>NC_059435.1:16164310-16466810 GCF_021028975.2 Sphaerodactylus townsendi
GTCTAGCAGAGTTCTCTTTCTGGTTAAGTAAAAGGGCAGGACAAGTAGAAGTTTCAGAATCTAAAATCATCCTAGGACCGTGGTGGCAAACCTTTGGCACTCCAGATTTTATGGACTACAATTCCCATCAGCCCCTACAAGCGTGGCCAATTGGCCACGCTGGCAGGGGCTGATGGGAATTGTAGTCAATAGCATCTGGAGTGCCAAAGGTTCACCACCACTGTCCTAGGATGATGGTCATAATAAGGTAAACGTTCAAAAGACCTGAGTTGGACCTTCTTCAGATCACAACTCAGTAATTTACTCAACGATAGCCAAATTCTTTTACAGTTAGACCATTTACCAAAATTGAAATCAGTGTCCCCAATTGCTACAGCCACTTGGCATTTCTGAAGAATCAAAGACAGAGGATAATTTATAAGGTCCGGGAACAAATATGCTGGGGCATGATGGGATAAAGTTCACAGGGCAGGTTTATTGCTGCTGTTAATGTTTATATTCTCCACACTTTGGAAAGATTGGAGCACCTCAAATTTGGTGTTTAAAGAAGTAAAGCTGACCAGCAGTGACTCAAATGTTTTGGAGATTAAAAAGGCCTATTTTGTTAGCGGTTCCATCAAAGTGCACATATCCCTGGAACAACAAGATCTTACAACAATGGCTGAATTCAACATGATGTCCCCGGAATCTCGGGTTTAGGTGCCACTGAATGATGCCAAAACTCAGCAGGCCTCTCCATCATATCATGAAACATCTCAGGATGGGGAAATAAACTTCGGAACTCTGACTTTTGTAAATAACTTAGTGAGATTGATGTGATCCTATTACAGGAAACGTGGGCTAGTTACCCTATTTGTTTTAAGGGATTTAGGCCCTTTTGCCTCCCGGCGACCAAACTGTCTAACATCTCACTTAAAGTTCATGGACAGCAAGAATTGAACTGCCAGTTACGTTTGCTGGTTTGCTGGTTTACTGAGATTTGGAGGCCACTTCACACGGACCTTTATGCAAACCATAATGTGGGTAAGATGGATTGCACAATCCACCAGTGGAGCAGCAAAACAACAGTTTCACCATGTGCTTATGTAACCTCAGCTTGTGGGTTCTGTGGGGCAGAACTTGGAATCAGTTTTCAGCAACAATTTTTAAAAACAAAATGGTTTACTTTCTTAACACATAACACATAACATCAACATTTAACATCACATTTCAAGGTCCTGTTCAGGTTGCACTTTCAAGACCTTATATTTACAGTCTACTGATAACTGCCAAGTCCAATTCTTCTTTGCAAGTGGGTTGGCTCCTGAAGACTCCAAGGGCTTGATGAACAGGATTCAACATGATGAAGGTTTCCAGGAGAACTCTCACCCATTACAACCACAAAAAGAAACCCAAGGTCCGAGTCTGGTAGCCTTGTCTCCTCCAAACTACATGAGGTCTGCAGCCTCTTGCTGCTTTGAGTCTCCACCCCTTACTGGGTCAACCCATTCTGAGCATGGGGGTTACACTTACAGAGCTTCATGCTGTGTTGAGACAACACATCTTCAGGAGTAATTTGAACAGGTCTCTGTGTGGTACATCAAAGCATGAAGACAGATTCACAGTACTCTTTGGATACTAGCCAGGAGAACCAGGTAAATTTGCCAAAAGTGCAGATAACGTTATTAGTGAGCTCAAAAGTACATGCGTCATATTTTCATTTATCTCTGCTTTCTTTTGCTACTTTTTACTGTGCATGAGAATTGAAGGGCAAGGCCTCTTCTTGGCCTCATGGAATTGTTTATGGCTGTCCTATATCTGTCTCTGACCTGATGGAAGCAATTAGGAGTGGTACACACAATAGGTAATTAAGGTGATATAGTTGTACAGGTTAGTACAGTTTACAAAAAATATTAGTGGCATAAGTCAGAAGTCTGCAGTGCCTCTGCCACAGTCTTGCTTTAAGTTGTCCTTTTCCTTAGAGAGATTAGGAAAGGAAATGCAGTATATAATGAAATATTTTTCCCCCAAAAAAGGCTGTAGTCCTGCATAAAGTGGAGAGAGCTGCTTCATCACGGTGCAATCTTGTTTCATATGGGAGGGTGTTCATGGAGCTCCACAGCTTCTTGGTGGAAAGGAGAAATACAAATTGACTAGACAGAGACTCTGAAACAGGGCTATGGATAGAATAGCCCCAGCTACCCTGCTCTTGTCAGATCTCAGAAGCTTAGCAGAATCAACCCTGATAAATATTTGGATGGGGGACCTCCAGGAAATAGTGGGGTGGTCATGCAGAGGAGGGCGATGGCAAAACATGGCTTTTTCTGCACAGAACAATTAAAACATAGTGCAAACATTTTGAGAAGAACCAAGCTTAATCCTGACAATGTGGAAATGTTACTGATCTGTAGAGGGTCTAACCCAGGATTTAGGGGTGTCACCTGTTCTGGAGGGGTTGCGTTCCTCTTGACAGAACAGGCCACAATCCAAGTTGGGTAACACACATGTGGGCACTGAGGAAAACCTGCAGCTCCCATCTGACTGTTGCACAAGACACACATTGTAGTCCCCAGATCCAGCCTGCTCATTCCATAGTGTATAGAGGCAACCAGTATTAGTTACGGGTCATCTACCTGTCTTACTTTGCCAGTTGTGGCTGGTGCCCAATGCTTGGTAACCCCCAAACTCACGCGTGAGGAAGCTGCTCACTTAACGGTAGGTTGTCCGTTACCCTTGTGCCCAACTTGCAAGCTTCCAAGACACATCTGATTAGCAGCTGTTGTTAGGAAATCTGGATGGATGTCCTTGGTCTGACCAGACAAGACCAATCAGATGGCGCTCTGCATAACTATCCTATTGGTCATAAATTAAGTTCCATTGCATCACTTTCGATGCAACATTTTGCTGTCCATTTTGATTAAATGCTTTATTATAATGAACATAAGAACATAAGAACAAGCCTGCTGGATCAGACCAGAGTTCATCTAGTCCAGCACTCTGCTCCTCACAGTGGCCCACCAGGTGCCTTTGGGAGCTCACATGCAGGATGTGAAAGCAATGGCCTTCTGCTGCTGCTGCTGCTCCCGAGCACCTGGTCTGCTAAGGCATTTGCAATCTGAGATCAAGGAGGATCAAGATTGGTAGCCATAAATCGACTTCTCCATAAATCTGTCCAAGCCGCTTTTAAAGCTATCCAGGTTAGTGGCCATAACCACCTCCTGTGGCAGCATATTCCAAACACCAATCACACATTGCGTGAAGAAGTGTTTCCTTTTATTAGTCCTAATTCTTTCCCCCAGCATTTTCAATGAATGCCCCCTGGTTCTGGTATTGTGAGAAAGAGAGAAAAATTTCTCTCTGTCAACCTTTTCTACCCCATGCATAATTTTATAGACTTCAATCATATCCCCCCTCAGACGTCTCCTCTCCAAACTAAAGAGTCCCAAATGCTGCAGCCTCTCCTCATAGGGAAGGTGCTCCAGTCCCTCAATCATCCTTGTTGCCCTTCTCTGCACTTTTTCTATTTCCTCAATATCCCTTTTGAGATGCGGCGACCAGAACTGAACAACAACACAGTACTCCAAGCGCGGTCACATCTCACACGGCTTCTTTATATAAGGGCATGACAATCTTTGCAGTTTTATTATCAATTCCTTTCCTAATGATCCCCAGCATAGAGTTTGCCTTTTTCACAGCTGCCATGCATTGAGTTGACATTCCCATGGAACTATCAACTAAGACACCCAAATCCCTTTCCTGGTCTGTGACTGATAGCACTGACCCTTGTAGCTTGTATGTGAAGTCTGGATTTTTTGCCCCTATGTGCATCACTTTGCATTTTGCTACATTTTGCCCATTTCACTCCCTTGATAAAGTAGTTATAGGTATAAATATTGGCATATGCTAAAATAAAAATGACATCTCCTCGTGCTGGGTATACCTGCTACAGAAGGTGAACTTATATTGAGGTTGTTGGCAGGACGTCGAGCCTTGTTCCACGTTGACCTTTCGAGACACTTGTTCGTCGGCTCACTTGAGACTGCTCATTGTTTTCTGACATTTGCTAAACTGCAAAAAAAGAATGTCCTTGGAAATTTGTGTCCATCTCTTGAGGAAATCGCTGAGACGTGCCTCTGTTGTGATAAATCTGTACCAGCCAACTCAACACTAAGCAAATGTCAGGCAGTTAGAGAATACACCAATGCCAGACAGGAAAAGCCACACAGCGATAACCTCCCCTCTGACCCGCATGGCTTTTCTGTTGGTCTCAATGAACGTACAGCTGTGGATCAAAGATAGCGTGCAGGCCTTGCTTTGTTAATTAAGTGATGGGAGGCAGGGAGAGAACGGTGTCAAAAGGATATTGCACAAACCGCTGAAGTGACAAGAACCGCACATTGTCTACAAGTTCACCCAGCAGACCTCGGATAATATTTTCCATCTCAGATGCCAAATGGTAAGCTCTGGAATCCATATTTCAACAGCGAATTGAAAAGGCCATGTTTTTTCAGATACACAGTGAGCACTGCTAACGATGGTTGTCTGGAGATGTTTGTGACCTTTTCCCCATCCTGAGAAATGTTCTAGCTTGATCAAAGCTCTTTGATCAGCATTATTATGTACTTTGCATCGAAAAGAAACCACAAAGTTGCTTGGAATTTCACTTTAGAGTACATTTTGGTGAAAACTCTTATAACCATGGCAAGAAAAAGTAGAAATTTTTGAACAGTTCTCAAAAGTTTTAACTTGCTGCCCATGAAGATTAAAATGGGGGAACCACCCTAATAAGTAAGAGAGACCTTCATTAGATGCTACAAAAGGGTTTGTTTAAATGAGCTACCAAATCCACTTAAAATATCATGGAGAGGCCATCTGCTATTGTTCAGTGGTAGAATGTATGCTGTTCCTGCATCCCTAGTTCAGTCTTTAACATCCCCCATTATTGGTTCGCGGTGCTGCGAAAAACCTTTCTTTTCCTGAGATCCTGGAAAATCAGCTTATTCAGTCCTTTCACATTTAATGCCTCAGAAATTGGTCATAGGGTTTTTAACAGGGGGCCGGGGGGGGGGGGATGTTTTAAATAAAATAGTTACTGGTGTCTGTTCTTGAAATGCCAGTATCACATCTTGGTTTGTGAGGTTGTGGTAACGTAGCAGACAGTGTGCTTCAACTTGTGTATGTTTTTTGCTAGGACAGTAACTTTTGGAATTAGAGGTTTCAGTGCTCTTGTAGGGGGTATTAAACTTACTTATTTTCCATTTATAAATCAGAGAGAGAGAGCAATTTTATAATTACTGCTGTCTGGCAGTGATTGACTGCCAAGGGTCTTTGTGATCCAGAGCTAGAAAGCATCACAACAGTGCTGATAACATAGAAATAGCTCATTTTCTATTAATCATGAATGTTTTTGTTATGTTTGTCCCAAAGTCAATGTGACACCATGCCTAAAATAAATCTTAAGTGATAAGGCAATCCCGTTTTGGCGACTTGGAGCAGCATTATTCCATTCCACTGCTGACAATGAGGCAACTTTGAGATAATTACTGTGGAATTAGCATAATACGTAACGATTTCTTGAGGTCCTGCTTGAGAAATGATAAGAATAATTAAATAATTGAGGTTATGGGCATAATGAGGCAGTCACCTTTCTCTGTCTCTTTTTAGAGCACATTTTTTCACCTCTTGTCCCTAATCCTGTGGCGTGTTGCTATCTCATGGCAACCACAACCCTCTGGGGTTGTACTGATGGACCCTGCTTAAAGGAGAGTGGAAGAAGTTCTGTGTGTTCTTCAAGCTTCTTTTCATGTTAAGCTGTCTCTTTTATCATGAGCCTCATAGCACAGAGTGGTGATCTGCAGTACTACAGCCAAAGCTCTGCTCACGTCCTGAGTTCAATCCCGATGGAAGTCAGTTTCCAGTATCCGGCTAGAAGTTGATTCAGCCTTCCATCTTTCTCTGGTTGATAAAATGAGTATCCATCTTGCTAGGGGTAAAGTGTAGATGACTGGGGAAGGCAGTGGCAAACCATTGCATAAATATAATCTGCCTAGTAAATGTCATGATGTAACATCACCCCATGGGTCAGTAACGGCCCTGTGCTTAAACAAGGGACTACTTTTCCTTTACCTTTTCTCTTTATCTTTTGCTCTCAGTGTTGAGACCAACAGAAGCATTGGGTGTTATAAGCAAGCACTGTGAAATAGATGAGCAGGAAAGCTCATAAACACATGGATCTGCCTTCTAGGGAGTAGGTCCTCTGATCCATTGACTTCTTTATTATCTACTATGATTGGCAGCAGCTGTCCAGTTATCTCAGGTTGGCCTTTCTCAATACCTACCTCAAAAGCAACCATTTTCTCCAGGAGAGCTGATTTCTGTCACCTGGAGATCAGTTCTCATCCCTGAAGATCTCAAGCTATCAACTGGAGGTTGGCCACCCTGTCCTTAAACCAGGGGTTAGTATCCAGTGACCTAAATAGCAACCACCCAGTTACTAACAGTCCATTCTTGGGCAAGGGGCTCAAATAGGTGGTGGCTGTGGAGCTTCAGGCAATCTTGGAGGAGATGGATTATCAAGACCCATTTCAGTCTGAATCCCTGGCGGGATTTGGGATGGAAACTGCCTTTATCATCCCAACTGACCATTTTCTCAGAGGCCACTTCTGCACATGCAAAATAATGTGTTTTCAAACCACTTTCACAACTGTTTGCAAGTGAATTTTGCCATTCCGCACAGCTTCAAAGAGCACTGAAAGCAGTTTGAAAGTGCATTATTCTGCATGTGCGGAATGAGCCCGAGTGAGTGAGAAGGGAAGTGATTCTTTTAGGTACTGACCCCCAAACACATATTTTTAATTGGAGCTTTTAATTGGAGACTTTATCTTACTTGCTTGTGAAATGGTCTGCGTCAGTTTGGTGGATAGTTTTTATGCTGTTTATGTCCAGTGGCTTGTTTTTAATTGCTTGTTTTTATATTGTTTTAATTCCAAGCCACCTTGAACAGGACTCTCAAGAGGCAGTACAGATATATCCAACAAGAAAAAAAGAAAGAAACCTTGTGCAGCATTATAGTGGCAAACACAAGCCAAACCAAACCATTCACTATGGCAATTTCTCCTCTTCCCGTTAATGCAGCCAGCCATGTCATTCTGTGACTGTGACTGCCATGCTTCTTGGCAACGAAGATCCCTCCAGGAAAAGAGTTAAATGTTACCTTATAATTATGACACCCATGACTATAGCCCACAGCTGACAGCTGATTTGACATCTAATGGAGCATTATGATGTTGAAAGTCTCTAATGCTTTAGCAAGCCAGGCATTAAGTGCTCCACATGAGAGGTCTAAAGGGATTATTACTGGTATAAACCATATTCAATGATTTGTAGCTGAATTTTTTCCCCCTGGCCTCCATAGAATAGGAATCGTGGTGCAGCTGAGTTGAAAATGCTGTAATTCTTATGTGATTAACAAGCAATTTTCCACTAGCCACTAGGCTGGAGATGTTCTGCAGTAGATGGCCAATTATTACTAATATCATCATTGGGAGAATGAGCCTAGTTTTTGTGAGGACTTGGACATCTTTGAGTCTTTTTTTTTTGTCTTAACTTGTTGAGATGACCTGTTATGCCCCCAGAGAAGCTTTTATTATTTTCTTATTAAGCATCAGTTATCCCTATAGTTACAATGGGTTTGGTTCCTTGCATAGTCTTCTAAGGGAGGGAATTTTAATCAGACCCTGTCCCTTTAAGAAATTTCCTTAGAGGCAGTCTTCCTGTTATACTCAGTAATCCCCCTGTTTAGCTCAGTCAGTCAGTCAGTCTAAGGTGCCTGGGGTAGTTGGAAGGCTGCAATATCTGTTACGTCCAAGGTGAATAGAGAGAGCATATAGTTAAGGTGACAACAGAAAGTGGTATCCAGACAAAAGACTGAAGGAACCAGGAAGAAGCATAGACAAGTGGACTTTCTTGCAAGGAGTCAAGGAAGAGTAAAGTCTACAGCTTCAAGTTTGTACACCAGTCAAGCAAGTACCTTATCTTAGTCAGACCTTGGGAGGAGTTAGGGTCTCAATTCTTCTAAGCAATAAACTTTTTTTTGAACTGTTAAACTGTGCTTGTGACTCTCCCACTCTGTTCTGGCTGAGTGCAGGGCACCTTTAAACAGTTTTACTTGGGGAATTGTAAGGCTGAACACACTCAAATGAAGTCGACTTTATGAAAAAGGAAACGAACTTTATTGATGCATGTCGCCCTAGATACAGGGTGCTGGAACTGAGGGTTCTTGCCCTCAGTCCCAGTATATATGAGGTGTGTAGTGGGTGGTTCCCCCTAGTGGTGGGAACCTTAGGGAACTGAAATGTACAAGGGGAAATGAAACTTACAAGGGATTGTGAGATGGGGAAAACGAAACTGAAACTGACCCTGACAGGGAACAGAACATGACCAGTATGTTTATCTGGACTGAATTTTTGTACACTATTTCCCGTAAACGTTAATTTGTCTGAACGACTGCACATTATAAATGAGAGAATCTGAACTATCAATTTGAATACTAGAGAACATTTATGTCTTGGGTGCTGTGTGGTTTCCGGGCTGTATGGCCGTGTTCTAGCAGCATTCTCTCCTGACATTTTGCCTGTATCTGTGGCTGGCATCTTCAGAAGATCCTCTGAAGATGCCAGCCACAGATGCAGGCAAAATGTCAGGAGAGAACGCTGCTAGAACATCGCCATGTTCTTTAGAAACCATTACTAACTAATGATCCCGGCCGCGGATTAAGCCTTCGACAAAACATTTATGTCATTATAAAAGACTGAAGAAACAAGCCTTGGGTGCAGAGTGGATTGGTTGACTAACATACAGTGCCCTTACCCCAAATTACTAATATGGTGGATTCCCTAGCCCAGCAGCTCCAAGTGTTAGCTCAGCAAGATGGAAGCAGTGCTTAATTCATCTTGTCTCATTATTTGGAAAATGTTTGGAATCCCCACCTTTCACCGCGATGTACATCTGCATTCACCCCCTCAAAACGATTCCTGGCTGCCATTATGTGATTCTCTCTCACACACAATTTTTTAGCTAGATGTAAAATTGGTGCTTCAATGCTTTACAGTTTTTTGGTGCAATTCTCTGCACGTCCTGTACTCAAAGCTTTGAAGAGTAATTCACAAAAAATAAACAAACAGGAATTGTTAAAATAAATAGGCACGACGGAATGGAATGAGCTCAGAAAATGGTGCCAATGAGGAAGTCCAGGGATGGCACAGAGGCAGGGGAAATGTATTAAAAGAGATTGCACAGGCAACTGGAGACATTTTCAAAATGTTTCAACTAAAGAATAGTTTTTAAAGGGCATTCATTTGAAACGTTTTGAGGCTGCAAAGGAAATGTTTTGGGGTAAAAACAATGTGGAATGTTTTATTTTCTGCCTCAAAACTTTTTAAAAGTTTGTGCGGAAAAGGCCACGGTTTCCCTCTCCTTGCAGCCCAAAGACCTATGCACAGTGCCAGATTTTGCCAGAGCAATGTTCAGGATGATCTAAGCCACATGATACCTCCAGCTGACTGAAGTTAAGCAGATCTGACTCTAGTCAGGCCATAAGTGGGAGACTTCCTTGGAATCTGAGTTTCCAGGATATAAATGCAAAACATTAAACACTTCCCCAATTACAAAAGGGAAATGTACTTGCCTAACCTTATTGTGTCTGGCGACAAGACCGGGAATCTTTCTATCCCTCTGCTGTTTGGAACAAAAATAAGGGATGCTCTGAAATTTTGCAGCATTCCTCTTCTATCCTGCCCATCCTTAACCCACAATTTCCTACATTCTACAATGGGTTGTCCAACTCTCAGCCTCCAGATGTTCATGGACTATGATTCCCATCAGCCCCAGCCAGCATGCTGTCCATGAACATCTGGAGGGGCAGAGTTGGACACCCCTGTTCTACAACCAAAGGTACCATTTCAGGTTTACCAGTAGATTGGTGATTATTTGAATTTGCTCCACTCACAGAATTTATACTGAGCACAGAATTATTTTTCTCTTGGAATTAACCATCAATTGCCTGAAGACAGCAATTTGATTTTTTTCCCCGCATGGAGAATGCAAAGCCCTGAGGAACATGAAATAGCTTCTCTTCTTCTTTCCCATTGTAATTCACGCAGCTGCTGCTATCCAATCAACCTCCATTTTCCAATGGGACTCAGGTACCGTGTTTCCCCGAATATAAGACAGTGTCTTATGTTAATTTTGGCTCCCAAAGATGCGCTATGTCTTATTTTCAGGGGATGTCTTATTTTTCTGTGTTCTGTTCGTCGGGCATGCTTCCAAACAAAAACTTTGCTATGTCTTACTTTCGGAGGATGCCTTATATTTTGCACTTCAGCAAAACCTCTGCTACGTCTTATTTTCAGGGGATGTCTTATGTTCGGGGAAACAGGGTGGCAGATTATAACATGGCAAGAGAAGGGCAGAAAACAGTTCACAGTGCTAGCTACCTAATCCCATGAAAAACATCAGCAGGAAACAGGTCCTCATGTGAATGATTGTATTCTCTCTTACTCACTGAGATGGATGCTGGCTTTCTTCTTATGCAGCTCTGGTAGTAGTCTGGAGACGTTCAACACATCAACATCAAATCTGACATTTTTGGGGGCAGGGCTTATTGGAAGGTGGCAGGACTTATAGGAGCATGTATTAGGGCCATTGTAGAACTTGAAAAACATGTCTGATTGGGGGATACTGGTGCCTCAGAGTCAATGGGGCAAGTAGGTGGTGCCCTTGTAGAACTTGGAAGGGAGAGTGTCTGATGGGGGGATACCTGTGCTAATGTGCTTGTATTCGGTTGGTGTTGGTGTCTGAATGACCCGAGGTCTGTTCTGTGCTCAGTAATGGGCTCCCCTGCTATGCTGGAGGCAGCTTTGGCTCTTTGAGGCTATTTTTTGGAAAGTTGACAACTTGTTCTACACGTTCCCTCTTTGTGTGAAAAGCACATGACGATGGCACATGAATGGTCAGTTGGGACGATGCTTTGAGGCAGCTGTGGTTATCTTTGTCAAACAGGAAAGCGTTGTGAACAACTCATACTCTGTCACTAACGGCAGGAGCACAGCTTTCCTCAACTCCTTCTCAAAAGACCACGCTTCTGGAAGCATTTGAAAAAAGGCTGGGCTGAGGGAGCTTCAAAGAACTGTGACTAGCTTGAGGTCACCCAGCTGGCATGTAGGTATTTTCTCACCCAAAATATCTTTGTTGCTGCCGGAAAGGAGAGGCAGAGCTGTTCTGTGTATCTCTGTTGGAATGGTGGCGTGTTCTGTGAGCCTCTCTGCCAAACTTCCTTGTCTTTTGCCAGCCAATGAGCACTCTGTGTGTGGGGGAGATTGAAGCCATGACACCTCGCATGCCTCTGTTATGCTTTCTGGGTCTACTTCGGAACTAGGGCAGGAAACCGGTCATTATTTCTTCTGAGATTGAAACTCCGGTCATTATTTCTTCTGAGCAAACAATGAAAATAAACACTGAAGTAGAGCAAACCTCTCCAGCGTTATGCAAGTGTGTCTCATTTTATTCTCTGAATGCAATGGACTTTTTTCTTTTCTCAAACAAAATTTTCAAGGGAAAAAAGTGACTTGGTGTACATAGTACAAATGAGCTCTTTGGATGCTGTTTCTGACTGAAAACACCCATTATTATTAGACTCACATGGTCTTTTGTGTTAAGAAGTGTACTTTCTCCTTGGGAGTGAAAGTTTTGCCCATGGCATTGAAAAAGGAAGTGACTGAAGACAGGAAAACAGAATGCAGAACCTCTCCCCACCCCATCAACGCTCCCCTGTATCTTCAATGTACGCCTACATTTTCTCATTAGCAGTGCTAAATCTGAGCACCTAACTACTTTGCCTTTCTGTAAACGCACTTTGCCCTCCCTCACTGCACCCCTTATTAGAATGTGTGTGCTGAGGACATGAAAGTCCTGAAACAAGCTAGTCTTAAGATTCACAGCTTTGCCCTGATGATTGATCTCTGAAAGGTTACGCTTCAGTTCTCCTTGGAACTTTGGATATTTTATCATGTGTCGGGTTTAAATCGTCATGTGCTTTTCACACAATATCTCTTCAGATCTCAGAAACTACGCAGGGTCAGCCGTGTTATGCACTCGGATAGGAAAGCCCCAAGGAAATCCCGGGTTTCTATACGCAGGGCAATCAATCGCAAATCACCTCTGTCCATCTCATGTCTTGAAAACCTTATGGGATCGCCGTAAGTCGATTACAAGCCAATCAGAGGAAGAATCAGCATTGTGCTCTCATTCCCTCTTTGTCTGTCTCTCCCTCTCTTGCAAAGGTATTCCAAAGAACAGATATGAGGATAAATTCATTTTTTTAAAAAAATGTATGAAATGTTGACTTCAGGGCTAGGTATTTGGCAGAGTTTTTCTGGGGACATCTGCGGGTAGAGTGGAGAGGCATATCCTGAAATTCTGTATTGCCAAGTGCATGGACTAATTCAGACTGGGACTGTGGTGCATGGGCAGGCTTAGACAACCTTATGACATCTTCCCAACCTAAAAAGATCCCGGGGGGTACTGTTTAACCTATGCAGAGCAACCTGTGTACCTATAATCTACATGTTGTGTTTCCTCAATGGGGCAAATAACTATTTCAGGTCATTAAAATAACCTGGAGCAGGACCCCCTTCTCTCCAAGAATGATCCTGCAATGATCCTGATCTTCACACGACGTGTGATTGGTGTTTGGAATATGCTGCCACAGAAGGTGGTGATGGCCACTAACCTGGATAGCTTTCAAAAGGGCTTGGACAGATTTATGGAGGAGAAGTCAATCTACGGCTACCAATCTTGATCCTCCTTGATCTCAGATTGCAAATGCCTTAACAGTCCAGGTGGTCGGCAGCAACAGCCGCAGAAGGACATTGCTTTCACATCCTGCATGTGAGCTTCCAATGGCACCTGGTGGGCCACTGCGAGTAGCAGAGAGCTGGACTAGATGGACTCTGGTCTGGTCCAGCTGCCTTGTTATGTTCTTATGTTCTTATGAACTGTGCCCGTGTGCAACTGGGAAGTGTGGGACTTCAGGGCCCACTTCTCTGCCCAACCCCAGAATATCCCCAGAGGAAACGTAACGTGCAGTCAGGCCCTTTAACTAGCGGTGGCTGAGACCCAATGAAAATTCTGAGAACAAACCACACATTGAAAGACTCAATTAAACCAGATGATACCATTCTGCCTATATCTTCTCAACTTGTCGTCCGACTCACCATTCGTCTTATCCGGTTTGAGCTTCAGACAGCTAGCTGTTCTCCTGAAAATCTAATGAATCTAAAATAATTAGATTTGTAAGGCTGGAATATCCTTTCAAGAAATCACTTAACACATTTAGAATTAGACTGGACAAATCAGTTTAGAAGGTAATGTATTGAGCAAGCTCATACTGGCCCTGCAGTCAAGTAAATTATCTTAATATGGTTTTACCAGCTCTAATTTGTATGTGTCACATACAACCAAACCGCCGTGTTTTATTAAGCAGGAGATAGATTGGATGAGATAAGGCATTTTGCAATATTTGGCTTTGGAGAGGAGCTTGATGGGATACGTTGCTAACACCATTTACTCTAGAGTAAGGCTGAAATCACACATATATTGTAAAACACAGGAAGAACAAAATGTGATTGTAAATTGACCTTCCTGTAGGGTCATTAATCTATTCCAATGCCTAATATTTGCACATTTAAAATCACCCCTTTATTTGCACACATGCAAATACGAATTTGATCTATGAGCAATGTTCCCTGTAAGTCGTAAGAATGCGCAGGCACCATATTGGTGCAACACAGATTGGGTGGCTGCTTAGCATGGGGAGGGAGGTCTCCCTGGCGACTCAGTTCTGCTCAGCAATAGCAAGTTTCTCGGCAGCAGTAAGGAAGCCTTAGAGCAGACCTGGGCATTATACGGCCCGTGGGCCACATCCGGCCCGCTGGATGACCCTGACTGGCCCCCCTACCGTGCTGGGGAGCGAGGCGCTTTTGAAAGCCCAGCAGAAGCCTTGGCTGCAGGCTTCTGCAGGGCTTTCAAAAGCGCCTCGCCCCCCTGCCTTTTGGCCCGGCCCTCCACAAAAAATCCAAACTTCACATACACGCTACAGGGGTCAGTGCTATCAGTCACAGACCAGGAAAGGGATTTAGGCGTCTTAGTTGATAGTTCCATGGGAATGTCAACTCAATGCATGGCAGCTGTGAAAAAGGCAAACTCTATGCTGGGGATCTCATTAGAAAGAATTGAGAATAAAGAGCTGCAAAGATTGTCATGCCCTTATATAAAGCAGTGGTGCGACCGCACTTGGAGTACTGTGTCCAATTCTGGTTGTCGCATCTCAAAAAGGATATTGAGGAGATAGAAAAAGTGCAGAGAAGGGCAACAAGGATGATTGAGGGACTGGAGCACCTTCCTATGAGGAGAGGAAGCAAGCATTTGCAGGACTCTTTAGGATTTGCAGAGAGGAGGCGGCTGAGGGAGTGTATGATTGAAGTCTACAAAATTATGCATGGGGTAGAAGAAAATGTTACGACCAGAGAGAAATTTTTCTCTCTTTCTCCACAACTCCTCACTAGAACCAAGGGGGCATTCATTGAAAATGCTGGGGGGGGGGGAAGAATTACAGGACTAATAAAAAGGGAAACACTTCTTCACGCATAACATGCTTGATTGGTGTTTGGAATATGCTGCCACAGGAGGTGGTGATAGCCACTAACCTGGATAGCTTTAAAAAGGGCTTGGACAGATTTATGGAGGAGAAGTCGATTTATGGCTACCAATCTTGATCCTCTTTGATCTGAGATTGCAAATGCCTTAACAGACCAGGTGATCGGGAGCAACAGCCGCAAAAGGCCATTGCATTCACATCCTACATGTGAGCTCCCAAAGGCACCTGGTGGGCCACTGCGAGTAGCAGAGAGCTGGACTAGATGGACTTTGGTCTGATCCAGCTGGCTTGTTCTTATGTTCTTATGTTCTTATTTTCTGTTTCTTATGCGGCCCCATGGAAAAAATAATTGCCCACCCCTGCCTTAGAGGGACTATTGTCTATGAGTGCTTTCTGAGTACTTCTAAAAGCCAATAACATTACTTTAGTGATATAACTCAAGAACATGATTGCAAAATGACTCAACCATCTATTCCACTACTATCTGATTGAATATTGGCTATTATAGGAAACCAGCCTATTCAGAAACCTATTCAAGGCTACCAGTGGCACTTCCATCTTAGTGTTCTTAGGATAGCACTGTATATTAGTTCCAATGAGATTATAGTTGCCTCTTTTATGTATGTATTAATATTTATGTATCTCTCTGACAAGTTGCTGATGCTGTGAAATAATTAAATAAAATAATTATACCTAATCAACTCTAACAATAAGTAACAGCATCAGCATTTAAAACTACAGCAAGCATTACATATATAATAATGTATTATAATCATTATTGTATTTTTATAAGCAGACCATATTGCTGTTTGATCAATATGTAGTAACTTATATCAGATGATAAGCAGTAAGTTTTACAGCACAATCCTACGCAGAATTACTCCATGAAAGAAATACCAATCTTGGATTGAAAATACAGGTTCTTTAGAAGAGTTGTTCGTAGTATCTGATCGCTTTCTCTGACTTAGGCTGTCAAGCATCAATAGAGTCATTTTATGGATTTTTTAAAATAAGCCATGTAAAGTTGTCAACTGTGCTGCAAATTCTACCAGCATATCACAAGTCCTGTGTATCAGAGGATGACAGGTGTTCATCAAATAAGCATTCTGCTAATTAGGAGATTCTCATGATTCTCAGGTGCAATACACTGGTGATGTGTCTCAAGAGCCAAATGACATCATATGTGCAATAACCCATCCCTTAGGCTGTGTCAAGCTTGGGTCTACAGGTTTTGCTGCTGCAAATTTACTGTCAGTTTTAAATTAAAATTAAAAGGAAGCCTCCTGATGTGCTGTGTGGTTTCCAGGCTGTATGGCCGTGTTTCCGGGCTGTATGGCCGTGTTCTAGCAGCATTCTCTCCTGACGTTTTGTCTGCATCTGTGGCTGGCATCTTCAGAGGATCTGATAGTAGGAAAGGAAAGCAAGTGGAGTATATATACCTGTGAGTAAAGGTCAGTGGGTGAGGGCATCTGAATAGGAGTGGCCTGGCAAGTGAGTAACAATGAAGTGAGTAACAATCAAGCCTCCTGATGTCTGGATCATAAAATCCATCCCATTTTGATCCAGAAGCATCACTCTTTTTTTTTTCCTGTAGAATTCATTTCCAGGACTGAGGGATTAAGTGAAATCATCTCAGTTTCTCCAACATAATCTTTCACCATTGTCCACATGAATGAGGTTCTTCATTCACAGGTGTCAGGAAATGAGTAATTATTTATTATCAGGTGTGTGTTTTTTTCCTTGGAAGGACATATATGGAAAAGTTATGTGGACAACCTGATGGACCCTTTAGCAATGTCAAAGTTTTCCAAGTAGGAAAATGTTGTTGCTGAAAAATACTTCTTCTGGCTTGATTTCTGTGAATGCTATCCAGAATTGATGTACAAGTTAACAATTGGCAGTATAGAGGACATCAGCTGCCTTACTACAGTGAATATCCCTATACATAACTAGTGGGCCCGGCCATGCGTTGCTGTGGCAATTGTCCTTCTCATCACAGTCCACAACCCACACAGATGTCCATGCAGGTCCAATGATCCCCAGCATAGCCTTTTGGGGTGGTCAAATGGAATCCCTCTTTCCCTTTTCAATTCACATTGTTATATGGTGCTGTCTTGTTTTTTTAGTATAAGGTAACCCTTTCCATTCCACAACGGAACTGTCCAGAGTGCGAATCCCGTTGTCCATGAGGCTGGTTGACACGCACAGTCCTGGCTTGGGTAGAACTGGGCAAGGAGGCTATGCCAGTCAGGCAGCAGAGGCAGGGTGGTGAGGCATTCAGATCGAGACCAGCTCCCTGGGTTCTTAAAGGGCCACGTGCAAAAGAAGCGGAGGCAGTAGTGTTGGTTCGCCCCCACCCTGTGGATTTTCTTAGAAGAAAAAGGCAAACTCCAGCTCGCTTTTAGTAAAAGAGAGCTGTGGCGAATATGGGTGAGGAAGTGGGTAAGTGGTGGTTGGATGTGAGAGAGAGCAGAGTGCGGTGTGTGAGGTTGATCTGGATGTGTATGAGAGTATGTGTGTTGTGTGGTAGCAGTGGGTGAGGCACAGAGAGTGCAAGTTACCTGCGTGTGAGGGGGGGAACCCCACCTGACGTCTCACATGGCAAAGTGTGTATGTGTTTCACTTCCACTCGTATTACCTAACAGTATTACCTATTTACTGTTTTAACTGCTCATCTCTGGCCATCTGAGCGAACATTCTAAGGGCATACGAAGCCCTCAGGCCACAGACAGGCTGCACGAACATTCTAAGGGTGACAGTTAAACACAGCCAGCTTCATGGCCTGGTGCGCCAGGAAAAAGACGTTTTACCTGGCTCAGGTATGGACTTTCAGTGATTTGAAGTTCCAATTACCTGCCCGCAACAGGGAGGGACGTCCTGTGAAAATTTGGGGGCGATCCGTCCAGCAGCTTCTGAGGGAGACCATCAGGGACAAACACACGTTTAGATTTTTGTATATATAGATTCGTTAAGGGTTTGGAATGTCTGACAACAAACTCACAGCCAATGAGTGTGCAGGACTCCCATTGATTGGAAGTGAGACCCTCACATTCCAACCACCCCCCACCTCCCTTACCAAGACCTGCAGGCCCCCACCTCCCTTTCCTGTTTCTCAAGCCATGCAGGACTTGGGAAACCAAGAGGTGGAGGAGAAATAGCTGAATACTCCATGCTGGGCTTAGCTAGGATTGGGGCTCCTAGCCTGTTTCCCATGTTGCACAGGGATTGGAAAACAAGGGGGGAACAGCCCTCTCCTGTCTGCTCTCTCTCCACTCCCATCTAGGGACCATTTTATTTCATTTTAAAATGAGCTTTCCTCTAGTTTCTTAATAATTGAAATTTGGTATCTTCAAAAGTAGCATGTTTAATTTTCCGTACATAGAGTTGCTTCTGAAAAGAACCATTCAAGTATGTGGCGTTTGTGTTCCTCTTGACTCTCTCCATACCTCTGATGAATCCCAAACCTTTAGGATGCTGAAACAAAAGGGTTTTGGACATTGGAATGAAAACTTTGTACTCTCATGCGTGCAGGATTTACTCACTGCTGAGTCTTGGTGCTCCACTGTGAGATCTATGTATCCCAGCAGGGAACATTTATTGGACCGCTGTTTACGGAAAAGGAAACAATACACTACTTTTTAGGCAGTCAGCATTCCCCACAACAGGAGAGGTCACCAAGTTTTTCTTAAACCCTATGAGGATACAAGTCTCAAAGTGCAATACTCCACAGGCGTAGCTACCATGGGGACATCCGGGGACAAGTACCCCAGGCGCCACCTTGTGGTGGGCGCAGAAATTGCAGGCTCGTTTGTGGCTTTCTGTATTTTTTACTGTTTTCCCAATTTTGGCCTGCAGGGGGTGCAGTTTTTAGGCTAGTGGCACCAAAATTTCAGGCTATTGTCAGGTGACTCTCCTGATGAAACCAGCCAAGTTTGGTGAGGTTTGGTTCAGGGGGTCCAAAGTTATGGACCCTCAAAGGGGGTGACCCCATCCTCCATTGTTTCCAATGGGAGCTAATGGTAGATGGGGCTATCATTTTGAGGGTCCATAACTTTGGTCGTGTGTATTAGTTTGGTTGTGTGGGGGAGGGACACTACCCATATGTGGGGGGGGGGGGCAAAACTCAGATTTTTTTTCCTGGGCTCCATTTCCCCTAGCTACGCCACTGCAATACTCTGTAACTTTTATGCTCAATGCCTATAAAGGTTCTTGATGATCTTGATGATGGGTGGGATGCTATGTTACCAGCCAGGCCTGAGATGGAATTTGGGGGGGGGGGTTTTTTGTTAGAAAATCAGTGTCTCTACCTTTCCTGCCAACCTTAAAGGTATGTAGAAATACAGTGACAATATGGGTGCCATCCCCTCTAGTGGCTCAGTCACACCAATAAGGAAAAGAATCTGCCTGAACAAGTCTCCTGCTAACATTGTCTTGCAAAACAGCCAGTCTTACCTTTCCTAAACTTATCATGAATGACAAAAGCCTTGGGCCTGGGAAAGACGTTTCCCATGACTGCCACACACTTGTCTCCAGTAACAAAGGATATGTAAATAGCCAACGACCTAACACAACCAAGACTTCCTTTCAGCCATTCTCTGCTTCACTAATCCAATCTTTCTTTTTCTGACTAACCTGTAGAAAAAACCACCTCTATTGCATTGGCATTATCCTGGGACTGTAATTGTATCACCTCCACCATAAAACTAATCATCTTAGTGCTCCCCAGGCCTGGATCATTAAGCTTAAGTGTCCACCTCTTGTTCCTCTCCAGAGAAAACGAGCTGTCTAAGAAGATTTAGCTCTCTTAACATTGTTAGAGGGCCTGATTTTCCTATAAATCAGCTGGCCACTTGGTAGTCAGCGCCCAGTGTTTTCTGAGAAGAAGAGTTTGGATTTATACCCCTCTTTTGTCTCTTGTAAGGAGACTCAAAGGGGCTTAAAAACTCCCTTTCCTCACAACAGACTCCTTGTGAGGCAGGTGGAGCTGAGAGAGTTCTGAAGGACTGTGACTTACTCAAGGTCACCCAGCTGGAATGTAGGAGTGGGGAAACAAATCTGGTTCACCAGATAAAACTGCCACAGGTGGAAGAGTAGGGAATCAAACCCAATTCTCCCCATGAGGAGCACACCTGTTCTTAACCACTACACTGTGCTGGCCTTCAGTGAAAACAGGTAGAAAAGATTTTGGTTGCCCCCTCTCACTAAGCAAGGTCTGCCCCCACTAGTTCCCAACACTAAAAGGGGCAGACCCCAGCATTTTGGGTAACATTCCTTTCCAATATTGATCTGTTTCAAGCTGGAGTCTGATGCATGCTTAGGAATAACTGCTACCAAATGCCACAGTCTGATTGACTTTGGAATACATATCCTCAATTGGATTTGTAGCTTTGTCTGGGAAAGGAGGGGTCTTAGCTTTGCTGAGCAGGCCCTGCAGTGAAAAGGGCAAATGTTATCATGTCATTAGGTTATTAAGGAAGAGATTGAAAATAAAATAACTGATACTGCTTCATAAAGATGAATGATGCAGCCTCATTTGGAGTACTGTGTACTGTTCTGGTTACCATATCTCAAATTTGACATTGTAGGGTTGGACAAAGGTACAGAAGCAGATAACAAAGATGACTGGGGATTTGGCGCACTTTCCCTATGAGGAAAGGCTGAAGAATCTGGGACTTTTGAAAAGGGATGACTGGGGGTGGGGGCAGTTGTGATGCTCCTGCGTAAGCTATTCGAGCATTTGCCTTACACTTTCTGCAAACCATGTTAGAAGAAGAAGAAGAGTTTGGATTTATATCCCCCCTTTCTCTCCTTTATGAGACTCAAAGGGGCTTACAATCTCCTTTCCCTTCCCCCTCACAACAAACACCCTGTGAGGTGGGTGGGGCTGAGAGAGCTCCAAGAAGCTGTGACTAGCCCAAGGTCACCCAGCTGGCATGTGTGGGAGTGTACAGACTAATCTGAATTCCCCAGATAAGCCTCCACAACTCAAACGGCAGAGCTGGGAATCAAACCCGGTTCCTCCAGATCAGAATGCACCTGCTCTTAGCCACTATGCCACTGCTGCTCCTTAGCCACTATTTATTTATTTATAGTTCCACTTTTATACCGCCCTCCCCCGAAGGGCTCAGGGCGGTTCACAACAGTAGCATCAAACAAGTGGATAAATAAAATCAAATAGAATAAGGTTAAAAAGTTAAAAGCAGCGCCCAATTATTACAAACAATTTAAGTACAGATGGCGTCCGACTGCTAAACTCCTCTAAGAGGGGAACAGCGGGCCTCAGTTGATGTTTGCGGGCACGGATGCCAGTGCTTACCCGAATTAGTGGGGGTCTGTCCTGTTTTAGAGTGAGAATTAGCAGGGACAGAACTTATGCTGTGAAAGGATGGGCTACGGAATGTCCACCAAAGTTTTGGGTTTTTTTCCCCTTAGAAATTTGCAGGAGACTGGGGTTTAGAAGTTTTAACAATGAAAATGCCCACTGTCCTCCAGGTGGCAATGGTCAAAGTGGCAAATGCAGGAGAAACATTGCTAGCTACTATGTATATTGATTGGTAATGGTAAACTCACTGCTCACTGCTCTTTGCCCTGGCGCTATTACATCAGGGTCCCCTCATATTGAGGGGCTTCGCCGTCCCCCTTCTTGGGGCAGGTTTTAATTGGGGTTTCTGGACGCCTCTTGTTTATTTATTTATTTATTTATTGTTATCCGCTGTTTTATATGAGTTTTTAAGAAGTTTTATTGATGATTGATAGGATGGAGCTTATGTGTTGTATTGTGTATGATTTGCTCCTGCTTAATGTTCCTTGAATTGTGTTGTTCACTGCCCGGAGCCCTTTGGGGATCGGGCGGTATAGAAATTGAAGATATAAATAAATAAATAAATAAATAAATAAATAAATAAATAAATAAATAAATAAATAAATAAATAAATAAATATAAATAAATAAACAGGTTCAGGCAAAACCTCTCACTTGATAGTGCAGACTTAGAATTGACTTCCATCTTAGCTTGTACTGTCTGTGACACCAATTGAGGTGACTGGTAGGGCACCGTCCGGGAACAAGCCCCTAGTCTTGCTATACTCCTGCATGCCCACAACCGTATATGCATTTCCTCCATCGGAAGCTTCCAGCTCAGGAAGCTGATACTATTCCTCACCACTTAGTGGGGGTTCTGCAAATTCCTTTGACATATAGCAGCTGCTCAGTGGAAGGCACTCTTATTTGAAGCGATCCAAACTCTGTCCTCACCATTTTCTCTGAAAACCCTAACCCCTAAACCATACGCCATTGAACTTATTATATGACTAACTGGAAAATTACACCAGGCAGTTTTATTTAGCCATGTATAGAAAGAACACATTTCTTTTCAAAAGAAGCAAGAGAGTGGCTATAACTGACACCATTGGCTATAATTAACAGCATAGTAATAGCAAGTGGGTTTTTTCCCCCCCTTTTTTTCATTAGTAAGTAATTAGCCAGTCATATTAATGAGTACAATTGATCATAATTTTATCAGTGGAATAGAAGTGGAGCAGCCGCTTGACTCAACGAACTCGATGAATATGTAAAAGACCCCAGATTCCTTGTGCCAAAATCCCACCATGTTCTGCAGACCAATGATAACTACGGTACTTGAGCTGACTGGTAAAAAATTAGTCACTTTATTTACTCCCAAATAGTTACAATAATCTCAGCTTGTTTGGCTCGGGGGCCGAATTTGCTATGCCACATGAAATATAACACTGACCCATATTTCAAGGGCAGCCCGTCAATATTTCTGCAGGCTCAGTGGGTACATTTTAATATCTGTGCTCTTTGCACCCCATTTTGTAGAGAAGAAACTTGCTGTGTATTTCTTGTTGTTTGTAGTCCATCAGGCCTTGGTACTACTGACAGCAATATTTCACCCAGTTGTTTTCAAGTAATTTCTCTTGCTTATAAACTATCTCTTACAGGGCTTCCACAGCTGACCTTAACAACACTATCTATGTTTGTTTGTTATTTATGGTTGATTTAGTGCTCATAGAATTCTATAGCATTTTTACCAAATAATGTCACAAATTAAGAGTCCCTGCCTACCCCAAACTTCCACTCTGCACTTGACAAAGACAGAAGAAGAAAGGGACAAAGATAGCAAGTGATAAATTTGAGCAACTGCAGTTATTTGTATAGCTTTGTTTCTTTTATATTAAATTAGCAATCTGTATGCAGTTTTGCAAATGAGCAATTAAAAGTAGCTTAAATAAAGAAGATGTATTTGGCATAAGCCGTAAAGCTGGCTGGTTGATATTATTATGTGCAGATTCATGCAGATTCATGGTTGTACTGTGATATATACTTCTAGGTATATTTGATGTTCAGGTCTTGTCTGCTGTTGCATCTACTCTCAGACTTGATTTGAAGAAACGCAAATGCAGCTCCTTGATCACTACTCTACCATAGCCACTCCCTGCCAGAAGAGAGAGGGGAAATTAGGTACCAGAAGAATGGAGAAAGACCATAGTAATCTTATGGCTACCAGTTATTTTCATCCAAGCTAGCCATGGGTTGGGGAGAACTGGAAGAAGATCAACAGGCCAAGATGGAAAAAAAGATTTGGGCAAAGAGGAGTTCTACAACAATACTGCCTAGGATAGCTTGGTCTCATCAGATTTCAGAAGCTAAGTAGGGTCAGCCCTAGTTAGTGGGAGCCAAAGAATACCAGGGTCACCACATAGAGCCATCTCTGAATGTCTCTTGCCTTGAAAACTCTGTGGGGTCACCATAAGTTGGCTTTGACTTGATAGCAAAGAGCAAGGAAGGAATCCAAATGTAGAAAAGTTATAAATTGCCTTGCTAGACTAGACCTGTGGTGGCGAACCTTTGGCACTCCAGATGTTATGGACTACAATTCCCATCAGCCCCTGCCAGCATGGTCAGTTCCCATCAGTATGGCCAATTGGCCATGCTGGCAGGGGCTGATGGGAATTGTAGTCCATAACATCTGGAGTGCCAAAGGTTCACCAGCACTGGACTGGACCATAACCCAACATTCTGTTTTGGTGGAAACAAGCAGATACCACTTCTACCTTACAACTGTAGCATGTAATTTCTTGTTGTTTGGACCTTCACGGTCCATATATCATGGGCTAGCCAGATAAATTTGACCATAAAATAAATTTTCACTGCCATTTTATCTAAAGAAGCTCAAATGAAATGTATTGTCGAAGGCTTTCAAGGCCAGAATCACTGGGGTGTTGTGGGGTTTCCGGGTTGTATGGCCATGTTTCAGTAGAATTTTCTCCTGACGTTTCACCTGCATCTGTGGCTGGAATCTTCAGAGGATGTTTTAACACTTCCGTACTTCACATTCTGCCTTTATAAGTCATTTCTGGTGAAGTTATATAGCCCCAGTTTTTCCATCAGAGTTGCACAGTTGTCCTTAATTGGGATGGGGACAATGAAAAATGAAATTGTAAGCTTATTTTGGTTATTCCTTTTTAAGCTTTCAGTAGTATAGAGGGAAGGGAAGTCCTTTAGACCTCAATACCATGTCTCAACTAATTTGAAAAGTTAAGGCTCTTCAAGTATGAAATTTGTATTTTTATATAACTAATTTACAGACTAGGAACAACAGACCACGATGGAAGAAATATGCTGAGAAATGACAATTAAAATGCCTTATTTTACCTCAGTGTGTCATTAAACACTCTGTACGATACAACTTGCATTCTTCTTTTTTAAATCTTTTACTCTTGTTAGCTAGTCCACAGGGAGATATTTGTTAGACATCTCATCTAAGAGCCCTGGCGGAACAGTCTACCAATAATAGTGCAGCTGTGAATATAATGCTGTAAACTTCTTTATTTCACTAAAAGAGATTGACAGTCAATATACTTGTCAAGTTGGGTGATTACACCAGAATTAAATTGGCAAAAATGCATGACTAGCAGCCAGAAAATGTTAACTAGGTTATTTTTATCATGTAGAAAATGGTGTTGGCTAGGGAGTGGTGTTTCCCAAAATGGTAGGGTCTGTCCCTTTTTGGATGGGGAATTAGCAGGAGCAGATCTTGAGTTGCGAGCGAGGGTAACCGGGTTCTTGATTGACTGAGTTTAACAAAGGTGTATCTCTATCAGAAAACCAGAGGAGTCCAAAAAGTAAAGTTTAACCATTTTTACTGAAAAAGTAAAATGATAAACTTACGTACGCAGAAATGTTAAAATGCACACACAGAATTCAACAGATTCCTAGGATTTAGAAAGAGGTGAGGGAGGGGATAGGTTTGGGAAACAGTAGATCATTGTCTAATTATCATTGTCTATTATCACAGGGTAATAGTAGAGGAACGGGTCTAAAAGGACAGAGTCCAATGTCTGCATGGAATTCTGAGAAGAGGGGCAGCTGGCACACAGTGCAACTAAACCAAAGGCAGCCAGGCACACTAGTCAAAGACTGCAGTATGGGCAGCCTAGTTATAAGAAAATCTGACCCTTTAGCAATGTTAAGAGAGTTAATCTTCCTGAGCAAAGAAGGGTCCTGTCCTCCAGGAGTGGACAATGCAGAGGGCAATGGTTTGATGAGTCAAAGTCAGGAACGGTTCAGAGGTTGATTAGATTTAAGTTAGACTTGATGAAATCACAATTCCAGGGTATTCCAATCCAAAGAGGGTAGGAATGGCTCCCAAAAGCAAGGTGGGAAAGATGTGATAGAACTAGCAAGGTGGGAATAGCTGTCAGGAAATCTTGATTGTATAAGGCTGGCTGACGTTTAGCTTATCTTCAGTGGGCAAAAGGTGCCCACATGTGTGCAGTTTCCAGGGGCTGTGGCCATTGTTTTCCAGATGGCGATTATCAGGTCCAATGTGAGACTGGAGGATTTGCCCAGGCAGGTTCCTTGTAGATGACATCCATCATAATAGGAGGAGGAGGAGGAGGAGGAGGAGGAGGAGATGGAGGCGGAGGGGAGATTTATATCCCCCCTTTCTCTCCTGCAGGAGACTCAAAGGGGCTTACAATCTCCTTGCCCTTCCCCCCTCACAACAAACACCCTGTGAGGTAGGTGGGGCTGAGAGAGCTCCGAGAAGCTGTGACTAGCCCAAGGTCACCCAGCAAGCTCTTAATCTCCTACGCCACTGCTGCTCCTGTTTAGCCTGTTTTGCCAAGGTTCCTATGGAGGAGACAGGTAGAGCACTGCTTCCAAAAACAGGCCCTCCTGTCCTACCCCTGGTCTATCTGGTAACAGTATTGGCTAGAAAATGGTGTTGGTTCATTCAACAAATCCATCCTTTGAACTCTTTCACCCCACATGGGTTTCACATGGGTTATCCGCCCCAAGTTCAATTCTTTTGGGAAGCATTTTGAGAAACATGCTTCTCCATAACATTGTCACGTATTCATGCAACACAAGGGGTTTCCCCTCTTTTCTCCGATCTTTTTCAAACTTGCTTTGTTCCCGAGTTGAGAAACATTGCAGTAAACCCACAAAGTAAAACAAATTTGGCTTCGATGGGTTCTCCGGGCTGTGTGGCCATGGTCTGGTAGATCTTGTTCCGAACGTTTCGCCTGCATCTGTGGCTGGCATCTTCAGAGGTGTATCACAGAGAGAAGTCTGTTTCACACTGTGTCTACAACCAGTTGAACCCAGCCATGAAAGCCTTTGACAATTCAAATTTGGCTCCACCCCGCCCCCCCCAAATTATCATTGGCACTATGCAATAGCATATACCAATCACTGTGTATTTCTTTAAACACCCCCCAAAGTCATGATGGTCAATCCTTCATGCTTCAGGTGGAAGTGAGACTTGGACCTTTTCCAGTCAGTGCAAGGAAAGGCTTCATAACTGGGAAAATAGGTACACTACTGGAATTCTGGGATTTTGGTTACTTTTACTGGCTGAGGTGAAAAGCTCCCTTTTTTCAGTATGTTTGTACCTCGTGCATTGGCATGTTCTATCCCGCATACTGTTTGCTTCCTCAAAAAGAACTTTTGGGGTACCTCCTCTCCACTTTCATTCTTTGTGTCTCTCTGACCCAATATCTGTATCAGTAACCTATGCTGATGATTATGACAACAATCCAGAGTCTTCTTGAATAAATAAGCAGTTCCTTGGGATGTGGAATGGTACGGTATAGCCTGACCTTGTTCAAAAGCTAAGCAGGCTCAGTACTTGGGATGGGGGAACAACAGTGAAGACTCTTCAGAGGAAGGCAATGGCAAACCTCCTATGTTTCTCACTTGCCTTAAAAGTCTGCTAGTGGAGTTGCCATAAGTTGTTTGTGACTTGATGGTACATAGGTAAGCAGCTCCTGAAAATATGTAGCCTGTATTCGTCTGGAAAAAGATGTTCAAAATGCAGAACACTGGATATACCAGTGAAGGACCAAAAAACCCCCCAAATCCTATAGATTCAGACTAGTCTTACCCCTAGCTGTGAGTACCCCAACCCCTTTTGGTGTTGATCACCCTCTTGTGCTCTGTTCACATGATCTTACATTACATCTTGTGGATTCTGCTTATTTACAGAGGTCCTCAGCAAATCTACCAGTCAGAGCCAAACCAGCATAGAGATAAGTGGTCTAGTCATTCATTCATTCATTCATTCATTCATTTTTCTACCCTGCCTCAAAAAAGTCTATAGGCAGCTTACAACAAAGTTAGAACAACAAAACACTCTGATTAAAACACTATCCATAAAACAGTGGCAATAAAAGCTAGACAATAAAAACACCATAAAATTAACTCCAACCCTCACTGCCACTCCTCCAGCCCCCAGATCAGCAGCTGTAGAAGGGTTTCCAGGGAAGCTAGCCAAACGCCTGGGTGAAGAGAAAGGTGCCTAAACCTGTACACCAGGTGCCTAAACCTGTACAGGGCAGGTGCCCAGTGAATCTCCAGGGGAAGACTATTACAGGGCCTGGGGGCAATCACAGAGAAATTTGTTCAGAATAGAGGTGCCAGCAGCATGTAGAGACCCCAGCATAATTTTTTGTCTGCAACTAGACCCCTATATGACCAGGCCTTCAGTGGGCCTTTCCCCATTTACCTTAAGCCCTGCGCTACTCTCCTCAAGTAGTGCGGGGTCCCCAGGCACTCTCCACGACAGGGGTGGCAACAGCGCACAGCATCCCTGGCGCTCTTGCAAATGGCGCCTTTTGATGATCCTGTGCAGAGCACGGGGTCGTGGGGATGCCCGGGCACGCGCCAGGGATGCCGCGTGCTGAGAGCAGCGCGCGGCATAGGGGGGATCGAGGAGAGTGGGGAAACGCCCAGTAGCTCATACAATTTGGAGTGCTTTTTCTTGTTTCTTGTTTCTATAACCAGAAAAGAGAGTAAGCTGTCAGGTGCTGCACATCTTGAAACATAATAAATTTGGTTTCTTTTATTTCTTAAGAACGAATTCAACCTATGTGGAGGCCCACTCTCTGAAGCATTGCGTTGTAACCGAGAGGTAGAAAGCAGGGGAGAAGTTGTGTTAATTGGCAATTACCTGTCTGTGTCAAATCCTTTTTCCCATTTCTCAACTGTGGATTAATGTGAGTGCCGCCACCAAATGTCTATGCTCTCAGCAGCCCAGAAATGCTAATTCAAAACCTATGCTCATTTTTGAAGAACACTTAATTAGAACACTTTTTCTTTATTAAGTTTCATTTTACAGAGACACTGTAGGAGGAAGGGCAATTAACAAAATAACTTAAAGTCTAAATGAAAGCAAATCTTATTATTCCCCAAGGATCCACCTCATCATAACTATATTTTCTATGTGCGGGGGGGGGGGGGGGTATCCTGCTCTGGAAACTATCATTTATCCTGCTTTAGTTTGTAATGTGTCACCAGCTGTAAAGTTTTGCATCTATTTTTGTAATTGTTTGGAACATCAATTCCAATTCACTTGGCTGTGATCTGTCCCTTTCTGCATGCTAGACCCATTCACAACGACTGGAGTATCCAGTAGAGCCCTCTGTAATTCTCTTAGCAGATGACTGATGAGGTAGTTCTTTGTAATTAAGCACACACATACATGCACAGTATTTTCCACATTGGGTGGCAGGCCAATGAGTGCCTTGCCAGATAACTACTTAAGTGTAGCAAGAGACATACCTTCAATAATTCATGCCACCAGCAAACTCAAAATGACCCATTCTGCACAAATCACTGTAAATATTTTGAAAACAGTTTCAGTCTCCCCTTCCATGATGTACGTCTGCACTCACTCAGCAGCAGTGGCGTAGTAGTTAAGAACAGGTGAACTCTAATCTGGAGGACCCGGGTTTGATTCCCCGCTCTGCCGCCTGAGCTGTGGAGGCTTATCTGGGGAATTCAGATTAGCCCGTGCACTTCAACACATGCCAGCTCAGTGACCTTGGGCTAGTCAGAGTTCTTCTGAGCTCTCTCAGCCCCACCTACCTCACAGGGTGTTTGTTGTGAGGGGGGAAGGGCAAGGAGATTGTAAGCCCCTTTGCGTCTCCTACAGGAGAGAAAGGGGGGAATATAAATCCAAACTCTTCTTCTTCTTCTTCTTCTTCTTCTTCTTCTTCTTCTTCTTCTTCATGCAGGAAGCGAAAATGTTTTCAAGATGTTTTTAGAAAAAGAATCGCCAGAGAACATCATGCAAATAAACCATGTTGAGGCTGGAAATAAAACATTTTGGGCTAAAAACATTGCAAAACTCACAAGTGAAAACGGTTAATTTCCTGCCTGAACATTTTTATTTGGGTTGTGTGGAATGGACCAGATTGTTGAATCAACAGCAAGTTCTGCTGTGGGCTCAACCATAACATTATCGAACCTCAGTCAATCAGTCACCAAATATACTGCTGGTTTGGTTTCGGAAAACAGGCCCATCCCATCTGATAGGTGGATGCTGGCACTCCAGGGTGTGTTCCATCAGTGATACCATTAAGTATAAGTCACTGACGTTGCAAAGAGTCCTGGGTAAATAATAATGCTTTGTTTGGTGGGTGGTGCTGAAGGCTGGGTTTGTGATCAGAGCTCTTGATCACATGAACCCCCATTTTGAATGGCCAGCAAAAATGCCATGAATGGGCATACTCTGAAAGATGTTAGTGGTGTGATTGCCTTGCTGAAGACGATAGAATGAGACAGAGAGGTAAACAACTCAAGTCCCATTGATTTTAATGGGATTTTCTGCCTTTGGTGCCTGCGACTTCTTAACGGGACTGATAAGAAAAATGTCTCCATTTGGGGCTAGCCGCTGCGCGTGTTCCAAAACATAACTCCAAAGGGCTTTATTTTGTTGTCTTCCCTCTTGAACATGGAAGGTTTTTCCTACCACATGGAATCTGTTTCTTTGACAAACAATTATGCAAAGAAGCTTGATAAAGACCATGAACGTTGAATACTAAAAATACGGAAACTCTTCTCTTTTTTTTGGAAATTCAGCTGCGAGATCACGTGTCATCACCCATCAAATCTGCCCAGGCAGGGACTTTGTCTTTCACTCAGCTCTCCACCCACTATCTCATACATATTCATTCCTCCCGTTATCAGCTGCCAGAAGGATTATTTCTCTCAATGCACAACATAGTCATTTGGGTTAATTGCTCTTGAACACTCTGAATAGTCTAAAAGTGGCTGTATGTGGTCTTGCTCCTTTTTTTAGTTTTAAGGATGCTCTTTTCAATCAGGCATTTCCTTTTGATTTAAAATAGTTGCTCATTAGCAAATTCCTGTCCCCCTCCTCTTTTCAGTGTACTGTGTGCTTGTTGGGGCGCTGTGTCTGAAGACATTTGAAGTTGTCCCTTTTTCTAGCTCATAAACTTTATTTTGCTCCCCGACATCCTTCTCCGACCCCCTCCCTCCATCTGTGCAAACTTCAGCCTTCTGCAGTAATCCCAGCGGGCGTTAGCAAGCATCTTTGCAGCCAAGGATTCTTAGTGCCAATATTGTTAATTACCGATCTGGTTGGATGTGCTGATTTAGTGGAAGAGGACCACTCTCGGATTCTTCTGAGGGCCATTCTCAAAAGTGCTATCTCCTTTCTTTTTCTTTTCTTCCTTACTGCACGTGGCAGGAGCTGAGATGCTTTTTAACCGTCAGACAGATGCATGGAGGACAGGTCATACAGCCACCACAGCTCACAGAACCTCCATGTATACAAGTAGTTTAAGTCCAAACGTCAGGGGACATTCAAGAGATGACGTTCACCATGAGTTTTCAGAAATTTGGCTGTCTTTAAGATGGGGCAACTTTAACATAGGCCCCTTCCGCACACGCAAAATAATGCATTTTCAAACCACTTTCACAACTGTTTGCAAGTGGATTTTGCCATTCCGCACAGCTTCAAAGAGCACTGAAAGCAGTTTGAAAGTGCATTATTCTGCATGTGTGGAATGAGCCATAGGCAATTGTTTTGCTCATGGACTGGCATCTTGAACGTTATGCTCTCTCCCATTGAAATTTATGGGATTTAAAAGAAATTCATGCCAACTGGGATCTGATTTGGATGGCTAGCCTGATCTTATCAGATCTTGGAAACTAGCCAGGGGTTAACCCTGGTTGCTTGGATGGGAGACGACAAGGGGGCTTTCCCCACTCACCTTCTGCTGCGCGCCGCTCTCGCGCCCCCTCAGCACGCGTCATTCCTGGCGCGCTCTCGGGGTTCCCCACGACCCCGCGCTCTGCCTGGGGTCATCAAAAGGTGCCGTTTCTTCAGCACCAGGAATAACGTGCGCTGAGGTGGTGCAAGAGCGGCAGCGTTGGGGCGGCTGCATGGTTGCCGCCCTTGCAAGTGGGGAGTGCCACTGGACCCCGCGCTACTTTCCTAGAGTAGCGCGCAGCAGAAGGTAAGTGGGGAAAGCCCCAAGGACAACAAGGGTTGCTGTGCAGAGGCACACAGTGGGAACCCACCTCTACTCTCCTGTTGCCTTGAAATCCCCATGGGGGTCATCCCAAAATGACTGAAACTTGACAGCGCTTTCCCCAAACATCGCTAACTGGATTAAGCTCATGGGTTCTTTAAAAATGTTAATAAGCTCCCATCATCATACATAGGCTTCTGCCACACAAGGATTTTTTCCCATGTGGTCAAGTAGATATCCTCACATTTTAAGGGTAATCTCTCCTTGATTCTGGGCTCTTTCCAAGCATGACTGGGGGGGGCGGGGGGCGGGGTGGTTAGGGCTTTTGTCTTTGAGCTGGATCAAAGGAAAACATCCCTGGCTCTGACTCAAAGCAGGAAGTGCAGGGTGGCCACAGGTGGAACATCTGTTTGGCAGCCAGTCTGAGGAGGATGACTGAGCTGAGCTTGCCTTAAAAATGAAGGAGCTTAGCTCCACACACACACCCCTTTTCACCTTGCTGCGAGCCAATGGGATGTAGTGGTTAAGACCAGTAGACTCAAATCTGGAGAGTTGGGTTTGATTCCCCACTCCTCCACATGAGCGGTGGACCCTTATCTGTTCCTACATGTGAAGCCTGCTGGGTGACCTTGGGCTAATCACAGTTCTTCAGAACTCCTTCAGCCCCACCTGTCTCACAAGAGGTCTGTTGTGAGGAGAGGGGCAGCAGGGGCCCTGGGACACTAGTGCAGGGTCTAGTGCTGTGTTTCAGCCCAGGGGGGAAGGGGGCAAATCCACCAGCTCCCAAGACCAGATTCACCCCCCTCCTTTGGATGGGGCTCTTTGTCATCTCCCTTATTTCCTTAATCTCAAGATCAACTTCAAGGGGTTGATCAAGCGGGCAATAGTTCACACACACACACACACACACACACACACACATACACGTACGTAACTAACATGCACAATTGCTTGAACCTGGTGAAATTTTGCTGTTTCTCCATGTTCAACCTGTGGTAGAAGTAAATATTCACTATGAAAACAACAGCTGTGAATTTAAGTGAGTATTTGATTCTAAGCCATCTAAGCATCAAGAGCAGCGTGATGGCTAAGAATGGCTCCAATCTGGGGACCAGGTTTGATTCCCCACTCCTCCAGTTGAAGCCTGCTGGGTGACCTTGGGCCAGTCACAGTTCTCTGAGCACCGTCTTAGTCCACACGGGGCCAGGCAATGGCAAACCTCCTTGGCGCATCTCTTGCCTTGAAAACCCTACAGGGTCACCATAAGTTGGCTATCACTTGACGGCACATACTCACACATCAGTGTAAGTAACAGGATGGAGAAATCAAGTGATTTCATATTCTTGTGTTTCCACACTCCTACATTCCTGCTGGGTGACCTTGGGCTAGTCACAGTTCTTCAGAACTCTCTGAGCCCCACCTACCTCACCAGGTGTCTGTTGTGGGGAGAGGAAGGGAAAGGAGTTTGCAAGCCCCTTTGAGTCTCCTTACTGGAGGGAAAGGTGAGGTATAAATCCAAACTATTACTACTACTACTACTACTACTACTACTACTACTACTACTACTACTACTACTACTACTACTACTCTTGTCTCAATTGAAATGTACGTCTTAACATGTTCTCTTTCCTGACTTCACCTTCTGTTCTTACATTTTGTGATCAGTGCATAGTGACAATCACTAATTTGAAAAATTCCCTCCCTCCTTCTCATCCCCGCTATCAAATGTACATTCAGTCAGATGGCATGCCTTCAGTACACAAACCAGGTCTTTGGCATTTTCCTTCTCGTTTCAAGATCCTTCATAAGATGAGAGGCGATAGTATTGGTGAAACACACTTTCTTGGGCAAGGATCAGTCCTTTGCTTAAAAGATTAGAAATGGCATAAAGGAATTACAGATCTGATAGTACTTCAAAAGTTCCTCAAATGTATTTAAAAATGTTTGATTAAATTCATTTCATTAGAGGCGCCATATGCATGCGCGGCTATTTTTGCTGTTACAAATGCCATAATTTTCATGTCAGACATTCTCCATCACCTTATAATTAAGTTCTCACTATCATTTTGAAGCTGTCATATTGTTAATCATAGACCAACTGTACACTGCTACAGTTAGAACACACACACACACACAAAGACCAGCACATACTTATATATAGTATGCAGATGAATGTTGGAGCTTTAAAACTATAGAAGTGGGTCACTCCTGAGATAACAGAACATAGATTCAGGTTTGATTTACAAACTGAATTGCCTTAACTCTGACTTGCTGAGTTGTACAGATGGCTGATTTGGGGGGCAATTAATGTAATACTAAGAAGTCTGTTAGCTTTTCAGAGAAATGCATACTTTTAATGGAATGTCAGGCCATCTGCAGTAAACATTTCTTGCAAGACAGGACTGGGTTTGTTGGGTTGCTGCGTTGTCTTCAATCTTTGCAATGCATTTTCTGCGTTATGGGACTGTCAGGCCTTAGATGGGGGTGGGTGGGTTGTGTGTTCGGTTTTGCTGTTTTAATTGGAATCCTGCTGTCTTTGTTGGGGGTCTTTACTGCCTGGTTGAATTGTTTCTAAATTTGGGACTCTGAAAGAAAGGCATGCTATAAAGGAAGTAAATAGTGATGATCGGTGCTTATTTTGTAAAAATAGGAGGTGCCAGTATTGATATATACAGTAGCTTCCACCAATTCCTTCTTCAGGACTTGAGAGCCCCCCCCCCAAAAAAAAGATGCCAGTACTCTGCATGGCTCATTCCGCACATGCAGAATAATGCACTTTCAAACTGCTTTCAGTGCTCTTTGAAGCTGTGCGGAATAGCAAAATCCACTTGCAAACAGTTGTGAAAGTGGATTGAAAATGCATTATTTTGCGTGTGCGGAAGGGGCCTGTATCAATGAGCACCATCACAAGAAAAGCCCTGCTAGTAATAATAACAAAGTCAACCCACACAACCTGGACCACAGTATTCTTACAGTTTAACCAAACATAAATGCTACTGAACAGATAAGAACAGTGCCAAAAGAACATGGGAATAGTTGATTAGTAATTTGAACTGTACAGTCATCTACCATGATGTAACAAATGGATTGTCAAACTGGGGGCCCTTCCGCACATGCAGAATAATGCACTTTCAATCCACTTTGCAGCTGGATTTTACTGTGCGGAATAGCAATATCCACTTGCAAACAATTGTGAAAGTGGATTAAAAGTGCATTATTCGGCATGTGCAGAAGGGGCCCAGAGCTGGGAGATCTGGAGTCAAATCTTCACACTGCTATTGACTGTCAATAAAGACTTTACTTTTTACTTCACTGCTATGAAACTAATTGAATGACCTCAGGCCAGTTTCTCACACATAGTCTATCTTATATTTGTGAGAACGCCGTGACAATGGGAGAAGCATGTGCGTCACTGTGCGTTTCTTGTAGGATTCAAATGTGCTAGAGTAAAAGAGTCACTAGATAGAAAGGCACCCATTGAATACCAAGGTGTAACTGTGCTTAGGATGATGCTACTAAACATTCTAGGGTTTTCGCACTGTAAAGGAGCAGCAGTGGCGTAGGAGGTTAAGAGTTTGTGTATCTAATCTGTAGGAACCGGGTTTGATTCCCAGCTCTGCCGCCTGAGCTGTGGAGGCTTATCTGGGGAATTCAGATTAGCCTGTACACTCCCACACACGCCAGCTGGGTGACCTTGGGCTAGTCACAGCTTCTCGGAGCTCTCTCAGCCCCACCTACCTCACAGGGTGTTTGTTGTGAGGGGGGAAGGGCAAGGAGATTGTCAGCCCCTTTGAGTCTCCTGCAGGAGAGAAAGGGGGGATATAAATCCAAACTCTTCTTCTTCTTCTTCTAATTGAGCCGCCACAGTTAATGCTACTGAAAGAGTTACCATATCACTCAATGATAGTTCAAATCCAATACTTCTGAAAGGGAACATTTGGCTGAGCATTGAATGGTAAAGGTGCAAGTGGAGACCATCTACTTATTGTATAACGATAGCTCAGGACAACGCTTTGCATGAGTTAAAGTCAGAAAAACAGGGCAACGTGGCTATACTCGGCCGTGGCTGTTAGCAAACCATTCACTGGGAAACTGATGACAAAAAGTGTTTTGGATGTCATAGTGGATCCAAAGCACAGCCAGGGGAGTTAAACTGCTGGAGCAGAATTTTCATGCCTGGTTCCTCCTGGTACAGCCTGCTGTTCCTCTTCAGATTCTGCTCCTGGAAGCCAAGGACCCACCGGAACAGTTGTGTTGTGGAGGGAGAAGAGATGACAAAGTAGGAATGTGTAGCGAGAGGGGAGAATTGGCCAAATCACCCACTCTCACTGTGCCAACAGAAGCGATGTTCCATTGGTGGCTCCGGTCTAATGGGTTTTTAATTGAAATTTCTTGTTGTGAAAGCTTTTCTGAAGCACTGCAGTGAGAAGGATTTGAATCTTTTCAAACGGGGCCATTTTCACTGTCTTTAGCTCAGCTGCAAAAAAAGAAAAGAGAGCAAATTTTTAATGCTGTTCCTCTCTTGTCTGCCAACTCTACACTGTGGGAAGAATATGCTGTATTATCTTAAGGCACAGTGTCCCGAAATAAAAAGAGCTAATCTGTACAGAAACAGCTGCAAGGTAGCTTAGTCTTTTCACACCAAGAGACAGAGCACCATAATAAGAGATCAATCCCATTTCTTTAAGGAAATTCATAAACCCACCCAAGCACGGGAGACTGCAATGCATTAGAAACAAGGTTCAGACAGCACATTTTATCTGATTGAACTTCCTAAAGCATAGTGTAGAAAAAGGCATATAATTTCATATATCCAACAACAGTTTTGGCTTCTTGCCCCTTGTCTTCTATTTCTTATTCAGCTCCTATTTTCCCCAAGTATTAGCAGCTGGGATGCAAACTGCGGAAGTATTGGTATATATGTTAGATAATAAGTAGCTGCCTGTATATCATACTTCTGGTCAGAGTTGTCATGAAACCAGGGGTGGGATTCAGCAGGTTCGCACCACTTCAGCAGAACCGGTTGTTAAAATGGTGCTTGCAAACAACCAGTTGTTAAATTATTTGAATCCCACCATTGCATGAAACTAATATATTAATTGTGGGTCTTTAGGGTTTGTTTTGTTTTGGGTTGGGGGGGGTTGTTTTTTGTTTTGTGTGTATGTGTTTTCAGCCTTATGCAATTGAGTGGGCCAGTGGGCACTGAAAGTCAGAAGAAGTCAATTCCACAAAGGAACACCATGTTTCCCTCATATTAAAAGTGAGCCACGAACCCAGAAATCATGAGAATTCCGCTATGTGGGAACAATATTCGAATAGTATTATTTAATAAGAGGAAAACATTGTATGCCTTTGTGGAATTCAGTTCGTCTAGCTTTCCATCTTCTATCTCAGTGGTGGCGAGCCTTTGGCACTCCAGATGTTATGGACTACAATTCCCATCAGCCCCTGCCAACATGGCCAATTGACCATACTGGCAGGAGCAGATGGGAATTGTAGTCCATAACATCTGGAGTGCCAAAGGTTCGCCACCACAGTTCTATCTCTTAGGGGCAAAAATTACCATACCACGGCCACGCAGCTTGGGTAACCCACAACAACATCCTGTTGATTCTGGCCGCGAAAGCCTTTGACAACACATTGGGTTGGTTGGGTTGCTTGCTTCTTGTCCTTGCTTGTCCATCATATCCTTTCCACAACCCTGCAAGATCGGTTAGGCTGAGATTGTGTATCTGGTCCAAGGTCACTTAGCAAGCTTCCATGTCAAAGTGGAGTCTTGCTTGTTCTCCTCATAAGAGAACGAAAGGATGCAAAGAATCAGAAACCATGAATGAATATTATATTATATGAATGGACAGGGATCAGGGGTGCCTCTATAACCTCTCCCTACCTCGTGAATCTGAGAGAGTACCTAATCTCTTATTAACTGCGGGACTTACAAAGTTTCCGCAGGGCCTGTAAAACGGACCTGTTCCGCCAGGCGTTTGGCCAGCCGGGATGATGTCAATTCCACCATAAGAACATCTGGCCTCCCGTAGGTACATAAAGGGGGAAGGAGGGGCTGAAGCCATCTGTAGTTTTAGTATTTTATATATTATTTTATTGTAAATTATGTATTTGATGTTTTAAACTGTTTTAGTGTTGATGGACACCGCCCTGAGCCTTCGGGGAGGGCGGTATATAAATATAAATATAAATATAAACAAATAAACAAAGAAACAAACAAACAAACAAACAAACTGGCCCCAACTACTACAGCCATCTTTGGAGGTCCAGTTTTGCATTTCCCTAGCTTCTGAGATTGAGCAAAAAGCAACCCAGGAAAGGCAGAGAGGTCCAAACGTTTCATAATATTACAGGTGTTAATGTTTCCATTTGGATTAGTTATAACATCAGTTGTTAAAATAGGGTATATTCAGTTCAGAACTGATGAGATAGCGTCTGACTGTCCATGTTGCTCCTCCAGACTCTTTGCCTTTCTGCTTCAGGCTCTGCTTGGTTTTTCATGACAACGACGCAAATAATTCATGAAGTGGAACCTTCTGTGTGCGTTTGAAAAATGCAAGTCAAACAACGCATTTGGCATCTTCCGTAGCTTAGCATTTGCTTTGTTGTTAGAAATACAGAAAAGTTCTGACTGACATCAAAGTAAAATGGACTCTCCTGCTCCCTGTAATAAAGGAAATGAAATGAAAAGTGAAAATGTTGTGCTGCCTATTGAGTTAAACAGAATTAGAAATGAGAGCCGTGCCTATCTCATAACACCATTCAGCGTAAGGTTTTCTCATACACACCAGGGCAGAGGAGGCTCTGAAAAGAGGAAATTGATTTTGAGTTGGATCCAGCTGGCTATTTCACTAAATCCCACCCAATTCCTCACCCAACTAAAGCCCACAGGGCTTTCAAGTCTCACGATTCTCTGCATAGCCTTCTGAGTCACTTTCCTTGTTCACCAGCAAAAAAGTTACCCGTAGTTGGATTCAGCCCTGTATTTATAAGACAGGGGACTGTGGTAGGACATGGAAATTCCTATGATCAACCGTCAGTTGCAGAATTAATCATCATTAGCCTACTTTAGACTTAAGGAGACTTAAGGATCAGCAGTGGCGTAGGAGGTTAAGAGCTCGTGTATCTAATCTGGAGGAACCAGGTTTGATTCCCCGCTCTGCCACCTGAGCTGTGGAGGCTTATCTGGGGAATTCAGATTAGCCTGTACACTCCCACACACGCCAGCTGAGTGACCTTGGGCTAGTCACAGCTTCTCAGAACTCTCTCAGCCCCACCTACCTCCCAGGGTGTTTGTTGTGAGTGGGGAAGGGCAAGGAGATTGTCAGCCCCTTTGAGTCTCCTGCAGGAGAGAACGGGGGGATATAAATCCAAACTCTTCTTCTTCTTAAGGAAAGGCAGAAATCCAGCTAAGAGAAAATCTTATTTGTATACTCCAGCATTCTCTCAGCCTCTCAAGTCTATTTTTAGTGCTGAAAGTGAACATTTTTCCCAATTCCTATCACATCCAGTCTGGCATTAGAAAGCACTTGGAGTGGCCGCTAATGACAGAGCATCATTTATCACATTTTATTTGTATTTGTATTTTATTATATTTCTACTCTGCCCATTGACAACTGAAGCCAGGCTCAGGGTGACTTAGATACAAGATTAATAATGTAACACAAATTAACTCTAAAACCTTGTATCTATACAGATGGAGGTCTATTGAGTATCCAAAGGATTCCAGCCTACGATTTATTTCACACATACACAGGCACACACACATATCCCATCCTGACCTTATTCCTTCTCCATTTATCAGGAAGGTAGGGGAAGCGGCATGTGCAAATTGGAAATGTGAAAGGTGAAATTAACCAGATTGCAAAATAGATTGCAATGAATTTGAGTTTGAGTTTGAGAGGCTGGCCAGTTGGGATGAATCAGACTTATTGATGGCCTCAACTGAAAACCCCGTGAAACATCTCTGTCTTATAGACCCTACAGAACTCATTAAGGCACCTGGTCTGAATGGGAACCCCTGGAAGGAAGACTCAGATAGAGAAGAGGGGACAGTGTTGGTTCCAGATTCTCAGGCACTACCTGTAGGTGAGCAGCCAGAAGTTCCTGCAGGACCAGGTCCCCAGACTCAGGTAGAGCTTTCGGGCTGGAATCCACAGCCAGGTCCAAGATCTGAGATTCCCCAGCAAGAGACTCTGAGACTCTTCCACCCTTGATACTGAGCCAGAGGGGACCCTGACAGCTCCCTCACCACCACCCCGTCTCCAGAACTCCAAGAGCAATGCAGGAGGAGACTACGTGCTAGCTTACAGCAAAGGAGACGCAGCAGCAGGTTAGCAGCTATGGGACGAGCTAGCATGGATGCAGAGTCTTTACAGGAGCCAGACTAGAGTAACCCAGCTGCAAGAGGTTATTGCACAAGGGAATGGGAGGCTGGCTATAAAAGAGAGGCTGCAGCTGAGCAAGCCTGTGGCAGCAATGTTGTGTTTTAGTTTGCAGGTTACTATTTCTTTTTTTTCTTTTTTAATACTTTATTTATTAATTTTAAAAATATAGAGACAAAAGAACAAAGTTGTCATTCAGATTCGCATACACTTAATATCGAACTCATTAGTAACAACAGTTGCAATTAATTATGATTGTTATTCATTAGTAATTTGCTCTCGAGCCCATCAGAAATAGAAAGATAAGAAATAAGATAATAGAATAGAATGTTACCTAGATGAAGAGTACAGAGTAAAAAAGAGAGAAAATAAGATAGTTACATAGATTTATATTTTAAGTTATAAGCATGATAGTGACTTCCCTCCATCATTCAAATATATTCCAATGTCCACCTTCATAAATGACAAGCATACTAGTCTAGAATGATTCTAGGTTACTATTTCTTGTCTGGATTCCTTGCTCTGTGCACATTAAAAGTCTGAGCCTGCTGAGACCTGTGTGTGGACTATCCTTGGTTCCTGAGGGCCCGTCTATGACTGTCCCACAGGTCTCGGCTGGTCTCAATTGACAGAGTTCCACCAGGCTGCAGCCAGGGCCAAAAATCTCCCCTTTCATCCTAAGCATTCAGACCACCATACAAGGCTCACCCCTCTTCCATTTTATTTTCATGACACCCCACGGGACAGGTTAAGCTGAAAGGTCACCCAGTGAGACTCATGCCCAAGTTGGGGTTTGTACTGAGATCGTGGCAGTTCTAATTAACAAGCATCCTAAACATTACATTACATTGGTTCCCCAAGTTATGATCATCTGCCCTACTTGAGGCACACCAATTTCAAGCATCAGTGACACACAAGGGAGCGATTATGTATGATTTGTTTTACATTTGCTACCCATCTTTCTCCCAAGGAATTCAGTGTGGTATTTTGGCTTCACAATGCCTCTGTTGGCCTTTCCCCACTCTCCTAGTCCCCCTCCATCCCAGGCGAGCGCCCGGCCATCCCCACGACCCCGCGCTCTGCGCGGGGCCATCAAAAGGCGCCGTTATGAAGAGCGCCTGGGATGCTGCGCTGTCGCCGCCCCTCTCCGAATTAGAGGGAGTGCCGAGGGACCAGCTACTCTCACAAAGTAGTGAGGCTTAAAAGTAAAGAGGGAAAAGGCACCTATGAGATGAAAGCCTGAGGGATCATGATTTGGTCTGGGGTGCTCAGCGAGCATGACAGATGGACCGGAATGTGAAGCTGGGTTTCTGTTGTATTGCAATGAATTACCAGACCAAATAATAGGGCAGAGATGCAAGTGAGTTGTTTTGTAGAACTTTACAAGATAACAAATGAATTTGTACTAAATATAGGAACAGCAAACTCTATCTAGGCAAGCGCTCGGTCTGGGTATCTGGGTATCTGTGCAGTCTGTCTGTGCCTGTGTGTCTGCCTCTCCTTGTTTGCTGGAAGAAGGCAGAGATCTTTCCAGAAGCTCATGTGATTCCAGGCATGTGACTTCATCAGTTAACTCTTGCTTGACTGAATGAAGAAGAGAAAAAGAGTTGGATTTATATCCCCCCTTTCTCTCTTGCAAGGAGACTCAATGGGGCTTACAAACTCCTTGCCCTTCCCCCCTCACAACAAACACCCTGTGAGGTAGGTAGGGCTGAGAGTGCTCAGAAGAACTGTGACTAGCCCAAGGTCACCCAGCTGGCTTGTGTTGGAGTGCACAGCAGAGGCGTTCCAGGGGTAAATGGCGCCCGGAGACAAATTGTCTCCAGGACGCCCCCAGCCTCTGGCCCCCCTCTGCCCCTGATGCCCCCAGGCTCCACCCCCACTGCCCTCGACCCCGCCCATGTCACCATGGACATGGGAAAGGTCTAGGGTGCCCACCTCCCCCCCAGACTCCCCCTGCCAGCTGGGAGCCCAGCTGTAGCAGAGAAAAAGGTGTCAGGGAGTGAGATTGAGGGTGCTTGGAGGCAAGTCCTGCTGCCTCATCGTTTTTGTGTGCCTTGGACGGAGTCGAGGCACCCGAAAACAAGGAGATAGCAGGACTTCCTGGTCACGTAGGGGGCTGATTTTGCGCCCCCATGTGACCAGAAGAGTGGCGCCCGGGGACAAGGGGTACCCCTTGTCCCTAGGCAGATACGCCACTGGTGCACAGGCTAATCTAAATTCCCCAGATGAGCCTCTGCAACTCAAGGAGCAAAGCGGGGAATCAAACCCGGTTCCTCCAGATTAGAGTACATCTGCTCTTAACCACTACATCACTGCTGCTCCTGAAACAGGTCCTTGTAAAATTCTGACTTAATTAATTCCAGCTCAACTTCCTTGTCTCCAAATCATGGTGCAGAGCGCTAGTGTGGTGCAGTGGTTAAAAATGGCGTACTCTAATCTGGAGAACTGGGTTTGATTCCCCACTCCTCCACATGAGCAGTAGACTCTTGTCTGGTAAACTGGAATTACTTCCCCACTCCTGCACAAGAAGCCTACTGGGTGACCTTGGGCTGCTAGTCAGTGTTCTTCAGAACTCTCTCAGCCCCACCAACCTCAAAAGATGCTGGTTGTGAAGAAAGGAAGGGAAAGGAGTTTGTAATCCACTTTGCAGTTGAGAAAAGCAGGGTATAAATCCAAATTCTTGGAACCTTGTTCAGAATATGGAGAGTGAGGGGTGGCATGCAAGGGAGGGGAGTGGGTCCGGCATTTGGACATGGTCCACCCACCCACCCTAGGGGAGGGGAGGGAAGGAGAGGGTGGCATGCAAGGGAAGGGGAGTGAGGGAGAGGAGGCAGGGAGCAAGTGAGGGGTGACATGCAAGGGAGGGGAGGGTTATAAGTAAGGTTATATGTTCCTATGTTCTATTTCCGTCAGCTAAAATAGCCCTGGGGAGCTACTAATTACCCCATTTGAAAAACAGAAAGATGCAAATATAGCATCTATGTGTTTGCCCCAAGAAGGCAAGCTAGGGTTCCTTAGGGCCATTTCCAATCAGTATACGGGTGTGGAGGGAAGACTGAGACTCCCCTCCACTTGATCCAAATTGGGCCTTCATACACTTGTTTTTAGAGAGTTAAAAACACTGGGAGCTTCATAGAACTTCCAGCATCCGTCTGTTTGACTCCTCACATCCAATAAACCTCACAGGGATGTGTTGAGGAGAAACCACATGCACTGCTCTGAGCACCTTGAGGAAAAGGTAAGACGCAAACAGACAAAGCCAACCACAAAGTGCAATGAGTTTATTTTGAGGGTAGTGTCAAAGTGGTAGCCACGTTGGTTAGTTGCATCAAAATTAAACAGGAGCGCAGTAAAAGATAACAATTCACGTTGTTAGTCGTTAAGGCTCTACTCATCCTGTTGCATTTTTGAGGCGCATTTTTAAGGTTGTCATTGTGGATAACAGGATGGCTGTGCCTAATCCATCTAGTACATATTTTAACAAGCCACTCAAAGATCGTTGGAGCATAGGAAACCTGTGAATCAGAAATCTATACTATGCTGGAGGTAAGGATGTGTTCACCCCTCTCAGAAAACCATTCGAGTAGAAACACCCAGATATGATTGAAAAGGAATGGATTTTCATGTTTTTATATTTTTTTTATTTCACTTAAATTATTAAAAGTAATTGGAATCTTGGGTTATAATAGTTCTTGCTGTGCAGTCAAGTATTGATTTTCTCAGCCTTTGGGGCTGCATCTCGAAACAGTGGATAAATACAATCTTGAAATAAAGCCCTCTTTCTATTCAGCCATGCATGTGCTCCAGGTAATCATCAGAGGGGAGCAAATAAGTATTCAGTCAAATAATTTTTTGATTTGTGTTTATGAAGAATAATGTAATCTTTAAAAAAAATGCACAACTTCACCATTAAGGTCATCAGGAGGTAGATCAGACATGTAAACAAAGAAACAGTCACCTTCGTGGAACCTTGCCAAGATCAGATGCATTTCACATTTGAGAAATAAGTTTTTAGGTGGCAAACAAATGAACATAAAATAGAGATTGTTTGCCTGTTAGTTTTGTATTAGGTTTGTATTATGATGGGAGATTTCCCATCATCCACCTGCTTTCTCTGCCACTGCTCAACAGACTGGTAGAGGAGGAATAGGGGAGAAACAGTTGTGACACTGGCAAAAATCTGGAAGCAAAAACAGCAGAATTTGGGGTGCGGGATTCTAGAGCAGTGGCGTAGGGGCCAAGGACAGGGGGCGGGATGCCCCGGGCAGCGCTGCAGTGGGGAGGTGGCCAGGGCATGGCGGGGGCGTTCGGGTATGCACGTGCCCTGGGCACAGTTCCCCCTCACTCCGCCCCTGTCCTAGAGTGTTGGGTCCTAGAGTGTTGGTAATATCACTTCTAGTTTTTCCCCTCAGAAGTAATGTTCCATGACATCATTCCCTCTGTCCCTGCCACCTCTTTCTCCCTTCTTCCCTGCCCTTCCCTCTGCTCCTTCCTCTCCAGGATTGCCAGTGCAGGTTTTACCTCCTCCCCATGGTGTCCTCTGAGTGTACCCCACACAAGTGTGGGGCTTCTACCATCTTTATTATCATGTGTGTATATGTGTACAATGCTGACAAGTTGCAACAGACGTATGATGACCCTGAAGTGTTTTTCAGGCATGAGAAAAACAGAGGTGGTTTGCCATTGCCTGCCTCTGCATAGTCTGGACTTTCACGGTGTTCTCCCATCCAACTACTAACCAGGACCAACCCTGCTTAGCATCTGAGAGTAAGCTAGTCTGGGCCATCCAGTCAGGACTATTAGCTAATATATTTAATAATAAAGTTGATAACTCATGCCTACCGAAGAAACAGGATCCCTCAAAAGAGAATCTTAATAAGAAAATCCTCTCCGCTTTGGTTGACCTTTTGAAGATGGAAGAGGAGCAGATGGTGGCAAAAATGGAAAAAGTCTATGGAATTAATACAAAGAGTCCAGGGTTGCTTGGACTGTATAGAGATAGAGTGGTTTTCGTCTTGGCAAAATAAACCGTTGATCAAATATTGGTGACCCACTGACAATCACAATTAAAGATGGAAAACAAGGATACCATTAAGATGGAAAACAGAGATACCATTGAGAGTCCTTCTGCCAAAGAGGCATTTCCCATCCAGTTACCGTACTGCTCTTTCTACTGTTTTGAGAGTAGTGGTGGTTGATAATGAAAAATGTAAGCTCTTCTATGTACTTAATCATGACCAATGGAACTTTATGAGTGGGGAAAGTCACAGAGGCTTTATTGCATGAATTGAAGGGCGATTTCCCACTGGCTATTAATCCTGGGATAGTCACCTGAAATATCCAGTTTTCCTTGCAATCTCCCCACTGCCGAACCGTGGAACACAGATCCGTCCCGTTTCTGGCGCCCCCCCCCCCCACTTATCACGGGATTTTCCTGGACCTGCTTGTATTCCACCTTTTTGAAAAAACACTCCAATGGGAGCTAATAGGAGATGGGGGCTACACATTTGAGGGTCCATAACTTTGGTCCCCATGAACCAAACTTCACCAAACCTGTGTGGTATCATCAGGAGTGTCTCCTACTGATACCACCCAGGTTTTGTGAAGTTTGGCCCCATCCCCCATTGTTTCCAATGGGAGCTAATAGGAGATGGGGGCTATACATGAACCAAACTTCACCAAACCTGGTGGTATCACCAGGAGGGTCTCCTAAAGATACTTTGAAATTTTGATGCTGCTAGCTTAACAATTGCTTAGCTTAGAAACATGCTGCAGTGAGGATATTGGAACCCGGATAAAAAGGTGTCAGTTCTTTTGAAACTTGGTGGTATCTAGATTAAATTTTCAGTGGGAATTCGGATGAAGTTCTCTCCTGATTTAAGACCCAGTTTAGTGTATGCTCGATGTCAACCTTCCAATCTGTTTTTTTTGGTTCCACATAATTATTAAAAATGCTCCTGACTAGCTAATTATTACTTTGAGTTTTAATTAGGAGTTGGTCATTATCCACACCTTTTTTAAAAAGTGTAGTAGGAAAAAAAATCCCACAGAACTTTAAGAATAAAAGTGTATCCTGATAAGCGAATGTTCGAGTGAGTGTTATTCTTTCAAATGTCTTCTGGGAGAATCAAATAGTCACTTCTGAACAGATGGCACGGTCTTGGCTCTCTGACTTTAATCTTTATTGGTCCCAGCGTTGCTTTTGGTGTGTGCTGTTGGATTTCCACTGCTTCCTGCTGAATTGTTCTGTGCTCATTACGATTTGAAGTTTAGCCAGTGGTCTCTCTCCCCCCTTTTGAAATCTGTTGAGCATAGGCCCTTCTTTCCAATGTGGAATCATGTACATTACACAGAGCGCTGTTTATCCTGTACTCCTCCTCGCAATGAAAACGGGTCAGAATCCATTTCCCTTACCAAGCGTAAAATCGTCGACATTCCCTGGTTAAAGTAAATGGAGGCAGTCTGTTTTCTCTTGTGCTGTCTTTTGCGCTCTAAATGTTAAGTATGTTGTGCTAAGGGCGGAACAACGCAGGGCAAACAACTATGGGTAACAACATTTCCAAATAGCTACTTTTTCCAGGCAGCTTTGTGAGGGGGCCATGTGGCGCAGAGAAGACTGGGAAAGGAGTGGGGTCCTCCATGATTTCTCACTCCTTCTCTGCTTCAAATGTGTCACACACACTGCTTTTCTTCCCCTGGTTTTGATCTGGATGAAATGATGTGAAAGCAAAAAGTGATGAAGGATTTATTTGGCTGCAGGTGTGCATTTATTTATTATTTTATCCTGCATTAGAACTTTGTATCCTGCCGCCTGCCTCAGAGGGACAAGACAGTTTAAGATTCACATTTTGTAAAAAGTTAAGATGAAAGATGAAAATTTGGGCCAAGTGCATGGGATTGAAGATTACCAGCTCCGGTAGGGTGGAAGATGGTGACTGAGGCCCTTTCCCCACTTACCCTTGTTGGAGGGTTGCTGCGCGCAATTCCCAGCGCGCGCAATTCCTGGCGCGCGCCCCGGCTTCCCCACGACGCCACGGTCTGCGCGGGGTCATCAAAAGGCACCATTTGAAAAGGCGCCAGGAATTACGCACGCTGAGGGGCCGCGAGAGAGGCAGTGTCGGGGCAGCTGCATTCTCACTGCCCCTGAAGTGGGGAGTGCAGCTGGACCCCGCGCTACTTTAGGAGAGTAGCGCAGGGCTTAAGGTAAGTGGGGAAAGGGCCTGAGTAACTATTGCCCAGGACACAGAGTAGAGTCCTTGAATTTAACCTGGGTGCTCTGTGTAATGTGTGAAGGGGGAAGGGGGGTGGCCAGAAAAGGAATCAAGACTCCCATTCTTCCTTTGCAAACCTCTCCTTCCCAAGATAAACTTGCAAGAAAGATATGGTCATCTGGGCTAATATGAAGTGAAACTCCATGCAGGATTTTGTTAGAATATCCCACTCCAAGTTATTTACAGTATTGGGTAAAACTACTATAAAGGAATTCTATGAAGGACGCCTTCCCCGGCTAGAGAGGGAGACACTCCATTGATTCAGGTAAAATTTCTGTTGAAGAGACAGAAATTTTTAGTGAGTGGCAGAACAAAATCCTGTGTGCATATACAGATGTCCCCTAGAGGTGCTCATGGTGCCAATATTGACCAATTATGCAATCAGCCAATTCCTATAGATTGCTGTAAAGTTTGTCCAGGCAGGATTAAATCAACCATCATTATATCACATCAGCCATAACTATGTAACACTCTGGTGATAAGAAAAGCATATTTAGAGGCCTCAGACTTGAGGGGTTTTTGGCTGTCCGTCAACAGGCCTTCTAGTCTAATAGATTTCTTACCTTTATGAACAGAAATCTCTTTAAAAGCTGGCTTTCCCCCCTAACTATCTTTTTTAAAACTCATAACGTGGATGTGGTATACCCTGAGGGACACATCAAACACTGTCCCGTGGCGCTGCGATTCAAAGCACTATGGAGCGTATATGCTCAGGGTCAGCCCATGACATTTTTCTGCCTGAGGCAGAATATTCAGATGATTTCCCTCCTCCTCCCTCACAGGCTGATCAGATTTTTACACTAAATACTGAGGAAAGGAAAACCCAACTAATCTATGTATCTTGAAGCTGCAGTCGTGAAAATGGGAGGGGAAGAAGAGGAAGAGGAGGAAGAGGAGGAGAAGGAGGAGGAGGAGGAGTTTGGATTTATATCCCCCCTTTCTCTCCTGCAGGAGACTCAAAGGGGCTTACAATCTCCTTGCCCTTCCCCCCTCACAACAAACACCCTGTGAGGTGGGTGGGGCTGAGAGAGCTCCGAGAAGCTGTGACTAGCCCAAGGTCACCCAGATGGTGGGTGTGGCGGTGTACAGGCTAATCTGAATTCCCCAGATAAGCCTCCACAGCTCAGGCAGCAGAGCTGGGAATCAAACCCGGTTCCTCCAGATTAGATACACAAGCTCTTAACCTCCTACGCCACTGCTGGGGGTGAGAAAATGGGGGTGAGGTACCCATTTTATCCTCATGTATATGGCCCCGCCTCATGAACAAGGCCTATGTGGTCAGAGCTCAATTTGTGCTAGAGCTCAATCCTAGAAAGAACCGGCATGGTGTGGCTGTTAACAGTAGTGTATTTTTACCTGGTGAATTGTGTTTGTTTCCCCATGAAGCCTGCTGGGCAGTGGCGTAGCTCGGTAAACTCAAGTTTTCTGCCCCTCCCATTCCCCCTCCCCATGCCCCACATTCCCCCCCCCCCGCACCACACTTACCTTAGCCGGTCAGACCTGGCGCCCGATGAGTGTGTGGCCTCGGTGCATGAGGACTGCCCAGGCTCAACAGACCTGCCCGAGCAGTGCCTGACTGCTCCACACTGCAGCCAGGTCATCTGCTGCCCGAGGGGTAGGCCAAGGCCTGCTTCTCGGCCAGAAGTCTGGGGGGCGATTTTCTGGGGGGCCTCCCCACGTGACTCAATGCGGCACTCACAGGGTGCCATTGCTGCTGGGTGACTCTAGAATAGTCTCAGAACTCTCTCAGCCCCACCGACCTCACAAGGTGCCTGTTGTTGTGAGGAAAGAAAGGGAAGGAGGTTTGGAAGGGAAGTTGGAAAGGAAGGGAAGGAGGGAAGGAAGGGAAGCTGCTTTGAGACTTCTTTTGGTTGAGAAAAGAGGGATAGAAGTCCAGACTTCTCCTCCTCCTCCTCCTCCTCCTCCTCCTCCTCCTCCTCCCAATCTTCTTCGTATGGGAGCAAAGGTGTTTAACACATGACCGTCCTAAGCAGAGTCAAAGCCTCTTAAGTCTATTGGTGTCATATTTTCCCTGGCACAATATAAAAGAGCCATTTTCCTCTTGGCTCTGAGTTTGTCTGTGCTTGTTCTTGTAATGTAATATTTTAGTGATTCGCCAAATTGTATCGTCAGCTGTTAAGATTTCCATATTAATAACTGGTTTTCATGAAAATATTATAAGGCTGTGAGCCTCCGCTGAATTTTATGAGGCAGAGATGGGAGAGGGGACCTCAACCAAAGCCAACAAAATGTCAATAAAGCAAAATACTGTCACTGATGTCAGCAGCGTAATGCTTCATTTCATGAGAGAACATGAGAGGGTGGGAGGAAAGATCTGTGACACTTGATGTATTGTAGAACGAGAAGCAGTAGGACTTCAGATTACGAGGCAAAAATGGCGTTCATTTCAAACCTGAGAGGCAAATGTTGTTCTCATGGACCATTTCGAGTCTAGAAAACAGTGCATGGCAGAGGGCTGACTCTTTTTCTCTCCACACACTGACTGTGGTCTTAGTCTAAGCAATGTACCGTTTATATGAGAATTAGGAACCTGCAACTCACACCTGAATAAACAACATAGCTGGGATTTATGAATCAGCAGGCCCCTTCCGCATTGTAGGAGTCGACCTTAGATCAACTTGGGTCCGATCCGAGTCCTCCGCACAGACATAGCGTTGGACTTGTGTCTGACTCGACTCACCCCCCTCTCGCCGTTGAATTTCACGGCTGAGCTTCGACTACCTGGAGGAGTCCAGTCGAGCCTTCTTGGCAGACTCGGGTTGCACTCAAGCTGAAGCCGGCCGAGTGCGGAATCTCCGTCGCCTCGACTCTGCCAGCCAGCCAATCACAGCTCAGTATTTTGCCCATGCGCAGAACAGGAGACTCGTGGCAGCGGTGAGAAGCTTTGGGCATGCGCAGAAAGGGAGACTCATCCCAATCAGAACGCAGTGCGGGGAGATGGTCCCGTCCTCTGAGCTTGGCTCCGGAGACACGAGTCAGCTTCTGTGCAGAGAAACGGGAGGACTCGAGCTCAGGTAACGATTCGCCAACACGAGTCGAACCTGAGTCGCCTTGTGTGTCTGGAAGGGGCCTAAGATACAGCAATTTGTTCAGTATTATTCCTCAAGTGTATGTATGGTTACCAGGTCCTCCCTGGACACTGGTAGAAGGTGAGGTTGCCAACTTCAGGTTGAGAAATTTGTGGAAGTTTAGCGGTGGAGCCTGCGGAGGACAGGGTCCCCCGTGAAGTACAATTCCATAGAATCCACCCTCAAAAACATCCATTTTCTCCAGGGGAACGGATCTCTATAGTCTGGAGGCGAGCTGCAATTCTGGTGGATTCCTAGGCCCCATCTGGAAGCTGGCATGCTTTAAAGTGTGACAGAATTTGACGAGCCCTCCGTGAAGGCCAGCTTTCTGTCTGCGGGAACATCGTCTATGTGGACACCTACTTTCACTGCAGGGGTTGTAGTAGCAAGCAAAACATAATAAGCTAGCCTTGTTCAGCAGTATTGCAATGAAAATATGTGTCTCAATGAGGAAGGAATCATCTGTACTGGAGTGGCTTTTCGGATTCAGGATCCACAAGTGAACCTTCCCAACAGCCTAATGAAGCTGTCAAGAACTATTTTTTTCCCTGAAAGGCAGCTGGATGCCTGGCATGACAGATACCGTTCACACTGCTGGGGTCCCCCCCCCCCTTTCCTTTTTTGCTGCTTGCTAATTCTGGAAGGAGATGGGTCTCTTTCATTGCGCTGCTTCTCTGAGCGGGGCTGGGGAATATTGAACACAGGTAGACATAGTCCCTGTAATGAAAACGCAGCAATCCATCCATGCAATAAGCTTGTTCGGGGAGCTAAGAAAGATGTTGTTTACCTCGGTGAAAAGGGCATTTTAATCAAACGTCTGATAGCCGGGATGATATTTTGCATCTGCCGTTTTATTTCCTTTAGATCTGTGTGAAGGGTTTTTTTTTTTTAAAAGCCATGCATTACAAAGATGATAAATGTTTTCCCTCCTTAAATGCACTTTTTGAAAAGCCCAAACCGGCGAATGTGAAGCGACGGCAGCGTTGCACTTCTCAGCCCATAAAAAATAAACTCCAGAGCTAAATCTTGCTCTGGTGCATATAATGCTCAATACCTCATTAACTCCCAGAATCAACTGAAATTGCAACAGCTATCTGCAATTTGAAGAAAAGCAAATGTAAGACCAAGTCTTAAACTGTCTCTCCTCATGCCCCATAAGCATAGTTCTTAGACTTTATTCTGCAACCAGTTTCAACCTGATTTTCCCCCTGGTTTGGGAAAGGGAACTTGCCCTTTCCACACAAACCATTTAAAGCACAGGTGTCGAACTCGCGGCCCTCCAGATGTTATGGACTACAGCTCCCATCATCCCCTGCCAGCATAATGCTGGCAGGGGATGATGGGAACTGTAGTCCATAACATCTGGAGGGCCGCGAGTTTGACACCTATGGTTTAAAGCATTTTGAGGCAGGAAATCAAACATTTTCTCCATGGAGTTGTGTGTTGGTTTTACCCCCTTTGGTTCCGAAAACATTTTATTTGCAGCCTTAAAATGTTTTGAATGAATGCCCTTTTAAAATGACTCTCTAGTTTTCAAAAGGACTTAATTTGCCTGGTGCGATCTCTTTAAGACATTTCCTGTGCCTCTCTGTCTTCCCTAAACTACCTCCTCAGTGCCATTTTCTGAGATTACTCCATGCCCCTCCCCTGTTTTTCCTGCACCATTTCTGTGAGTTTCTTTCTGACAAGGAATTAAGAGGTGTATGGATTAGGTGTCTATTAGTACAACAATGTTGTGTGTTCTTCGCCACTTAATAAGCAGATATTTCTCTTCCTAACATGCGAGTTGATTATATTTTGGAAAGGTCCCAACCGTCACAAAAGCAAACAGCTGTTTCTATCATGTTGAGGGCAGGATAGACCAGTCAATTAATGAATTTAATATATAATTGTGTGTAGAGAATCACGCGTCCATTCTAATTTGCAGTGAGCCTCGTTTGGAAAGAGCAACCGTGAGTCAGTGCAGCCGCAGTTGCTGCCCGGGACTGCAGCGAGGGCTGCCCTTCATGCCATCCTTCTGCTTTGGTACTTATGCTTAAAAGGACACCCCGTGATCCCACTCTTTTATACCACCCCTGTTGTTAAATCAAAGAAAGTTACAAAGCGAAATGCAACAAAGCTCTCATCTGACTACAAGCAGCTACCTGATTCTATCAGCAAAGTTGGGATGAGGATTATTTACTTCACGTGGGCCCCCTCCACAATGCAGGCTAACCATGGTATAAAACCTGTACTGGGGGGGAACTTTGCATGGATCCCGTTCCAAATGCGAGTCTGCTCTGTGTGTCCCCCCCCCCCCGGGGTTTTCAAGAATCACACTATCAGTGATACTTTTGTTTTAACACGGATTGCAGCCACGGCCGAGCGAATGGCTGCCCCAGGAAGTGCATTACATGGACCCACTTCTCTTTTTATCCTCCTATCTGCTGCATAGCTACAGAGGGACACAGGGATGGCAGCATGGCTGTGGAGGTCCATGCCTGCCAAGCTTCGTCGCTATGCAGCAGAGTGAGGTGAGTGGGGGGAAAGTGCCTCTGTGCGTAGGTGTGCGCCCTGGCCAACACACTCGCTGACCATGATACGGCCAACCATGCAAACGGCCCGGGGCTGACCATGGGACGCCCAACCATGCAAAGCTTGACCCGGGGCTTTGACCATGGGGCCTTAACCAATGCAAGCGGCCGGGGGCTGACCAATGGGGCCAGCCAACCATGCACAAAGCGGCCCGGGGCCAACCATGGGGCCTTAACCACCATGCCACAAGCGGCCGGGGCTGACCATGGGGCCAGCCCAACCATCACAAGCGGCCGGGGCTGACCATGGGGCGTAACCATCTAAGCGGCCCAGGGGGGCTGACCATGGGACGCCCAACCATGCAAACGGCCCGGGGCTGACCATGGGACGCCCAACCATGCAAATGGCCTGGGGCTGACCATGGGATGTCCAACCATGCAAACGGCCCGCCTGCAACCAACCTTACATTTGCTGTGCAGAAAGAGCCTTATGCCCTGCTTTCTCCCCAATGAGAAGCCAAAGTGGCTTCCATAATTTCCTCTATTTTATCCTCTCCTCCATTTTATCTTGAAAACAATCCTATGAAGTAGTTTAGACTGGGTAAGTGTCGCTGGTCACCCAGCCAGCTTCCATTGGTAATGTTAGGGTCTGTTACTCCGGTCATCAAATGAGAAGGTTTCAAGAGCTTTATTGGAACCGTGTCAGCCCAGGACACAGATAGCCGAAACTTAAGTTTGGCTCTCTGGCCCCTGGTATATACCTGTAAGTTACAGAATGGTTCAACCCATAATCCCCCACCCCATTCCCATAATATCAGCATTACAAAAGATGGTGGGAACAGAAGCATGATTTAGGACAGGCGGTTCACTCCTTCAGAGGAAGACAGATAAGAGTGAACGTTTAAGCTCTATTGACTAGTTACAGGGGGAGGCCTCCTTAGCCTTGGGCGATGATAATGGTTGGGCCATCTGTGACCTTGGTGCAGACATGCAAGCTGCCAGGCCAAGAGTGGCACAGGCCGGACAGATGGAACAGGGATTTGAACTTGGTTTGCAGTGTGAACCTGATGGCTCTCCACCTCCTTGAATACCATGATAAATGAAAGATGGTATATAAAGATGGTATATATTCTTTTTTTAAAGTCAGATGACTCCGCAAGAGTTAACAGGCAACTGGCCTTGAGTGTACTATTTCATGTTTAATGCCAAGGTTGAACTGGGAGCCCTCAGCAATATCCGTCATGGAATCCTTCCATTGCAATTCAGCAGTATTTTAACTAGTCTTGGATCTTCTCCATCTCCCCCCCCCCCCCAGCCTCACACTTAAATCCTGGTTCAGGGATAGGTCATCAGACTACGGTGCCATACTCTTCTGTACCACATCCAATTGGAGCTTGTAATGTCTGGTACACTCAATTAGGCCACAGAAGTGCCAACTCTGTTTCTGGAGCCCAGACATCCTTCCATGGTGTATTTTCCTCTGATGCTTTTGAATTGGCTCCTAATCCTTGGGAGGCCTCTGCAAGAGCATTTTCCCAGTCCATAAGCTGACTTCCCATAAAGCATTTTACACGCATAACATAGTGTAACACTATGTTATATAGTGTAACACTATATTATGACATAGTGGTATATCTTCTATGGACCTCTGAAAAATGGCAAAAAGCCTGCCATGGGTCAGAATGGTAGAACAGGGAGCCTACTCACCAGAGGTGGGATCCAGCAGGTTCTCACAGGTTCCCAAGAGTAGGTTACTAATTATTTGTGTGTGCCCAGAGGGGGTTACTAATTGGTGATTTTGCCACGTAATTTTTGCCTTAGTTACGCCCTCCTCTCAGCAGTAGCACGCAGAACTTGAAGCAGTCTAGCAGGAGGTGCACCGGCGTGCGTGGCAGCCTGCACCTGCGTGCATTCGTTTCCCGCCCAAGGACCGGCGCAGCGGCTGCGTCCTGGCCACAGCCCCGCCCAGGAATGCCCTGCCCTCAGAATGCCGGGCCATGCCCCGGCGTGCCCCGCCCAGCCTCATTGGCGCTAAGCCACAGTTTGAATCCCAACACCATGGGAACCTGTTACTAAAATTTTTGGATCCCACCACTGCTACTCACTATTAGACTGTTAGTGCAATTCTAAATAGGCTTGTGCCTTTCTAAACCCGTTGACTTAAGTGGATTTAGAAAGATGTAATTTGTGCATTTATCTCATTCAGTCTAATGGATATAGACAGCCTGATTAGATATGGGACTGTAATTATCTCTGATCAGAAGATGAGTGTCGTCTTCTGAATACCTGAAGGTCATTGAGCTCTCATGAAAATACCGCCCCTTCAAGCACATAGACAAACTTTTGATTTCTTTGTCGGTGCCCCACTCAGACACATGGAGAAATCTTTGAAAAATGTATCCAGAGTGATAAAATTAATCTTTTTTCCTTTCTTGAGCAACTGTATTTTGAAATAATAGGTTTTATTAAATTCTCACTAGAATGCAAAATGGTCCCCTGAAAGCCATACATTCTTCTATTATGTCAGAAATAAATATGTTATTGACTGTTCTGAGTTTAGTTCATACTACATTAACTCTGATAGGAAAGTTTTCATATTAAATGAAATGGCTCTCAAGAAGATATATTTTATCATATGAGCAGGATTTCTGTGTTATGATTTGGGTGATCTATGGTTATACAAACAGCCTCTGTCTATTTTTTTCTGCAGGCAGTTATTATTACAGGAAAGTACAATGTCCTTCATAGGGAAAAACGTACAAACAATTATTTTAAATACACAGTGAATGAGGGGCTTAGATGCTGAGAATATCCCAGACCTGTCGTTTCCAGTGCACAGACCATATAACCCCTTTTGTTGAGAACTGTCCCAGATATTAACTATGGGAGGAAGTGCAGATTCATGCAGCTCCCAAAGAGATCCATTTCAATATATGGATTTGGGTGTGGGCATCACCATTTCACTATGCATAGAAGTGCCCACAAGTTGCCCACCATGTGGAGAACTGAGTTTGATTCTTCTTTCCTTCACATGAATGGTGGACTCTAATCTAGTGAACCAGGTTTGTTTCTGCACTTTTCCTCAATAAGCCTGGTGGGCGAAGGCCATTGCTTTCACATCCTACATGATAGCTCCCGAAGGCATCTGGTGGGCCATTGCGAGTAGCAGAGAGCTGGACTAGATGGACTCTGGTCTGATCCAGCAGGCTCTTTCTTATGTTCTCATGTTCTTATGTGACCGTGGGCTAGTCACAGTTCTCTCAGAACTCTCTCAGCCACACCCTTCTCACAAGGTTTCTGTTGTGGGACAAGTACAGGAAGGAATTGTAAGCCACTTTGAGACTCCTTGTGGTATAGAGAAGTGCATCTCTTCTTCTTCCACCATGGCCATTGGCTGGATAATAAAGTCTTCAGAATCTGTGACCCACAAAATCTGAATCTGTCCCACAGCTCTATTGTTGGCATGCAGGCCCATGACAAGATGTGGGGGGGGGGGAGTTTCTGAGACATGCTGTACCAGTCACTTCTAAACTGGTAGACAGCAGTGGCATAGGAGGTTAAGAGCTCGTGTATCTGATCTGGAGGAACCGGGTTTGATTCCCAGCTCTGCCGCCTGATCTGTGGAGGCTTATCTGGGGAATTCAGATTAGCCTGTACACTCCCACACACGCCAGCTGGGTGACCTTGGGCTAGTCACAGCTTCTCGGAGCTCTCTCAGCCCCACCTACATCACAGGGTGTTTGTTGTGAGGGGGGAAGGGCAAGGAGATTGTAAGCCCCTTTGAGTCTCCTGCAGGAGACTCAATCCAAACTCTTCTCTTCTTCTCTTCTAGACAGTTCAGACTAAAATGGATGCCAAATCTTAATTCTGGACTTTGGTACTAAAAGAGGTGGGTTAGCCTGTAATATTCCTCTCCTCCCTAATCAAATATGCATAGCAATGTACAATACCTTTCCTGAAGCCTCTGCCATTGCAGTCTGGATAACAAAAGCCTCAGCCTTGGAAAGACACACCTGTTCTCTAGCTCATAAAGGATATGCAAGTGCTATTCAGCCTTAACACAATTAGCTTCCTGATTCCTTTCTTCTCTAGCTGATTTAATCACAACCCTTAATGTCCTGCTATGGAAAACCATCGAGCCTTACTTTAAATTGGAATACCCTGAGTTGCAAATTCATCAACTCTGCCTAAAATCTAATCAGAAACTGGACTTTCTCTGGCTCTGACTCATTCAAATCATTTTCCACTGTATTGTTCTCTCCTGAGAACAGAAATCCATTTTGTCCAGGAAGATTGCCTCCCTGAGCATTGCCAGAGGGTCAGAATTGCCTATATCTGGACTGCCCAAACAAACTCTCATTTCCCTTTGGCCCTTGCACTGCCTTTAGTTCAGTTCCACTGTGCCTAACATTGCCCCTGTCTCTCTGCATCCAACATGAATATTAGAGCCTTCTTCCTCTGACCTTTTTCTGGAACTGCTAAATGTTACTCTCCCTGCAACAACCTCTACTATTCCCATCTATCATTCACCTCTATATATATCCTGGGCTCCTTGAAACTCTGTATGTGTATGTGTGTTTTGCCGAACTGTGTGTGTACCTTTTATTATTTTTGTTCTTTCATAAAATTATTAAACTTCACTTACATTCTGGTTTCCTGTTGTAAAGTGAAGAAACCCTGTAACAAATTGGTTATGATCCCAAAGCCCGGCCTTTCACGTTGCAAGGTCTGTTCCCGCCAATTCCTTGGTCTAAAAGAGAACAGACCCCACTAATTCATCTGATGATTTACTGCTGCTCAGGAAACCTCTAATAGGCCCCTTCCGCACATGCAAAATAATGCGTTTTCAAACCACCTTCACAACTGTTTGCAAGTGGATTTTGCTATTCCGCACAGCTTCAAAGAGCACTGAAAGCAGTTTGCTATTCCGCACAGCTTCAAAGAGCACTGAAAGTGCGTGATTCTGCATGTGCGGAATGAGCCATAGTTGTCGCTTGAGTTCTCAAAGACAAGAAACTTGACTAACAAGGCTGTTGTGTGACCGTTCAAGTTACTGATTACAAGAAAGCTTTCTGCTATATTGGGTTTTGGCAGTTGTCAGCTTCACAACTGGCTACCACTAATGTGAGACATCTTTGAGATTCTAAGCAAGGCTTGCATGCAAAATGTGGGAAGGAACATAGAGAAGCAGTACAGCAACAGACCTGTGGGGACAGTTCACACAATCCATAGGTGCAAAAATTGTGTCTCCCTTGTTCCCCTGCCCCAGGATTTTGAAACGTGTATAGATCTATTAGCTAATAATGGTTTAATTCAGGGGATCTCCATAGCCTTGTGTGGGTTGTTTTGAAATGTTGGGCACAACAAGTAAGTGTGGCTACAAAATGACTGCCATAAAGGGTATTCACAAAATAGCTGCATTGGTATGCCAGGCCAAGCACAAAATTCACAAATCATCAATTCAATTTTGTTCTGTCTTGCCTTAAAAGTCTATCAAGGGTTTCCAGTTATCATTGAATTTAGATAGATACTCTTCTCTAATCAACAAAGTATGTTTTGGCATGCCTGACACTATTGATGCTACACCTGTATTTGCCTGATGGGCTGCATTTGGTTTGGTGGGCGACATGGTTGCATGCCTAGTTAGATTATAGCAGAGGTGGGATCCAGCAGGTTCTCACAGGTTCCTGAGAGTAGGTTACTAATTATTTGTGTGTGCCGAGAGGGGGTTACTAATTGCTGTGAGTTTTGCCGTGATTTTTGCCTTAGTTACGCCCCTCCTCTCAGCAGTAGCGCGCAGAACTTGAAGCAGTCTAGCAGGAGGTTCACCGGCGTGCGTGGCAGCCTGCGCCTGCGTGCATTCGTTTCCCGCCCAAGGACCGGCGCAGCGGCTGCATCCTTGCCACAGCCCCGCCCAGGAATGCCCTGCCCCAGGAATGCCCGGCCACGCCCCTGTCGTGCCCCCTCCAGCCCCATTGGCGCTATGCCACAGTTTGAGTCCCACCACCATGGGAACCTGTTACTAAAATTTTTTGATCCCACCACTGGATTATAGCCTTTGTAGCTATTAAAAATATGCAGAGGTGCATCTAGGTAGGTGGTTTCCGTTTGTTTTATTGCCTTCTTATAGTTTCTGGTAGCCCAAAGCAGCTGAAGGACAGAGATGCTGGAGTGCTCCAACTATGCAGAAATCTGTGACAGTATCTCCTGCATTCCAATATTTGGGATTGCCTTCAAACCGTAATTCGTCACGAACTCTGCAGTTCAGTCTGTAGCTACAGCTTCCCATTTAGCCCATCATCAGTACATGCAACTGCTAATTTTACTTTCATACTCTTAATCATTTGCTTTCGTCTTCATTAATCATTTCTACTTATAATTTCTCTTTTGATAAATGTAAGCAATTTTCTTCCCTTCTGGTGCTGTAATTAGCTGAGTTTGCAAGGGAAGCATTGATAATGAGGAGTCGTAGGGGCTGTGAGCGGAGGTGGGAACAAGCTGAACTCTGGTTCATTAACAGGAGGGCAAGAAAGACAGCCTACGCAATATGGGACGGTGTAGTAATTCACAGGTACAGTGATGGAAGTGTGCCAGGTACTTTAAATCCACTTCCTGATTAAAACAGAATTGATATTTCAGCTTCTGTAATTAAGTCCAATAATCAGGCTATATACTACACACACTTCCTGCCCCCAAAAGATGTCAGGAGCATTCTGAGCCCAAACACACTTACATGCTTCTGCCTCTCACTTCCATCACATCTAAACAACTGGCTTGTCAAAAAAGCCTCTGCATTCCCAATCCTACTGTGTTTAATGCAGCCGTCGGCATGTTGGAAAGGTACATTCTCACTGTCTAGGGTTCTATCGATTGATAATATTTGCACCCTGCCTCATACTAGCGACTCTAGGTGGCTTACAAAGATTAAGAGCAATCAAAACCACAATTAAAACATCATGGAAAAAATATTACAATTAAAAGAACGATAAACATCACGTTAAAATAATCCCCAGGTCAGCAGTTGTAAGCGGGGAGTGGGGGTGTTCCAGGGAGGCTAACCAAATATCTGGGCAAAAGGAAGGTCTTCGCCATGTGCTTACATCCATAAAGGATAGGCGCATGGTGAATCTCAGAGGGGAGATTATTCCAGAGCCTAGGGGCAATCCCCATGCCCTTGCGCTTTGGTGAGGGGAGATGCCACCAGGAGTTCCTCCCACTGAGACCTCCGCACCCGCGCAGGTACATATGGGTATAGGCAAGGCCCAAGCTGTTTAGGACTTTGTATGTCAATGACAACACCTTGAATTGGGCCCAGGAGCAATCTGGGGGCCAGTGCAGTTCCTGACTAACAGCCTAGCTGCTGCATGCTGCACCATCACCAGCTTCTGGACTATCTTCAAGGACAGTTCCATATAGGTTCTGGTGGGTTTTCTGGGCTGTGTGGCCATGGTCTGGTGGATCTTGTTCCTAACGTTTCGCCTGCATCTGTGGCTGGCATCTTCAGAGGTGTATCACAGAGGGAAGTCTGCTACACACTGTGTCCAGTAACAGACTTCTCTCTGTGATACACCAGACCACGGCCACACAGCCCGGAAAACCCACCAGAACCAGTTGAATCTGACCGTGAAAACCTTCGACAGTTCCATATAGAGTTCATGACAGTATCCCATCGAGAGGTTACCAGTGTATTCAACACTGAGGCCAGGTCCCTGCAAACATGAGTTCCCTAAGGCCATCTTCTGGAACTGGCCTCGAAGGTAGGAGGAGAATCACTGTAACACAGTGCTGTCCCCCAGCCCCATTCCCTGGAACTGGTTCAGCAAAATACCGTAGTTTATTACCATATTACCATATTACCATGGAGAATCGATAGGGTATTATTCCCCATCTGTCTTGATGAAGGTAATCCGTCAGGATGACCAAGCCATTTCTGTGCTATAACCACACCTGAAACCAGATTGACATGGGCCCAGAAAATCACTGTCTCCAGAACTTTGCTCAAAAATGAGATGTTGGCCTCCAGACATAATTACCCAGCACCATAGAGTCCAAAGTGAGCCAGTTCAAAATGGGACAGACCACCACCTCTTTCAGGAGTACTGGTGTTACCCTCTCCATCAAAGAGGCATTCACCACCTCCTGAGCCAACTGGTCCAGCTAGTTTTTTTAGGTGCTAGGATGGACAAGAGTCCAGGGAACTCGTAGTAGGCTGCATCCCGCAAGCACCTTGTTGTTTAATCCAATCAACTGTATAACCCACACCTTGTATAGTATTGGCCCTGTTCACAAGTTACAATGAATGCACATAAATTCCATCTTTCTTTATATATCTGCTGACTAATTCTCACATTACATTCAACACATGTGCAACACATGTGTGACCGAAAACCACACTTTTAGGCAGGTAGAAGTCCCTGGCTTCATTTGTTTCTTTCTTACAAACAGATGTACATATTTACATGCAGAATGTACATGAGTTCTAATGTAACTTGTGAACAGGGCTATAGATATAGTCTGTTGATGGTTGTCTTCATGCCCATATGAGAATATAGGGTGCTAGGTTGGCTATCTTCATATATACGTTGATTATTTTAATGCCGGCGAGAAGACTCAAGTGTACATAGATGCAGCATGATAAGTCTGTATAAGCAGTGGCGTAGCGCCAAGGGGCCATATTTTACTCTACAGTCTGACTCCCTATGAGGTATCCTATGCTTTACGTAAATACTCTTGATTACCTGAAGAGTAAATTTAAAAGGTTCAGTGGAGTCACATGCCCCAACACTTCTATTTAAATATATAGATTTCTGATCTATACCCCTTCCTCTAAACTGAATGCTGGTTTCTTCACTTTTGCAAGATGGACTGCATATGGTCCGTGAAAAGCGCAACTTGTAATTTTTTTTAGATGCCTGTATGTATCCTTCCCTCTAGTAGTGCATTGCTTTTGTGAGAATAAACTTGTGCAAACAGACTTGTGTGCTTTTCCCCCCTAGACCTGTGATTGCCGTTAGACATTAACAGAGTTGTCAAAATGTCATATAGTCAGTTGCTGGTGGCCAAGAGCATGATCCCCTGCTCGCAATCTTGGCACAGAGTCCGTCCTTTTAAAAAACGATTCTCTGATGCGTAGGAATTTGAAATATGTTTCTAGCTGTAGCCATTAATAATAAAGAAGTATCAGATTCCCAAGAAACACTTCTGCTCAGGGGTCAAATAATTATTTATGATTCTGTCCTTTTTAATTGCGTTCAGGTTTCATCTACGTCTTTTTTGCCTCCCCAAATGGACATGGTGGCCGCTAAGATACAATGCGATGGCTTAAAATCGTCCTGCTGTAGTATCGGATCGGCACTTCTGCCGCATCCAGCACAACTCATTCTGCATTCTCTTTTTTTTACAGAGGGCAATCCGTACACCTGGTGGATTGGGAAGTCCAATGAAAAGCATTACTACTGGGGTGGCTCCGGGCCAGGGATTCAAAAATGTGCATGTGGCATTGAACGGAACTGTACTGATTCGAAATACTACTGCAACTGTGATGCCGATCATAAACAATGGTAAGTGTGTTGTCAAACTTGTATTGCCCCTCGTCCTCCCCGGTGTTTTAATTTTGATTTTTATCTTGCGTCCTTAGTTTATGCTTTGGTTTTGACTCGTTTTAAAGATGCATTTTTGTGTTGATTTTTAATGGCTTTTAAAATTTATATTTGTTCGTTTTCCATTTGTTAGCTGCCTTCGTGGCCCTATGAGGGCAGAAAGGTAGTTTTATCAGTCTCTCTTGTAAAACTAAATGGCAGAGCCACCCCAAACAGTTGATTGGTTCCGGATAAGCAAAAGAAAATGAATACACCTGTGGGATTTGTCCCCATTGGATGTGGTCATGGCTTCTGGCTTGGAAGGCTTTTTCAACGAGTCTATAAAATGTAGCCTATTATCCAATGTTAAGCATAAGCATAAGCATTTTATTGTCATTGTGCACGCACAACGAAATTTACAGTAGCATTCCTCGATGCACACAATTTCAGACTCATACCCCATCTTCACTTTCCCCTTCCTCCACCCATCCCTACACAGCCCCAAACACATCAACACATCAACACAAAGCCGCGGAGTTTAGCATAGCCACAGCTCTAGAGTAGAAGGTGTCTCTAAGCCTCTTTGTCCTAGTTTTGATAGACCTGTATCGTCTGCCAGATGGTAACAGTTCAAAAAGAGAGTGTGCTGGATGAGACGGATCTCTCAGAATATTTTGGGCTTTCTGTAGGCTTCAGGAATTATAGAGTTCTTCCAAGGAGGGGAGAGGGCAGCCGATAATCCTCTGTGCAGTAGTGATCACCCTTTGGAGTGCCTTCCTATCTGCCACTGTGCAACTGGAGAACCATACACAGATGCAGTAGGTTAAGACACTCTCTATAGCACAGTGGTAAAAGGACACCAGGAGTTTTCCATTCAGTTGTTGTTTCCTTAAAAGTCTCAGATAGTACAGTCTTTGCTGGGCCTTCTTAACCACCGCGGCAGTCTGTACGCCCCAGGTCAAGTCCTCTTTAATCATGACGCCCAGAAATTACTAAGCAAACATTGTTACTAAGCAACATAGGTAAATGGAACCTTCATGTTCAAGAGCAATATACCGCTGAGTGTTGGGTACTGGGTTCAGGCAGTCAGTTTCTAGCCTGTTGACATACCTACGAGGGTACACTTCATTGGCTTCATATTTGTGTGTTTCTGAATATTCCACCCATTGATCCATTTTGTGTATGTGCTTTTCTTTAAGTAGCTTAATTTTGATATTGAACGCTTCACAACAGCACTGGAAGGAACCATTCTGTACATGAGAGAGCCAGATCCATCACCAAATGTGTTGCTGCATTCATTTCTGGTGATTATACAAATAAGTGATTATAGCTCTGAAAGGCTCAGTAACATGACATATTTCATATTTTTATTAGCGGTTTTTTTGTTGTTGCTATAATCTGCCTGTTGATGCTTGGATCGATAGTGGCAGGCTGGCTATTAGAATTAAGACATTAATTCATGGTGTTATTAGGGACTTCTAAATTATGGAAAGTGCACAATGCATCTGGAATAAAACAGGTCGTTAACAGTGCAATCCTGGGCAGAGTTATGCCCTCCCAAACCCTGTGAAGTCAACTGGTATACAATGTTAGGGACTGCGCTGTTAGAATATGGATTCATCAGACGTGAGGGGTAGAGAGAGGCTTTCTCACTGCTGTGTTCCCAAGAAACGGGGGTGGGGGGCTGTAGAAAGTGCTGGGTAACACAGTTGAAAGGGTCTCCCAAGCTGCTGCAGAGCAAATAATCTCTAACCACACTCTAACCGCAACACTGCATTGGCTGCCATCTTGAACTCAGGCTATAGATAAGCAGGCTATAGATAAGCAGGCTATAGATAAGCAGGCTATAGATAAGCAGTGTAGTATAGTGGTTGAGAGTGTTGGACTCTAATCTGGAGAGCCAGGCTTGTTTCCCCACTCTTCCACGTTAATCCTGCTGGGTGACCCTGGGCTAGTCACAGTTCTCTTGGAACTCCCTCAGCTCCGCCTACCTCACAAGCTGTGGAAAGGAAGGTGATTGTAAGCGCTTTAATGGAGAGGAAAGCAGGTTATAAAAACCAACTCTTGTTCTTCACATCTTAAGAAACTTAGACTTTGATTATTTATGAAGTTAGACCCCTACGTATAGTCTTATGAATACATAGGGTTGTCGGGAAGTTGATGCATTCCATTTTTGGGAGAACGTCGTTGGATCATGAAGTACGGTATGTTTAATTTTATTTTGAAGGAGTCATAGAAAATCCTTAGTTGGATCATTGTCATAGCAGCATGGCAGGGGGGTTGACCACCCTATATTCAGAATCAGCTTACCTCACTAGACCAGGGATAGGGAACCTGCGGCTCTCCAGATGTTCAGGAACTACAATTCCCATCAGCCTCTGTCAGCATGGCCAATTGGCCATGCTGGTAGGGGCTGATGGGAATTGTAGTTCCTGAACATCTGGAGAGCCGCAGGTTCCCTACCCCTGCACTAGACAATACACATAGGTAGCTATTTTTGTTTGAGAAAGTATGAAAAGAAATATGCTAGTCCATTCTATATTGGTGATTCTTCAATAAATATGTTGAGAAATTACTACTGGGCTTGCATGAAGGACACAGTCAAAGTTCTCTTTCAAGTTGCAGAACAGTTTCCTCGTTTTTTAAGAGAGCCTAGATCTTTTGCAAATACATTCATTAGCAGCAAGAAAAGTGTATAGCCCTTCCAATATGCTCACAAAAAATGTGTTATTTTCTCTCCCAGTACTTTTCCTTCCCTGAACACATCTGTACTCCTTTCTTTCTGAGCATTCTGTCTGTGGTCGATTATGCACAATGTTCTTGCTGCGCAATGGGAGCAAATGTCCACTGCAGCAAGATTTCTTGTACAGACCCATTTGTTGGAGCCCTGCTTTTACTATCCATTCTCTCTGCGACACTGCTAGCACAACTTTTAATTTGCACCACCGCCAGAGTGGGCAGATTTGCCAGTGAGCTCAGCTTTGTCCTGGACATGTTCCCTCCACCCACAGCCAGCCTACATAGCACTTTCCCTTCCCCCCTTCCTAGTTGCTGACTCCTTCCTGCTTCTCTAACAGCTCATTTTGAAAAACTGGTATTTCAGTATAATAGCAGAGAGGGCCTGTGCAAGGAACACTACAAGCAAAGAGACTTGGCTCCACTCCACCTATCCCTCTCTGCTTTTGCCTTCCCCAGTGATTGGGAGGGCTTTTAAGGTTTTATTTCAGACAAGCCTCTGTCTTAAAACAAGCCTCTCTCTTCTCTTCTCCGGGGTAAGCACAGGGTAAGCAGGGTGTGCATAAAAGGCCAATGGCTGGCCCAAGATGACCCGGTGAGCTTCCATGCCGTGAGTTGAGATTCAAACTTGGGTCTTGTTTATACTAGACCAGGAAACACACTGTACCACTACAATACACTGGCACATTGCAGCAATATTGTAGTGCCATTTTTAAAAGAAATGTAGCCACAATATCAATATGTCAATATAAGCATGTGTAAAAAATAAAGGGGGGGGGCTGCTGTCGTGCCACTAACGACACCACCAATGACAATGGCACCCTTCCTTGAAAATAAGACATCAGTGGAGGAAAAGAAATTGACTCCATAACTGTGAAAATGAAGAAGGGCTGACATCCATGCTCCCAATTGATTGCAGTGCTTACAGATCAACTCCCAGTAAGATCAGGAACAAGTTGAGCTTGCAGAAAAGCCCATAATCTGTAATGAGAACCAGAGCTCACATCCATAACTATGAACAGGACCTCTGCCCAGTGATATGGTCTGTGTCCTGGATTGACCATGCTGGCAGGGGCTGATGGGAATTGTAGTCCATAACATCTGGAGTGCCAAAGGTTCGCCACCACGAGCGTAGGCTGAAAATGTTTTACAAACGTTTTCAGGGATATGTGTGGAAAGGGCCTTTAGAGCTGTAAGTCGTAAATTATTTAGCTTATTTTTACTATGGGGAAGGAGATTTTGATTTCCTGTCATGGACAGCAGGTTCATCTCTGTAATGAGACAAAGTACTGGACATCTGAAAGTCTTGTAGGCTGAAATTTAAAGAACAGAAAACAGCATCAGCTAAATAATGCAAAATTGAAATTGAATAGACTCACGCCTGTGCTACTAAAATGGGATTTCTGAAATTAGAAGGATGGGGGAAAATGATACATTACAAGCCAAATATGAAAATGCATAATTTTATGTTTCATTGCTTCATTTCAAAGGTTTGCACTGTTAGCGATGCATCAAATTATTTCATAACAAAAATAACTTTAACGTTTAACTTCCCATTTGTCACCGAGGACATCTTTGCAATGAAATATTCAAGGTGGTAGAAATGTTGGGAGTAAGATGGCAAAATGAATGAGGACAGCACTTTCAGAGCCTGTAAAAATACTGAAGCAACTACTTTGGACTCAACGGAGGATTGAGGATCACTTTCCTTATTAATGCTGACTGTCTAGTATAATGTGTGCCAAGCAGAGGGAAAAAACAAACGAGAAAGGAAACAAATTGAGACATGGAGAATGAGACCATTTTATAGGCAAAAATGGCCACAAGTCACAAAAAAAAGGCAAAAGTGCAGCAGCCAGATCAGTGTGAGCCAGATGTGACCATTCAGGCTATCCCACATTTTCCCTGCTCCCAGAATTCACCACAAAGCAGATGAGAGATTCAGTCATGAATCCAGGAGCACCCCCAGATCTCAGAACTAATCCTTCTGGGGCAATACAACCCCATCCAAAATTGGGTGCCCCATGATCTGACAGCCTTGGGAGCTCAGAACACAGAAAACCTCCACCTTGTCTGGATTCATCCTCAGTTTGTTGGTCCTCATCCAGCCCATAACAGCTTCCAGGCAATGATCCAACACAAGAAGCCCCCCTCCTGACTCTGATGATATTGAAAGATAAAACTGTGTAGAGCCCCATATTGATGACATCTGACTCCCAGTCCCCTGATGACCTCACCCAGCGGCTTCATGAAGATGTTAAATAGCGTAGGGGATGGGACCAAGCCCTGGGGAACCCCACAAGGGCCTTCCCAGGACTACAAACACAAGCCTCCTAATGCTATCTTCTGGAACCAACCCCGTTGATGCTCTCAAGCAACTTTACTAATAAGTAATAAATATAGAATAAGGTAGTTTCTGACTGAATGGGAAAGGAAGGCAGTTTGGTCAGCTCGTTCAACATATAGGTGGTATGATAACTATATCCAATCCCTAAGAGCAACCTGACTGCCACATTTGGGCATAATTAAAGTTCCAGTCTATTTTCAGAGGTCGTTCTCTGTAGAGACATTACAGTAGTCTAACCTGAATGTGATCACAGCGTTCAGCACCATGGCCAGATCATGCATCTCCATGCATGACCTTAGCTAGTGCATTCCTGTCAGAATATACTATGAGCACTCTATGGTTGCCAAGTGCCCGCTAAGGCATGGAGAATCCCACCCCCACCCTCCATTGCCCACCCTTGCCGTGATGAGCAGTGGGTGAAAGGGAGGGGCCAGAATGGTATCCTATAATGCATTTACATCATTTCTGACTGTATAACAAGAAATGACATCACTGGCTGTTGTGGGTTTTCCTGACAGTGTGGTCGTTACCTGGTCGTCTTTCTCCAAATGTTTTGCCTACATCTATGTCTAGCATCTTCAGAAGCATGACACGGTGTCTCTGGCCTCTTCCGCACATGCAGAACAATGCACTTTCAATCCACTTTCACAACTGTTTGCAAATGGATTTTGCTATTCCGCACAGTAAAATCCAGCTGCAAAGTGCATTGAAAGAGGATTGAAAGTGCATTATTCTGCATGTGTGGAAGGGACCTCTGTCACTTCCATAGAATTTTGGGGAAATCCCGAAGTGTCCCATGTTCTAGGGACATCACTTCCTGCCATACATGGGATGCTGTGTTGGCAAGTCTACCCACTTCCCATTCCCACCTCCCAAGGTTGCCAGTGGCAACCATAGTCCACACAGTGTGATTAACTTTGTTTGAATACTACTTTTTTTAAAAAAAGAAAACCTTCAAAATTGCTGTGTCAGTTTCACACAAAAAGCCCTTCCCTCCTTTTCTGCTTTCAATAAGACTTCAAAACTATGGTTTGATAGTAAGGCTCCGCCGCCTTAATAAACTACGAATTCATATCTGGAGCTCTGAAATGAAATACAGTGTTTAAGTCGGGATTATCCTTCCGTATCCATTATGGCAAAAACTGTACCTTATTCTATACTTATTGCATATCAGGGAAGTTGCTCGAATGTAACTCAGACCTCTGGAACAAATGAGACTACTTGCAGTATCTCAAAGGGTTGCATCCTGGGAGCTGGAGAAGCAGAGGACAGCGAAGAAGAGGGCAAATAATGAATAAAGAATCGCCAGGGCTCGCATATTCAACAACAAAAAAATCAATTAAACCTCTAGAGAAATTTCACGAAATGGTTATTTATTATCCTACCTTTTACAGTGTTTTTAAAAAGTATTCACTTTTTTTTTGAAGGGATGCAGCGTTTATTCAGCTATTCAAATAGTTGGCTATGTTCAGTTTGACCAATTAAAAACATAACCTTGATTAATGAGGCATTTGGTTAGTCTCCTTCTGTGATGCTGTTTGTTGTGGGGTGGCGAGGGTTAGGGTTTGGATTTTAATTTTGTCTAGTGTAGTGTTTTTAGAAGATGATTTTATGAGTGGGACTGTTGTAATGCTGTAGCAGTCTAGAGATACAATGCAACAACCTTTATTAGGCATATTAAAATAGGCTCCAGAGCATTACAGACATTTCTGAAGTACAAATCAAAAGTACATTCAAAACACAGACAAATAAACTATCTAGCATTGGACGTTACTTAGAAAATTCTGTCACTTGTAAAAGAAATTTTGCTACTTTTTCCAAGAGCCTCTGTGTTATTTAACAAAAGCTCCACAACAGAATTGTCAGAGTCTCTTTCAGTTTTGTCTAAGACCTGCCCAGGAGAGAAATTCCTAATACCCACATACCTCGGACAGTCAAGTATAATGTGAGCAAAAGTCTCCACTTGGTTTTTACAGTGTGGACATACCCGATCCTGGAGAGGGATAGATAGGTAGCGACCCTTTGTAATGGCCGATGGAAAAGTATTGCATCTGGCCCTTGTAATAATCCATCTCTGTTGCGGTTGCAGTCTAGAAATCTTGAACATAGGCAGGGTATACATTTTTTAAAAGAAAGAAAATAAAAATAAATAATCAGGCAACGTGTTTTTTCAAAACCATGGGGGAGAATGCTTTCATGCTGCGACATATGAATGACTGCATAAAAGCCAAGTGTGCTTTCCTCAAAAGAGTTATTTCTACTGATTTCTGCTGATCTGATTAACCAAGTAGGATTTCCTGATATGCCTGTTCTTTATCCCCTGTCTACCTTGATTTGTTTCCTATAACTTCCACATTCATTTTCATCCCACTAATTTTATTCATGTTTTTCCTTCGTCTTTCACAATCACAGAGCAATCCTGAAAAGAACTACATGGATTTAGCAGGTTATTAACTCTTCTTAAATTTATGCTGTTAGTCTTTCATTAAATATACCTGGAACTTGGTGAGAGAAAGTTGGAGGTGGCAGGGAAAAGAGAGAGAGACGCTAAAATGGGTACATATCAGATTTCTCAAGTCTGCCTCCCCATGCCAAACTATTTTGGGCATGACCTTACCCCTCTATGACTTTAAGTGGATGGTGCCTAACATAACATAGGTTGATTATGGATCTCATCAAGCTACCTGCCTCTAACTACCAGGGATACTTCTTAATGCCCCCCTCAACACAGGTTGGCTGGAAAAGGTTAATAGAGATTACTTGGCATGACCATAGTCTGCCAGCGACTGTGTTTCCAGAGCAAGCCTAGCAACCTTGATGATTTTGAATGACTTCCATTGTAAAATATGATTCATTTCTCCTACACTGTGGTTGCCATTTAACAAATCCATTTCAGTCAGACCCATTCTGATGTGGGGAGTTCTCTAAGCCTCCTTCATCACAGACTGTGCTTCAATGTGAACTGAAACCACGCTGTAACCTTTCCCTAACTGGTGATCGTATTCCTTAGTTATGTAGCTCTTTCAAGTGTTCCAGTTGCTTTCATGTGTGTTAATTTGTACTAAGACTTCTTAGAGCCCTCTAAAATAAAACAACTGTTACTGCCCCATATTGTAGGGATGCTGATGCAGAGTAGGCCAAGGTGACATTTGAACCAGGGAGCTCTTGGGTCAGAATTCACTGGCCTGATCTACACATGCTACCAAATGAAATGGCTGAGTGGACGGCACCATTTCAGACTGCAGGCAAGAGATTATGTTTTTCCCATGTTATTTACCCCCAGTAAATAGTAAATTAGCCTAGCATATGGAAGGTTGGACTAGAACCATTCACTTCACTGTGCTATTTTTTTTAAACTTCTGGAGACTTTTTATAGGATCCTCGTGACACAGAGTGGCATAGCTGTAGTACTGCAGTCCAAGTTCTGCTCACAACCTGAGTTTGATCCTGACGGAGGTCAGGTTTAGGTGGTCGGCTCAAGGTTGACTCAATCGTCCATTCTTCCAAGGTTAATAAAATGAGGACCTACCTTGCTGGGGGTAAAGTGTAGATGCCTGAGGAAGGCAATGGCAAACCACCCAGTCAACATAGTCTACCTAGTAAACGTAATGATGTGATGTCATCCCATGGGTCAGTAATAACCCTGTACTCGCACACCTTTTCTTTTTCCTAGGAAGTTTCAACATGGAGAATACTTATTTGCTTGCTTCACTTTTTATATCCAACCTTTCCTTTGCTTTTTCAAGATAGCTTATAATTCTAACTTTAAAATATATATATATAGAATATAGTAAAACCCCATTTACCTCCCTCCCCCAGAAAATGTCTGCAGCCTAAACCCCATTAAAAGCCCTCAGAAATAAAACAGGCTCCTAAAAATGTTTCACAAGTCGTCGCCGTTGTCGTTGTAGGTGGTGGTGGTGGTGTGGGTGTGTGGGTGGGTGTGGGTGTGTGGGGGGGTGTGGTCGGTCTCCCATCCAAGCACTAACCAAGGCTGACCCTGCTTATTTTGTAAGATCTGACCAAGGTTGGGCTAGAATCTGAGCCATCCAGGTCAGAACTTCCATAATGAACTTCCATAATGGTCAGAACTTCCATAATGAAGAACTTCCATAATGGTCGGAACTTCCATAATGAAGAAGAATGGACTTCTGTAGATGCCAAGCTGGCTACCTTAAGCAGAGGAACTAGAAATTGGCAACTAGAAGTCACGCCATTAGATTCCACCACCTGTGGCGTTAAATTGAAAATGGTTTGAGATGGGAATGACTTTGAGATTGGTTGGAAATTGAGAGTGACTGTCATACTATCCTGTTTAACTTCCTTGACTTTAAACCATTCAACCCATCAACCGCTCTGTGATTCATTTGCTATCCTGTGTATTAGGGTTGTGTAAGAAAAAAAAATCTTCCATCGTGACAAGACAAAAGCCATCTGCGTTCCAAGTATTTGCTACATTTGAACATGAAACAAACATGCAAGATTTCAAAATCCCGGTGAGCAGCCGATGGCAGTCTTCTGGTTTCCCAGGAAAATTAATGACGCTGTACATAAATTGCCAAGTTTTTAAAAATGATAAACGCCTCATAAACAGGCCATAAAGCCCTTAACAAACAAATGAAGCAACGTTTTATTTTCTAACAAGGTCATCTGCCTGCTGGAGAAAATACTAAGGCAGCAGCTTAATTGAAATGAAAATAATTCTACGAGACATATGTCCGTGTTTCCAAACAGGCCAAAAAAGTGATACGTATCTTTTTCTCCCTGTGCTTTTTAGCAGATCTATTTACATAATATTTTTTAAGAAAACCTTGAACCCAATCCCACATTTGATTACCTTTCTGATGTGCCGTTGCGTTAAATGTGTTTATGAGTCTTGGAGATTCAATTGGCAATTATTATTTATGACGACTGAAGGATTAAATGCACTAAAGATAGTTATTTAGCTCTCCCTTTTTTTTCTCCTGACAGCATCATCTTTGACTCTCTGAAACATTTCATTTAATGCTAGTCAGAATCCTCCTCTTGCGCCCAGCAGATGTGCCAAATGTTGTGCTCGCAGCCCAATTTACAGCTAACACCTTAAATCACTCTTTGAAAAGCTATTGCTGTTATTAACGTTGTCTTCCAAAACCTTTTCGTGGCTTGGGAAGTTGAAATGGTTCTTTTCTTCCTGCCAATTATAAAACAATTAACAGCTTCAGCTAGTTTGGACAAAGTATTATAGGGTGGAACTATCACATTATGTCAGCTATTGAGTGCGCTGCTGAATATGCAGATAGTGCCATGTTGTGTTCTTTCATGTTCATCCAAGGTCATCTATGAACCAATCAGAAAAGGAAGTTGCAGTTAACACGGAGGAACCAAGCAAGCCCTAAAAGTATAATTGGAAGATGTTGGGATAGATAGATTCATTAGTGCAGTGGTCTTTACTAGGAAACACAAGACAAGTTCCAGGGTGCGCACCACAGGGAGGAAGAAGAAGAAGAAGAGTTTGGATTTATACCCCCCCCTTCTCTCTTGCTGGAGACTCAAAGGGGCTTACAATCTCCTTGCCCTTCCCCCCTCACAACAAACACCCTGTGAGGTAGGTGGGGCTGAGAGAGCTCCAAGAAGCTGTGACTAGCCCAAGGTCACCCAGCTGGCATGTGTGGGAGTGTACAGGCTAATCTGAATTCCCCAGATAAGCCTCCACAGCTCAGGTGGCAGAGCTGGGAATCAAGCCTGAATTCCCCAGATAAGCCTCCACAGCTCAGGTGGCAGAGCTGGGAATCAAGCCTGAATTCCCCAGATAAGCCTGAATTCCCCAGATAAGCCTGAATTCCCCAGATAAGCCTCCACAGCTCAGGTGGCAGAGCTGGGAATCAAACCCGGTTCCTCCAGATTAGATACACGAGCTCTTAACCTCCTACGCCACTGCTGCTCCCAAGAAACCAAAGAAACCAAATGTCAGAGCGACAGAGGAATCTTTGCACTAGTGACTGATTTTGTTTCATTGTCCTACTCTTTCTCCCCAAAAATGTACAAAAAAGGGGAGGGAATATGATGCCTTATTCTCTACACATGCACACTAGCAGCAAGAACTTCCAAAAGGAACAAAAAAAAGGCAGCTCATGATTGGGGGTGATGCAGTGTCGTCACTTCCACCATAACCCCCAGAAGTGACATTACTATGTGGGGGGTGGTGCTCTAGCATTAACCCCACTGAAGTGGTTAAGAGCGGTGGACTCTAATCTGGAGAACAGGGTTTGATTCTTCACTCCCCCACATGAGGGTGGACTCTTATCTGGTGAACAGGATTTGTTTCCCAGATCCTAGACATGAAGCCTGCTGGGTGACCTTGGGCCAGTCACAGTTCTCTCAGAACTCTTTCAGCCCCACCTACCTCACAAGAGGTTTCTTGTGGGGAGAGGAAGTGAAAAAGAGTTTGTAAGCCACCTTGAGTCTTCTTACACGAGAGAAAGGGGGATATAAATACAAACTCTTCTTCTATTGTTTAACATTAAATGTATTCTTTTTAACATTAAATGTATTCTTCATACAGCTTGAATATAAAACAAAGGCCTTTATTGGCATATGAAACAAAAAAAATTACAAAACAGATATGTATAATAAAAAGACATTACAAGCAAGAAAAAACACGATTAGAAATTGCTAATCTCAAGTATGAAATTTGCAACATTGTCACGAAAAAAGAACAATTCGGGAGATGTGGAATTTTATGACACTCTTGCCATTGGGAAAACTGGGGAAAAAATGATTTCATATATTTCATCCATATCTTGTCATATTTGAGGCATACAAAATAAAGAATGGTCAAGTGTTTCGACAGTAACCAAATCGCAAGAACAAACCCTTTGAGAACATTCCACATTTTTGTATCTCCCATCCAAAGAGCTGATGGTGACATATTATTATTATTATTATTATTATTATTATTATTATTATTATTATTATTATTATTATTATTATTATTATTATTATTATTATTATTATTATTATTATTACTTAAATTTAGTATGCCGGCCTTTCCCCGAAGGGCTCAGGGCGGTGTACATATGACATCTTGCGGTAGCCGAGGCTGGGTGGGATTAATACAGCTTGAATGTATAATAATACAAATACATATGACTGTGCCTTATCCTGAGTCAAACCAGTGGTCCAGCAAGGTCAAAGTTTACTCTGACTGGCAGAGGCTCATACATCACACACTGGCTGGCCCTTTTGACTGGAGGAGCCAGGAATTGAACTCGGAACTTCCGGCATGCAAAGCAGAGGCTCTTTCACTGAGCCACAACCCTTCCCCAAAATTATTATTTACAATTATCTTTTGAGAAAAGGGCAATGTTGTATTTTAAATACCAGCATAAAGAGAAGATAGGAAAATTATTAACCAGTTAGCGAATTTTCATTTTCGTGGAAGCTGTGAGATTAAATTTTCATTGTGGTGGAAGAGGTCAGACAGAAAGTTGCCATGTTCCTTTCACAATACCTCTCAGGACCTCATGAGCCAGTCTGTCCAGGAAATGAAGGCTAGAGAGGAAAATGAAGACTAGAGAGGAAAGGAAACCTTTCCTACTCAGGACATCCTGGAAAAGGCTAAATAAATAAGTGTCCCGTTTAATACATGGGAGAGAGAAGATCAAATTGGAGAATTTGCCTTGGTTCCATTATATTTTGGTTCCATTATATTTTCTTGGAATAATTAACAATAACTGTAATTCAAAATAATTATACATTTTTCGTTTATCAGTGGCTTATCTGTACATTTTTGCATATAAAAATAACTTGAACACAAGGATTTTATTGGCTGTTATACTATGTCGACACTTTCAGAGGGATCTTATGGCTCTTGGTAAACCTCATATATTGTAGAGAAAGTAGCAAATCTGAAAATTATTCAGAGATGTTATCTATCTCATTATAATTACAGGATTATTTGTCTCCCTTTTGGTTATTAAGTGGAATATTACACACTGTGAATGTAATCCTTTTTCCACTGGAGCAATTTCCTTTGGGAGAGAAGGATGGCAGAGGCCATTATTGCAATCAAACTTTCCAAAATATTTAAAAAGCAGATGTATTATTATCTAAGTACTGAATATTCCTACAGTGATTATTTCTGAATATCTACAATGCAGTCAGCATGCCGGATCAGTGCTATAATTAACTCACTCTCCTTTGTGGATCGTTAATGCTTGCAAATACCCCAGAATTCCAATGAATTCTCCCTTGATGGGAAAAGCCCTGTCACTCCCATCAAGAAAAGTTTTTCCCAAGAGAGGCTCATCCAGAGTCTGGAATCCTTCAGATATTATGGAAGCCACAATACTTAGACAAGGGCCATTTATGCATGAACTGCTTACCCAGTGGCTGAGATGCGGTCAGTTCTCTAGCTGCTTCACTTTGAGGGTTTCCTGTTTACACCATTTTCCCCTGTGGTTTTTTGTCTCTCACTATCCAAGCAAATCTGCCATTTTGCCTACCCATGTCTTTGTTGTTGCCAGGCAACTTCCTCATAGGGACGTCAGCAGTGGTGGGATCCAAAAATTTTAGTAATAGGTTCCCTCGCCAGTATTACCCTCAGCAAAGGGGGCAGAGGCAAACCTAGGCAAACCTGAGCCCTGGGCAAAACCTGAGTTGGATGCCCCCCCTTGGGCAGCCACCCCACCATGACCCCCAAAACTTTTTTTACACCAGGTCATTTCTAAATCATCATCACATTATAGAAAATGCCCCAACTCACAAATCTGAACACAGCAATGGTGAAACACACAGGTTCTTTGATAGAGACTGGTGAGATAAAAGGTACGAAAGGCTGAGAATCAATGAATTGCAGTACCTGAAAAAAAGGGATTAACCTACAGTTCAGGGAGTTAAGCATTATTCGATCCGCTTGAATTGCTAAGGGCGAAACCTTCATGTTCAAAGGCAGTGTGCTTCTCGGGGAGGCGAGGGTGTGGAGATGGAAAAGCGGACCCAATTAGTAACCCCCTCTCAGCACACACAAATAATTAGTAACCCAATCTTGAGAACTGATGAGAACCTGCTGGATCCCACCTCTGGACGTCAGCCTCTAGGTGCGACCTAGGAATCCGCTGAAATGGCAGCTCATTTTTAGACGATAGTTCCCCTAGAGCAGGGGTCTGCAACCCGCGGCTCTCCAGAGGTTCATGGACTGCAGATCCCATCAGCCCCTGCCAGCATGGTCAATTGGCAATTCTGGCAGAGGCTGATGGGAATTGTAGTCCATGAACCTCTGGAGAGCCACAGGTTGCAGACCACTGCCCTAGAGAAAATGGATGCTTTGGAGTATGTACTCTATTGGCAGTGCATCCCACTGAGGTCCCTGCCCTCTCCAAGGTCCATTCTCAAACCTTTAGGAGTTGCCCAAACTTGATCTGGCAACCTTCCTTTCCCAACCCCCACTGATGGCCAGGGGGATTTGACCACGCTCGTTCCTAAGAAGGAAGTGGCAACTTCAGAGGATTGGCTCTGGCCTCACATCCTTGTTGAGTTCCCTCTCCAGGAATTTCCCAAGCTAAGGTTGACAATATTACCCTTGACCAAAGGGATCCCTGGTTTTTACTAGTGGTGAGGGACTATTTTGTTCTTTTTTTTCCTTCTTTAGTATCTTTAGTATCCTTTCTCTGGGGGCCTTACAGCCCATCATGGAGTCCTGATTCATTACATCTGCTATGATTTGCATTTTCCCAGATTGAAGTTGAGAACGAGGGAAATCAGCCAAGCTTACCGGTATTTTTGTGCATCTTCCTTAGAGGATTTATCACATTCCACATGCTGTTGTTTTGATTTTTTTCCCCTAGCTAATCCTGAAGACTTAATTTTCAATGTGTGAAGAGACTTTCTGTCTCCAACCCTTCCCACCTGTCAGGTATCAGTTGTTTTGGGCCCCTCGTCTGCTGCTCAGCATATGATGTTTATGTATTTTCTGGTGGCAGCTCTGTAGAGGTTTGAGATGAGGGTCGGGTTACTTACCCCTACATTTTTGGCTTCCTTCGTGGTTGCGCTCTTGTGGTTCACATACTAAAATGTAATAAGCAGCATGAGAAGATGTTGTTCATACCAGTTTTCCTTCACATGTAAGTCCCATGCCTTTTTTTTTAATGAACACATTATAGAAAGCAAACCTTTTATGTTTGCCACTAATACTTTATGTTTTCAGGTACACACAGGGAAGGCATACCCTATTAACTGAGCAGTCAGTCAACTGCCTATTGAGAGTGGATTGCCTATTGAGAGTGGATTGTCTTCATGTAAAAGGAGGAGGGTGAGAACAGGGCTGTGGCCACAACCCAAAGCCCAGTATTTATTCTAGATAAGCCTCCCGTTTTCCTACTCATAACAGGGAATTATCAGCCCTAATTTCCTGCCTGTTGATGAGCAGAAGTAAAAACAGCCTTCATGTATCAGTACTCTAGGAATCAGTGGCGTATTTATCTAGGAAACATGGGGCACCCTAGTGGGGGGTGCAAAAATTTCAGGTTCATTTGTGTGTTTTTTGTATTTTTAAGTGTTACTGCTTGAAAAATGCTCAGCCAATACTTGACCAATTAATTAATCAACAGTTCTGTCCTAAAGATAGTTACACAAAATTTAACAGAAGAATATAAATCTGTTTGGGGTTGCATGTAAATGCCCTTTAGTTGTCAACCAGCCATTCCTAGCTTTACACTTAAAATAGCTTTGGAATATGCCTGAAAATATTTGAAATTCTGGCCAATTCCGGCATCCCAGAATATATATGGGTTTTTCCAGTGGGTGAAATAGCACCCCTTTAGGGCCATTTCAAATTAGGAATATGGAGAGGGGGCGGAGGCTGACACCCCTTCCCCAGGTGTACTCCAGTTCTTACTGAAATAGGGTTCCACATATGCAGAAACTATAGACAACACACAGCTCACATGCTCCCCATTTAGAGCACCCATGAAAAAAAAAACGGGTTCTGATTTTCACTGACTTGTGTGTGGAAGTGGGTTGCAGAAAATAGCAGACAGGACCCAGGCGTGGTATCCATTTGCACAGTTCTCCACGTACATCTTTGTAAGTCACTTGTGGCATAAAAAAGCAGAAACTGTTTTCAAACTCCCTTGCTGGATGGCACAGAGGAAGGGCATGTGTGCTACAGGCATTAGGGTTGCCAACCTTTAGGCAGGGCCTAAAAATCTCCTGGAATTACAACTGATAAGAACATAAGAACAAGCCAGCTGGATCAGACCAGAGTCCATCTAGTGCAGCTCTCTGCTACTCGCAGTGGCCCACCAGGTGCCTTTGGGAGCTCACCTGCAGGATGATCCTTGCCCTACAGTTGTCCTGGAGAAAATGGTAGCTCCAGAGATTGGACTGTATGCAGAGGTGGGATCCAGCAGGTTCTCACCAGTTCCCGAGAGTGGGTTACTAATTATTTGTGTGTGCCAAGAGGGGGTTACTAATCTGCTTTTCCGTTAGAAATTCCATTAGGTCCAAAAATCATAAAGTCCTGTTGTTTCCTATGTGGCTGGTTAGCAAAGGTAGAAAACGAGATAATTGTCTCTGTTGGGCTGTTTTACAAACATGTTTTAGAAATATGGTAAAGTTCCTTGTTTAAGGAAAGTCTCCTTCTTTTGATTTCTAGAAACAAAATTAAGCATTTGAAAGTATTAAGTATTTGACAGGCAGTCAATTAGAGGAGAAGTAGTTGTTTCTGTTGGCAGTAGACGATAGGACTTGCTATAATAAGTTTAAATTATGGACAGAAAGATATCAGCTGGAAATTAGGAACTTTTTTTTACAGTAAGAGTTTTTTTACAGTAACAAAGAAATTATTAATGCCCCGCCCCCGGAATTCCCGACCACACCCCCGTCGTGCCCCGCCCAGCCCCATTGCCGCTACGCCACTGTTTGAATCCCACCACCATAGGAACCTGTTACTAAAATTTTTGGATCCCACCACTGGCTGTATGGCATTATACCCCTCCTCAAACCATGCCCTGCTGAGGCTCCGCTCCCAAACCCCCCCAAATTTCTGATCCAGGAGTGGGCAACTCTAACAGGCACCCACAAAAGTTGCAATTTAACGGTCTGCTTTAAAGTGCATAGATAGATGGAGAAAGTTGTATTTCCAAAGTAAGTGATTGAACTACTAAGGGAAGAGAGAAGGATGCAACTTAAAAGCACACAAATCACAACTTTAAAAGCGGCAAGGACTTAACTGATTTACCAGTAGAAGAGATACCACACGAAGGATAAAAACCGTCCTTTAAAGGCACTGGGCCTCTTCATAAATTAAAGTTACTCAAGTAGCGCAGCAGAAAGTATGCTAAATGGAAAGTAATAATGTCTGTGTTCTCAAGTGGATTTATAGATCTGGAGTGAGAGGTGACTAGCTGCCCTGAGATGGAATTGTTTTGTGCATATGTGGACATGCATGCATACGCATAAGAGACAGAGACAGGATTTTGCGATCTCCAAAAGTGAAACTGTCCAGTACTGATATTCTGATATTCAGACATTTAAACTGGGTTTTTAAAGCACAGCAATTCCACTCCTAATTGTTCTTTTAATCGCAGATGGCATTCCGTGAGACATCATTCTGAAACCTGAAAATGATTTCCTTAAGTACTTTAATTGGACTTCCTTAAGAGACCGCCTTTTTGTCTTGTATCATTTCCAAAGGACTTAATAATGAATGGTGACCGGGAAATACTGTGGTTTCTACTAGTCCCTGCTGAGCTGCCTTTATTGCTGTTAGCTAATGACGTCAGATCACAGAGGCACTGAAGTTACTGAAAGACTGGCAGGGGGCTTCGTCCACTGTAACATGTGACAATGCCCTAAATTGCACCATTTGAATTTTTTTTTCTGTGCTTTTTGAACTCAAGTTGATTTTTAAGCAGAAAATGCTTCCCTTCTAAAACAGTGGTTCTCAACCTTCCTAATGCCGCGACCCTTTAATACAGTTCTTCTTGTTGTGGTGACCCCCAACTGTAAAATTATTTGTGTCTCAGTTCCTAAGACCATCGGAAATATGTGTTTTCCGATGGTCTTAGGCGACCCCTGTGACAGGGTCGTTCGACCCCCAAAGGGGTCGCAACCCACAGGTTGAGAACCACTGTTCTAAAATGTCTGGAAAGTTCTTTTTTACACACTTGTAGACATATTTTGCCATCATCTGCATAGCCCCAGGCCAGCGTAGTCTAGCCAGATCTCAGAAGTTAAGCCGAGTCAACTCTAGTTGCAAATGGGCAACCTCCAAGGGTCATGACCTGGAGGCAGGCAATGGCAAACCATCTCTGAAATCTCTTGCCTTGAAAACTGTACAGTGTCACTATAAGTCAGATGTGACTTGACAGTGCACACAAAAAAAATATTATATTTGGAGAGGACCAAACTGCACACACTGAGAGTGCACACTACCCACCATGCTTCCAATATGTGTGGACACCATTTTGTATGAACAGGGAAGTGCATGTATTTTCCAGCTCCAGTACATGTGAACCTGTGCCAGTGGCGTAGCGCCCGGGGGCACCTTGCACCGGGCATGCACCAGTGCAGGGGTGGGGCGGGGGTGTTCCGGGGCGGGGTGGGGAGCAGGGCACACACGTGCCCCAGGTGCAGTTCCCCCCCTCGCTATGGCTCTGACCTGTGCCACAAAAAATATGTTATTTGGTTCACACGCCGGTGTTATTTGGTTCACATGTACTGAAGCTGAAAAAGAACCGTGGGTCCCTGTTCAGACAAAATGGTGACTGGGCATATTTCAATCGCATTGCTCAAGGTAATGAAGTTGGATCCCTTCAAATGTAGTGCCTGAAAAAAAATTATATGGCCTGTTGAACCCTCCAGACATCTTTTGTTGGTGACTCATTCAACTCTTCTCCTGTGCAAGTTTCAGTAGTATGTCTCCCCAGCCCTCATCACCAAATCTTACACACACAAACACACACACACACAGAGAGAGAGAGGGGGGGGAGAGGGAGGGAGGGAGAGGCTCTTCCCGCTCTTTTTTCACATTAGGACATGGGCCCTTTCCACACAAATTCCCTACAAAGTTTGTAAAATGTTTTCCGTCTACCTCTCTTTACCACAATATATGCCTGCACTCACCCTCTCCATATGATTCCTGGCTGCCATTTTATTATTTTTCCCTGTTTTATCCAACACTTCATGCTGTAATTTCCTACCCCACGCATAGTCGAGCCTTCAAAGATTACCACCCCCACCCAACAGAAATGCTGCGAACAAACAGGCAAGGGGCAAGGAAAAAGCTGAAAAAATGGCACCGAGGAGGAAGTCCGGAGACAGCAAAGAGTTATGGGAAATGTCTTAAAGACATTGCACAGCCCAGTGAAGCCATTTTGGAAAGATCTCATCTAAAGAATGGTTTTAAAGGGGCATTCACTTAGAACATTTTGAGGATGCAAATAAAACATTTTGGGAACCAAAGGGGATAAAAGCATTGCAGAACTCCATGGAGGAGATGTTTTATTTCCTGCCTCAAAACCTTTTAAAAGCTTGGCATGCCGAAGGTCTCGAGTTGTCCTCATCATCGTCAGCTAAAAGGACCAGGTACTAGATGATGTGAAAGATCTCCAATTGAGTACCCAGAGAGCCACTGCCAGTCCTAGTAGACCAGGGGTAGGGAACCTTTAACACTCAAAGAGCCATTTGGACCCGTTTTCCACGGGAAAAGAAAACACTTGGAGCAGCAAATAATTTTTGACATTTAAAATAAAGATAACACTATATATATATATATAGGGGTTTTTTTACCTGTTAATCCGCTCATTCTGAGAAGCGCATGGATGCGCCCGCCCTGCTGCCTGCAGAGCGGGCAAGGATGAAGCCGGTGGCTCGGCCTCGCCGGCAGCCAGGAAAGCGCCCACCCCGCTCCAATGGGGCGGGCGAGAGGGGAAGCCCGCAGCGCGGCCCAGCCGACCGTGGGCAGTTGGTGGATGGGGCCAGCGGCTCGGCTCGTGGAGCCACAGTGCAAGGGCAGAAGAGCCACATGCGGCTCTGGAGCCGCAGGTTCCCTACCCCTGTAGTAGACAATACTGACCTTAACAGACTAACAGTTTCATTAAATATAAGGCAGCTTTATTTTTTTTTTCAAAGGCCCAGCATCCATAATTTGTCATGGAGCTAGAAGATACCCAAACGCAACAGTGAATATAGTTCAGCAGCCTCTTCCAGTCGATTCAATTGTACCTTGCTCAAATTTTGAGAGAGACTGAAAAATAACATGTTGATTTATTTCAGTTTTTTAGGAATAGAACCTTCTTATCACGTCCCTCAGCGTACAGTGATCTCCGAGGACAACTCTTATTAAATAGCTCGTGCTTTGTCATTTCCCTTTTTTTTGTGACAATTCAGGAGAAAAGACACCGGGTTCCTGTCTTATAAAGACCATCTGCCTGTCAGCCAAGTTATAGTGGGAGACATTGATCGGCCTGGCTCAGAAGCAAAGCTCACCGTGGGCCCTCTGCGATGCCACGGAGACCGTAAGTCCGCTCTGACATGCTTTCTATGATGTGGGGTATCAATTACACCATGGCAAATAGTTAATTTTGGCAAATGCGCTGAAAACTGGAAAGGGGCTGTAACTTTATTCGTGCAAATTGGCGCTCTGAGGATGTGGTTGTGCCCGATGTTCATCCAAAGTCAACTTTAGATTACTTCAGAAAACGTACGGAGAGAAATTACCATATAACCGCCCGTGAAAAGGCTTGGTTTCGTATCTGAAGTGTGGACATCCATCTTTCTTGCCGGGTAAATGAGGCAAGTTTGACTATCCCACTAAGCTTATGATGATATAAACAGTAATACAAACAGCGGCGGAGCGGCGCACAACATCTGCGATGCTGTTGAATGCTGCTGTTAATGTCATTAGCATTACTATTTATATTGCCATAAACTAACTTTATAGAGGTATAAATAGCCACATTATGGCTAAATGCATCATTGGAAACTTGGCTTACGGCTGCATAAAAATCTGACGTTATAACTAGCAAGGAGCATCCGTGTTAACATAGGTGGATGCTGGTGCGCCAAACCCAGGCTGAATTTTTCACCGCGGTCTGTTTTGGCTTGAACACCAAACAAAGAAGTACAGACCTCTGCAGCTGAGCAGTAGTGAGTACAGGGCGAGATTTCCCAGTGGCGGAAGATCCCATAAAGTTTGATCCCATCCTTCACCTTGCTAGTGACAGCTCACAAGTGTCGGGTTCAGATCTCACAGTTTTCCGTTCAGGTTTGGGGAGTCTGCTGTCTGTGGCTATATTTCAGAGCAGAGCACAGATCTTTATTTCGTATGACGTTGACGTTCCAGCAGTCCCTTGACTTGAAATAATCAGCAAAGGCTTTCCTTTACCATAATCTCTTCTGTTTCTCTGCGGATTTTCTTTAGAAAATTAAAAGTAGTCAACATTCCGTCAATGCTTCCAGCTTTTCATGTACCCATCTGTTTAACGTGGCAAAGGTTTTCTAGGGTTTGCCTGGGTTTTATCTTGTGTTTTGGAAAAAAAGATATTGAGTTCGCCTTTTCCAATTTCCATCCTGGCTGTGGGGGGGATATTCTATTATGTCTTCCAATTTACAACCATTCTATTATGTCTTCCCATTTATAACCATCAGCTTAGCCAATTTTTAGCTACCCGGCCTTTGTTTGTTGCTGCAGAATTGGAATCAAATAGTGTGGGTCTCAAAGCCCCTCGTCAATTCAGTATCCCTCAAACCAAAGTCTTCCGCCAATTCTACAGCAAAAGCAAATTTTATGTTATCCTGTTCTTGTGGTACATATTTATCCCATGCCCAGCAAAGCCATGTTATTTTTCTAGATTGCAGAATTTTTCATAATTTGGGGCTCAGAAAAGGGTGCAAAAATAAAGACTCATGGGTTTTGTTTCTCTTTGGGCCTTTCCCCACTTACGGTTTGCGGCGCGCTACTCTCAGTGCAAGCAATTTCCGCCGCAGGGTTGTGTTCCCCACTGCCTCGCGCTCTGTGCGGGGCAGTCAGAAGGTGCCGTTTCTTCAGCGCCAGAAATGACGCGCGCTGAGGGGACGTGAGAGCTCAGAGTTGGGGAGGCTGCGTTGTCGCCACCCAGACTCGTGGGGAGCGCCGCTGGACCTCGCGCTATTTGGGGAGAGTAGCGCACAGCAAACGGTAAGTGGGGAAAGGGCCATATAGAAGGGAGAAGCAAAATAAAGATATGACCATTCAAATAAAACCACTGAGTGTAGCCTCCTCCGTAGTCCCAGCCATCCCTGTGACATTCATGTTACAGGTTCACATTTTGTTTTGCATCCATAATGTTTCACCATCAGTTTAAACTGGAAAGGGACGACTTTCACTTCAAAAGCAGCACCCCACTCCCAGCAGCTCCTAGACTGGTCCTTGGGCGGGGAGGGAGGTAGCCAAAGGCTTTCTTTTTCAAACTGGCTGTTTGAAAGTAAAAATACAGGAGGAGGAAAGGCAGTGTCCTGGGCCCAGAAGGTAAGTAGGGCGTGGGTGGGCGTGGCATGTGGGTGGGTGGGTGGGTGGACATGGTTTGGCGCAGTGACATGGCGCAGAGGTCAATGGGGTGGGGCGGAAAACTCAGAGTCCGCCCCAGGCTCCATTTTCTCCAGCTCCACCTCTGCCATTAAGTTTCATTTTTGAGGTAAGAAGGAAAGGGCTGCTGCACTTATTGTTACAGTATGATGACTTAGAGCGCCATGAAGTCCATCAGTATCCTGGGTTTAGTGTGGAACAGAAGGGAAAAAATGATCTTGAGATGTTGGGAATTCAAGAACTAATCAAAATTCCATTCTCACCGTTGTCCATTGATCTCATGACCTCCAGAGAAATATGCCACAAGTTTTATGCATTGATTTTTTACTATATTTTACTTTGACTCTGATGTCACTGCTGAATTTCCCTGTAGTTCATAATTTTCTATTTCATTTTGGGAAATAGTCATTCAAAGGAGGGATGATAACATTCATACAGAACTATCCGTTTGGGTGGACAGCTATAATTTTCTTCCTTTAGTCTTCAAAATAAACAGTAGTTTTCTCATTTTAGGTATAATTTAGGGTGGTGTGTAGTCCCAAAACCAAAATGGATGAAATTCAAGTATATCATTCTGTAAAGGGGAAAACCCCTGTTCAAATTGCTGTAAGCATATTCTGTAGTTATGTCCTTTTCTTGACTTAGCAACAAGCAAAAGGTCAGTAGGTAAAGCTTTGATTTATTTGACTCTGTATTTCCATGCAAATTGAATTTGTTATCTATTTAGATTAGATTTGTGCCCTGCCCTTTCCTAGCCTAGGTCATATTTAGGGCAGCTTACAACAGTCAATAAAAATATAATAAATATGTGATAAAATGGAATAAAAACAGACAAAAATAGATACCAATGAATCTCAGTCTCAATATCCATCTATTAGAAACTTGCCTGAAAGATGGCGCACATATCTAATAACTCCGTGTCACCTGTGAACTTTTGTTCAAAAGAAGATTCAGAACCCTGCCATTAGGTGTAATACTTTTGCAAAAAATGTTTGCTGATAAATATCAAGAATATACTCTGATTTAGATGCTGACTGTAACTTAGGTCCACCCGAAGGACAACATAATATGCCTCTTGTTTTATTTATGTACCACTTTCACCCAGTTTCCCTGATGGGTGTTGACAAACTCCTGGGATTTGTGAAGACCACTGCTTGTGCCCTGAATTCTTGCTACCTGATTCTTTAACTGGAGATGCCAGAAATTGAACCTGGTTCCTTCTGCCGTCAAGCAAATGCTCTATCACTGAGCCGTGGCCCTTCCCTCATTATTTAACATGTGTTGCTGTAGTTTCTAGTATTTCTGTCTTTTCCCCTCTTCCCACGCTTTGTATCAAGACTACACTCTCAACCTAAAAGGCCTTTTCCCCACTTACCTTTGTGGGAGGGTTGCTGCTTTGCCAATTCCCAGCCAAGAATTCCTGGCATGCTACCGGTGCTCTTCATGACTCCGCTTCTGCTGGTCATCAAAAGGTTTTATTTGAAAAGGCACTCAGGAATTACGCCACGCTGAGGGGGGGTGCCAGAGAGGCAGCTGCTAGCGGCTAAGTGCTCTTGCTGCCCCTGAAGTGGGGAGTGCAGCTGGACCCCGCGCTACTTTAGGAGAGTAGCACGGGGCTTAAGGTAAGTGGGGAAAGGGCCAAACATTGCTTCTCAGTGGTGGTAGCCAAATTAGTAAGTGTGGACATTGGGATCTTCTCCTTGTTTTGTTTTTGAACCTTAGTGTGCCCAAAAGCTACATAATTAGCTTAATCGCTTATTCTGCCCCTATGAAAATGGGTTCCCACATGTTCCAAAAGAACATTTCATTTATTCATATCATTTCATTTACGAGTCATCTACACAATAAGAGGACTTCTTAAAAATGACCATTTTCACGCTTATCAAGTATTGTGGAGAGATAGATAAAGGGTGACCCTTCTTTGCTAACTCCGTTCTGTCTTTATATGCTACATAAAACACAAAATTGAGACACAGATTCATTTTTGGGTGGCTGGTGCTGGAAAGTTCTGTTATATTTTTCTTTGACTTTTCTTATCCTTTAGGGGCTTCCATTGAAGTTCACGGCAAGAAGTAAATAACTAAGGAAAAGAGGAGAAAAATAAAGCAGAATATTTGCAGTGCTGTTATTTCATCAAAGGGAGATCTCAGATGTTGTAAATTGTAGAATTAGAGTTCAAGGAAATGGATCTTATAAAAGATCTTGAGAAGCTCTGCCTTATTTTGATAATATATGATCCATGGTAGGTACTACCATAAACCGCACAGCAGGCCCCGATGGCCTTGTATGCCTGAGCAAATAGCAATGTATTTTTCAGAACTATTATCAATTTAGGCCCAGCTGTCAATGTCTGTTTGACCTGTTTCAGCAGTGGCCAACTTGAGGTAAATGTTCTTGGTGATTTGCACATATTACATTGAACTTGTTCTGTGAGGAGTGCATTTCTTTGAAGAACAGTGTCTCTCTGACCTCTGGGTTTCCTTTTAATGGGCAGACTGGTAGCTCAGTCATCAGGAGTTCTTCTTGGGCCTTGCCTCCTCAATGGATGTGAAACCTCAAAATTGTAATTAAGCCAGAAGAGTGATTTGGCCATTATGGTGAACCAAGACCTCTCCACTCATCCTTCAATACAAGAGCCTGCTCTTGCTGAAATTTGCTGGGTAAATACACTGAATTCCAATCCCATATTGATAATTTCCATGTTTTTGGCATGGAGCAGTCTCTGTGGACTAAATTATGACTTCAAATGTGGCACCCAGACCCCTCCACCACACATTTCCTGTACTTTGCAGAATGCAATGAAGTTCATAGAAATTCTAATGTGGCACATATCAAAATTAGACCTGAAATATCCATCATTCCCATGTTTCTGCTTATAGCTTTGTGGAGCCTACAGCAGCAGCAGGAGGAGAAGAGTTTGGCTTTATACCCCACCTTTTTCTCCTACAAGGAGACTCAAGGTGGCTTGCAAGCTCCTTTCCCTTCCTCTCCCCACAACAGACACCTTGTGAGGTAGGTGGGGCTGAGAGAGCTCCAAAGAACTGTGACTAGCCCAGCATCACCCAGTACCAATGTAGGAGTGTGGAAACACATCTGGTTCACCAGATAAGCCTCTGCCACTCAGGTGGAGGAGTGGGGAATCAAACCCAGTTCTCCAGATTAGAATCCACCTGCTCTTAACCACTATATCACGCTGGGTGAAAGATTATTTGCAGAGCCTACTGGATGGTCCAGGGATGCACTGAGGGCCCACAGGAATTGGGCCTTGTTAACCTTCCCACACTCACAATGTTTCTAACAGATTCAGATGAGGAGTTGTTTATCTACCAGGACCTTCAAATATAAGAAAAGGGAAGGAGGTAACTCAAGAGTTTGGGAAATTCCTGGACACTTTGGGCTGGAACTTGGGAAAAGCAGTTTTGGAAGAGAGGGGATTTCAGTAAGGTGTAAATTCCATGGAGTTCACCTCCCAAAGCAGCCATTTTATCAAGAGGAACTATAGTTTGGAGATACGTTGCAATTTCAAGAAATCTCCAGGCCCCACCTGGAGATTGTCAACCATATCTTATTGAAGAAGAAGTAGACAATCCTTTATTGGTGTTCCAAATTACAATAAAACAATTGTCCACAAAAGACAGATAAATACAACAAACATTCAGAGTCTTATCAATGGTGTAGTCCAAATGAACTCATCAAAAGTGCCATTCCCATACACCTCTCCACAGAGCAGGCTGAAGACCCACCAACAGAACCCAGGCATCACAACAGCATACAGTATCAACACTCCACTACACAACACAACACAAGCCTTTATTGGCATATAAAACAGGACAAAATTTTAAAACAAAACAAGGTTAAGAAATACAGTTAAAATTACTAATTTCCAGAATAAAATTTGCAACAGTTTCACAAAAGAGCACATCAGAACTGTTCAGGAGATTGGGTATCTTATAACACTCATGCCACTGAGAACATTGCAAGAAAATGGAATTCATGTATTTCATGCATATCTTATTGTATTTAGGGCATAGAAACAAAGAATGGTCAAGTGTTTCAACTGTAGTCATATCACATGAACAAACTCTTTTGGAACGTTCCATATTCTTAAATCTTCCCTCCAGCAGAGCTGATGGCAGCACATTACATCTTGCAGTAGCCAAGGCTCTCCTTTGGGTGGGATTAATCAGCAGATGAAGATATGCTGCAATAATTCCACGCTCGCATGGGATTAATAATGTAGTCGGAGAACAGGCTGTCTTGGCAGCACGAGTCAAATTATGAAAATCAAGATCCAAGAGCCTATTCTTAACTAGTCTGAAGGCTTCTACCTTTGTGAGCGTAAGGAGTGATTCCAAGGGGAAACCAATAGCTTCAACCTTTCTAAAGATCAAAGTATACCATTCTGAAATAAACACTCCACTATAAAACACAGAGTTTGTTGGGGTGGCGCCAAACACAGAACAAGGGATAGGGGACAAGGAAATGGGCGAACAATTGATCTGACTCCAATAGGTTGCCACAGCCTTCAATTGTCACACCATCTGGCAATCAATAACAAAACTATGACATCTCTCTATGAATCACCCACAGGTTATTTTACTTTAGATGACCGTGAATCCACAGGTTACTGGCAGAGGTAGGCACTGTATACCAGTAGCAAATAGTTAACGTAACCAACATCGTTGTTGTTGTGATGATAGCAATCTAATGCTTAGTATCCATCTAGAGTTAACCGTATCTTACTGTTCACCAACAGCACAGAATATTCTATCACTTATTTCAATCCACAGTAGAAAAAAGTAGGATGAGAGCATTTACCGCTTCCCCTAGGGTGAGTTTTACTTTGCCCTAGAGTAGCCAAGAGATCTCCCAGAATTACAATGGATCTGCAGGCTACAAAAATCACTGACCCTGGATAAAATAGCCACTCAGAGAGTGGGCATTACCGGTACATCTGCTGAGATGCCTCCCTCGACTCGACTCTTCTCAGCTTCCACCCCCAAATTCCAGGGATTCTCCAACCAGCCGTTTGCCACCCTACCATGAAATAGTTTATTTGGGCCACTGGCTCCCTGTGGGTGTTTCAGATACCGATTTCTGTGTTGATAAATACATAAGAAGACAAATGTTATTAAAAACAGGAGAAAACAAGGGAGCCACGTGCCAGCAGCCACATGCCAATGGATTCGCCCAGGGGTGGAATTCAAATAATTTAACAACCGGTTCCGGCGGTGGATTCAAATAATTTAACAACTGATTATTTACAAGCACCATTTTAACAACCGGTTCGGCCGAAGTGGTGCGAACCTGCTGGATCCCACCGCTGGATTCGCCCCTCTGCCAGGGCAAATGTCCTGTGGAGGGCAAATCAGCTGGTGCAGTCATGTGCCGCTTCCACTGGAGGAGGAGGAGGAGGAGGAGGAGGAGGAGGAGGAGGAGGAGGAGGAGGAGGAGGAGGAGGAGGAGGAGGAGTTTGGATTTAAATCCGGTTCCTCCAGATTAGATACACAAGCTCTTAACCTCCTACGCCACTGCTGGTGGATTTGCCCCTTCCACCCCCGGATGGGGCCGTAAGGCATCACTGACAGGCATAGCAATAAATTGTTACATGTGCCACTTAGCAGGAAAGAGTACAACAGTAAATGAAAGAACATTTTTCCCCATTTGACTTACATTCCATGAATACATTTTTAATCTCAAATTGCAACCTGATACGTACATTTTAAATGTGCTCAGTTCAAATTGTGAAATTGAGATGAGCATGTCAGCATCTGGAGGCAAACAAATAAATCCTAATGCAACACTCCTATAGTGAGAGCAGGCCACCCCCAAAACAGCATCACTTTCAATGTTGTTTTAACTGGGGACCCCAGATTCTCCCTTTAAGATAGATTTAAAAGGAAAATCTGGGCTCCCTAATTTAAACATCATTGAAAGTGATGCTGTTTGGGGGTGGATTTCAGCATCACAGCAGCCACCCATGGGGGGGGGGTGCGCAAACCTCAGGTTTTGCACCAGGCTCCATTTTCCCTAGCTACCCCTCTGCCGGGGGGGGGGGGAGAAGGGACTGCCGGCTACCAGCTGGGAGCCCAGCCAGTGGGGGGGGGCAGGGCGGGCAGGGCAGGGCAGGGGAGTCTGCCATCTCTGGCCTCGGAGAGCTGCTTTTATAAGCTACACTTTCGGAGGAGCCAGGGGCTGGGAGAAGCTTGGGGATGGTGTGGCCCACACACGCCTCCCTGTGGGCAGGTGGGGGCGTGGCCTTGCCCCCAAACCTCCCCCCCCCATAAAAAATCTATACCTACGCTTCCACTTCGGCTTCCTTTTCCCCTTACTGCATCTATCTCTTGCTGGGTGATTTGGGGCCCGTCATTCCCATGAATTCTAGTCTGCCTCAGTATTTAGGTTCCAGCAACAATTTTTTTGAAGCCCATTTTTGTTTACAGTTGCAGTAATCACCAGGTCCTGATGTTTTTTCTTCCTGTTTTCCTTTTGCATTGTACGCTTTGTAGTAATTTTGTAAGCAAACAATGGGAGTCATCAATCATCCATATCTCTTCTGCTGACATCAAGAGGGTTTGATCATCAAAAATGTCCAGTTGCGGGGAGAGGAGAGAGATTTTCCTTACTGGCTTTGAGACGTAATAGTCATGAGCAAAACTTTGGGCATATTATTGGGAACGTCTGTCTTGGAAAGAGTGCTTTTCAAAATAATGCGTAAAGGCAGGGTATAATCCAGTCCTGTTTTTCACACCTCCGTTCACTTAAAGAGAAGCCTGACTATCCTATTGGTTTCAGCAAGGAAAGCATTGAGCAGCTCATACATTTATTTGAAAGTAAGGCTCCATGCATTTAACAGGGCTCAGTCAAGCTCCGGGCTCAAAATAGTTCTACCTGCATCCTTTTGATGCGCATGTCATTCATTTCTGTGCTTGCCGGGACTCTCTCCACATCTGCAAATGCAGCTGTTCTTGAGACGATTAGAATTAAAAAACAGAGCTTGATTCCGTCAAACAAAATCTGTGAATCGGGGCGTGCAGTGCGAGTCTGTCACGTTCTGACTCCCCTCAGATCTCCAGAGCCATTCTGTATTTTCCCTGTCGTGCAACAACAAAGCTGGCAATGAGAATTTCCTAGCAAAATACCCCTCATTGTGACAGGCAGATCTCAGTAAAGAGCTGCCAGGTGGGAGGAAAATACATTAAATGTGGTATGTCGCATCTGTGCATCACACCCCTGATTGTGAGTGGACGGTTGTGCCACCACCAATGTCAGCAGTGGGAGGCCAATTTGCATGCTTTCCTTTTTGCTGTGGAAGTGAATGACAGCTGCATGTTACATGGGAGCCTTTAAGTGTGACTGCAATAGAGTGTGACTGAGGCCCTTTCCGCACGGGCACTCAGGGGGGGTGCGTCGGCATAGTTTATGCCGGCACACCCCCGCAGGACCGTTCGTATGGATGGTCCCGCTGGAAGTGGCGCTGGCGGCGCAGCCTTCGCGCAGGCTGCGCCGCTCCCAAACGCTGCTTACTTCCCGTTGCCTCCTGTCACGTTGTGGAGGCCAGGGGACACACACACCCTGGCCAGAGTGACGACCCTGGAGAATGAGGCCAGGGGGGCATGTCTCCTGGCCTGCACAACGCGACAGAAGGTGACCAGAGGACATAAGCAGCGTTTGGGAGGGCCAGGGGAGAAACGCCGGCTTCCACCCAGTGCCGTTCACATGGCACCGAATGGAAACTGGCATTTGCAAAAAACCTCGTTCCCCGTGAGAGGTTCGAAAACACTGTTTTGGCGGGAACCGAGCGCTGCTGCAGCGATTTGGCAGCAGCAGCTGTGCGAACAGTCCCCACCAAAACAGTGTTTTGCCGGCCCGACGCCGCTGCTTTTGGCCCGTGCGGAAAGGGCCTGAATGCCAGGAACTAACCAAGATAGATCAACGGTGTTTCAAATGTGACAAATAAACCGCAATTTTGTTCTTGATGTAGATGAGCTTGAAATCTTTGGGCTCACATTCCTCCATCCACCCTCCTTCCAATTCAGAACAATGACTAAAATCGTCCTGGTTTAAGGAGTCTTTGATCTAACCAAAACATGTTGTGACATCTGATTTTGGATGCTTCAATGAATGTGGGCATTAGTCTCCCACACAAACGGTGCATCTGAATCAGGATGAAATTATGATTTTTGTGAGTGGTCTATGTTTGGATTGCACAACAAATTCAGGGTAGAAGATCAAAGACTGCCTAAACAGAAAGTCTTCAATGTCATCTTAATGCATTAGGGACAAGGAATTATTATGCATACTAACTTGTATTATTTTGGGGGCTAGAGATATAGACAGTTTAGCGGAGAAGGAAAACTTTGAATTATCCTATTAGTCAACTCCGCGTTCGCTCAAAATCAGAACTGAATCAGAAGTGTGATTCCTTGCATCTCTTAACCATTCTTCTCCCACCCATTCATATAAAGCAATAGCCTATTTTACCCATTTCATTCAATTTACAGATAGGAATGTATAGCAATCTCTACATGCCTAAGACTGTAGAAATTTGGAGTTCTTATTAAACAGTATATTCTAACTTTTTGTGGGGGAACACTTACCTTTCGGTTGTGCATTTCAAGAAGTCATCTTTATTTAGGACAACAAATTAATTTAAGAACAAATTATTAACTTCCTTTTGAAGTGGCTCATAAGAGAACATTTCAAAGTGGGGTAATTTTGAAGGGTAGCTGAGCAAGCCCGTCGCAGCAAAAACAATACAAGTCTTAAATATTAATAAGTTTCTATTCTCACTTAAATTTTAATAGATTTGATTCCCACTTCAGATGCAAAGCTAGGGAAATCACATTATCACCAGTTACAAATTGTTTCCGTACTTTATATGATTACCTTTGAATTTTATACAGTGACGCTGCTCTCTATACTTCCTGCATTTCATGGCCCTTTGATTCTGCTGTTTACTTTTTCATTCACAACCTCCAACACCAATCTCTTTTTCCATTCTCCAACATCTTCCTAGAAAGAACTGCTACAAGCTTTTGACAAAGGGGGCTCTATGAAACAAAAGGAGCCGCGTGGCATAGTGGTTAAGTGCTTGCATTGCCACTCACATGGTCAGGAGTTCGAGCCCCCTGTGGGTCAGATATCCTGGCAGCTGGCTCATGGTCAACTCAGCCAGCCAGCCATTCCTCGGTTGGTAAATGAGTATCTAGCACACAGTTAGGGGGTAAAGAATAGCCGGGGAAAGCAATGGCAAACTACCTCACAAAAACGGCTTGCCTATGAAATCACTTCTTGCAGTGGTACCCCAGGGTCGAACATGACTGAAGGGGAAACTTTACCTTTATGAAATAAAATGTCAAGGTGCAATTTTTTAAAAAAAACTTGTTTGTCTTTAAGGTACCTCAAGGCTTTTCAATTAGCAGGAATGCCATTAGCCAAAAAGTCAACATTGTCATAAAAAGATTATCAAACACCAAACTTAAGGTATGTCTATGTGTCCTGTGGTGTAAGTGGTTAAGAATGGCAGATTTAGTCTAGATAATTGGGTTTGATTCCCTGCTCCTCCACATGAGCAGCAGACTCTAATCCGGAGAGTCAGGTTTGATTCTTTGCTCGTCCTTATGAGTGATGGTGAACTGGATTTATATCTTCACGTGAAGCCTGCTGGGTGACCTTGGCTTGTCACCTTGTGTCACTCTCTCGAAACTCTCTTAGAGTATTAGGCTGCCATTTTCCATAAACATTTCTAAATATTTCAGAAGACCATCACTTATGGCTTGTCATTCATTTGTTCATTCAATATTCTGTGAGTGGGAAGCCTTATCTCCTAATCTTGATGCCATGTAATGTATTGACTTTGTTAATGAAGCCAGCAACAGACCAGAGAGCAGCACCTCAGGTATGGTTCTTGTGGTGAAAAGATCCAAGACAAAGATGGAAGCTGTCAAACAGAACATTGTAGCCAGGAACCAAAGGTGTTACTTCCTTACTGGAAAGGAACCAGGGAATCCTAGGAAATTCTACTCCAGAAAGCGGCCTTGCCCAGCAGTATGCACACCGATGCACCTCTGTCCTCTACAACTATTCGCCCTCTCTTAATTTGGGGGGGGGGGTAGCTAATTCTCACTTAATTCACTCTATACACTAAACTCTTCAGAGCCAGTGGAAGTAATCTGAAACTGTGGTAGATGTTTACTGGGGGACAGGATGAAATGGTATGTATGAGCAGCATTTCCAATTTCCTGCTTCCTGTTGCAGCTCTACAGCCAGCAAGATGGGGGAGAGTTTAAAATTTGGTAGGAAACCCAGATGTGAAGTCAGTCCACTCTAGGAACTGCCAGAAACTATATGGTCATTTCCAGTGATTGCTAGAGTGGACTAACATCACTTCTGGGTTTTCCCTGGAAGTAATATCACTCTCGTTGCCTAATGGCACACAAACATCCTACCCCACCCCCCATCCCAAGTCACTAGATTATGCCTGGCAGCTTTCTGAATGAGAGAAATGAGGAGGGTTTGGAGGTACATAAAGTGTTACTCGTTAGGCAATGCTAGGAAGATCTACTGTATCAGGTAGCATGGGACAAAAACTCAAAGAAGATTCTTTAAATTCAGTCGCTGACACTCTCTTCATAATGTTCTTATTCTTCCCCTTGCCGCACCTCCAAGAACAAGGTCCTAAATTCCTTCTAGTGCTCTCTGTGGAAATTTCTTTTACTGCCAGATTCTTAAGAAATTCTAAAATACATCATGCTTCCCAAATGCATGCTCTTGAATTCACCCACTAGCATATTATTTCTTAAATATATAGCACCAGCTGGAAGTCACAAGGTACACTTTCTCCTCCGCTGGATTAAAAACATGGAATGAAACAAATGATGGAATTGCTATCAAGACGATATTTTTTGTGCGTAGGCTGAAGGATTAAGGGAGATGTCCCGGCCCTCATTTTTGTTTTTGGCTGTTGGGCAAAGGCCCATGCTGAGCAAGCCCCTTCCTATACCAATTCTCTGTGTTATTTAATGCATAGAGAACACTACATCTTATCACTATTTCCTTCCCCTGTTCTAACCTGGTTTTATGAAAACCCTGCAGGAACTCTTTTCCAGCCTATAGAATTGTGGCTTTAGGAGCCGCTTCAGAACCCACAAGTTGTAAGGAACATTCAACCGCAATTAGTGCTTCAGCATTAATGTCACACTAGATCATCATCATTATTTGTGCTCAGCAATGACTCCTCCCTCCCTCTAAATCCTCGGCATGTTCCAGAAGTCTCAGGGAAAAGGGCTGTGTCGTGTCTCCTGTTGGAGCATCAGATAAGAAACAAGAGTTTTGCCAAGTTGCTTCTCCTGCTCTCTTGTCCAGTGCTTTACAGAGCAGTAGGGTGGTTCCCCCCCCCCTTTTCAGGGTCCCCAAATAGACACGCATGCTCTCCCCAACCTTTTGGGTGGTTTCCCAGAACTTGTGGGTGGCACCAAAATTCAACTCAAACCACCAAATCGGTGCTTTTTTGGATGTCTGAGGCAGCATTTGTGAGAGAGGATGTCCAGATAGCTACCCTAGCAAGCAATCTACTGTCTCTCCTCTTGAAAATGTGACGCTTATCCTCCATACGTGGTATGTTTGGGGGTTTTTACCAGAGTTTTTTTGGGGGGGATTGGTGACATCCTATCTAGGGCTGTTGCTGAATGGGTCCAGCTTTCCTATTCTCGTCTGCTGCCTTGTGAGCAGAGTATCTCCCATCCTACATGTCTCATTTTAGGATGGCTTTTCACTATTTCTTCCCTTACTTACTTACTTACTTACTTACTTACTTACTTACTTACTTACTTACTTACTTACTTATTTATGGGATTTTTATACCGCCCAACCCCCGAAGGGCTCTGGGCGGTGTACAACACAAATTTCACACACAACATATACAGATAAACCCCATTAAATAATTAATTTAAATACAAATCTAAAAGTAATTAAAATACAGCAGTATTCAAATCCAACACAAATACTTCCCTTCCACCAAGTTCTCTTCTGTTGACAACAAAGTTGGGGGGAACTGCTCAATGTCAGCAAGCAGATTTGTCTAAACTAGAGCCCCTTCCGCACACGCAAAATAATGCGTTTTCAAACCACTTTCACAACTGTTTGCAAGTGGATTTTGCTATTCCGCACAGCTTCAAAGAGCACTGAAAGCAGTTTGAAAGTGCATTATTCTGCATGTGTGGAAGGAGCCTGGGCCCTTTCCACACAAACCTTTTGAAATGTTTTTAATAGCTTTTTAAAAATTTTCCACAAAAATATAAAGAAAATGAAAAAAGATGTTGAAAAGAAAAGGTAAGTAAATATTAAAAAATGATAACATTACATGGGTCTGCACTGATTGTTATTTAAGTTTCTTGATCATTTTAGCTGGTTAGTATATTGAAGAAAAACACACTTGATGTTAGTCTTTTATACAGTCTGGTTAATTTTCACTACGTTCACAATTATTATCCATTTAAAAGAATTGATGGGCAAATACATATAATTTTATACATTTAGAAAAAAATCGCTGTTCGAAGAATCCTTTCTCTAATCAAGTCATTAAAATAATAAAAATCATTGAAATCATTTGGAATTGTCTATTAATATCTGTCTGTCTGTCTGTCTGTCTGTCTGTCTGTCTGTCTGTCTGTCTATCTTGGAAAAGTATACATAAGTTTAAACATGTTAACTGTAACATCATGATAATTACACATATACCAGGGCTTTTCATTATATTATACTTAAAATAAGATTCCCATTTTTCTTTGGCTGTTTCCGCACGGCCACGGTAGGGGTTGGGTCGGCATACATGACGCCGACCCAACCCCTCTGGGACCGTTTGCATGAATGGTCCCAGAACCTACCGGGATGACGGCGCTGCGCTGCGCCATCATCTGGTCGACCTACCTGCTCTGTGGCCCTCCGGCATGTCGCCGAGGCCAGGGGACACACCCCCTGCCCTGCGCGACCGCTCCAGAGTCGCAGGGCAGAGGGGGCATGTCCCCAGGCCTTGGCGACACGCCAGAGGGCCGCAGAGCAGGTAGGTTGACTGGACATGGGGGGAGGGAAGGCGCCTTTGACCCGCTGCCATTCGCACGGCAGCAGCTCGAAGCCGCCATTTTCCATAAACCTCGCTCGGGAAGCAAGGTAGGAAAACGGCAGCTTCGCACCGCTCGGGCGGCGCGGCTGCAAAGCACCTGCGCCCCCTGTGCGAACAGCTCCCTGGGGACGGCGTTTTTGCCGTCCCCAGGGCGCCGTATTAGGCCCGTGCGGAAAGGGCCTTTAAATTCATGTTCGTCTCTTCTATTAACAAAATTAGTCAGTTTGGGCATGCTCAAGTACTCTCTCATTTTATCTTCCCAGTTTCCTTGAACAGGAAATCTTTTCATTTTCCGGCTGGATGCAATGGTAACTCTTGATGCAGTTAATAAGTACGGAGATAATTCTTGTTTTGGCAGGATTTTTTGGGAAAACACCTAGCAACATAAGTTTGGATTCCACTCAAAATGTAATCTTAAATGGGGTTTTTTGCATTTCTGTTTGTAAGAAATGAGACTCCTTACAAGAGAGAAAGGTGAGATACAAATCCCAGCTCTTCTTCTTGTCCCTAGGCAACAAATGTCCAGGAATTTCCCAAGCTGCACTTGGTTATAGGATGCCACTCTTTCTAGACGGCAGCACCGTGGAACTCCCTTTCCCAGCAATGTACAATTGGCACCATTTCTGTTCCCTTTCATGAAGTCAATTAAGAAAACCCTCTTTTGACAAGCTGTCAGCTGGGTTAATAGTAATGTTGGTAAAGGAGTTGATTTCCTGTTGACTGGGGCTGATTCTGTGAAGGCTGGATTTGGGATTATTATCCCTTCTTATTGAGTCTCTCTTTTCTTTGGCTGATTGCTTTTATGCTTTTTAAAAAACTGTTCTTATTCTCCCGGTGGCCCTGATGGCTTTTTTAATTCATTGATTTAAAGTGCTTTTATGGTATGTGCGCTCATCTTTTTTTACTGTAAGCTGATTTGGAGATGTTACTGAAAAGCAGGATAACCATTTTTAGAATTAAATAGTTCCCATTTTTGCAGTCTAGGGGCTTTTGATTACTACCTTGTAAGTACAGAATAGCTGAACGGTGTCTCAATTCCTGCCGGTTGTGTGTGTGATGCTAGAAATCTGCCTCTAAGTGCTTTGGCAGGAGTGAGATGTGAAATTCCCTTTGGAGCACACCCTGTCATCCCTTTATCATTCCAGGTTCCCTTCTTAATACATTTGTGCTTCTCTTCCCACTTGGATTCTCAGTATGGTTGCCAACCTTCAGGTGGGGCCTGGAGATCTCTTGGAATTAGAATTGGTCTCCAGTCAACAGAGATCAGTCCACCTGGAGAAAATGGCTGCTTTGGAGGGGGGGCATTACGCCAAACTGCCATCCCTCCGCTCCCCAAACCCCACCCTTCTTAGGCTCCGCCTCCAAATCTCCAGTAATTTTCCAACCCTGGATTGGCAACCTTCATTCCAACTTTCAGTCTGCCCAGAAGCTCCCTGCCTTCACCTTGCTCCTGTCTCTAGGCTAGGTCACATGGGAACCGTTTTCCCCTTCCCCAGCTGAACTAGCCTTTCCGTTTCCTTACAGCAACTGCCTTGTGTGGCATTATTTGACTGAGGAACCATTGGAAGGGCTTGGAATAGAAGAAGAATCGTCATCATCATTTTGGATTTACACCCCACCTTTCTCTCCTGTAAGGAGATTCAAGGTGGCTTACAAATTCCTTTCCCTTCCTCTCCCAAGGTGCTGGGTGGGGCTGAGAGAGCTCCAAAGAACTGTGACTATAGCCCAAGGTCACCCTGTAGGAATGCAGGAGTGCAGAAATACATCTGGTTCACTAGATAAGCCTCTGTCACTCAGGTGGAGGAGTGAGAAATCAAACCCAGTTCTCCAGATTAGAATCCACCTGCTCTTAACCACTACACCACACAGGCACTACCCTAGCAGAGGGGCAAGTTTTTTCATTAGCAGTTTCTGTGACAGTAGTCCCATCTTCCTTAAGTCACATTACAAACACTCTTAGTTGCCAAATCCTTTAGTACAACAGAGTCTTCGCTTGTACTGAACATTTTTATCATGTAAAAGTGTTTTGAAACAAAGTGTTCCTTTTTGATAACTTGGTACTAGCTGGTGCCACCTTTAAATAGGCCAGCCCCCCCTTACTAGTACCATTTGTGAACATTCCATGGCATTTCAACAGCTATTTGAGGATTGTTGTGTAAGGCCCTTTCTGCACACACGCGGAAACGAGCCTCCACCGGCATAATTTATGCCGGTGGAGGCTCGGGGCTGTTTGCACGCTAGCGTGCGAGCAGCCCCCACTCCCCCCCAGCTGGAGAGGAGCCGCCTGTCGGTCAGTCCCTCCACTGACCGTCATGTCCAGCGTCGCTCTGGAGGTCTGGAAGGACCTGCCCACGCTGTCCTCCAACCTCCAGGGGTCGGAGGGCAGCGTCGGCGGGTCTCTGCAGCCCTCCAGAGTGACACTGATCATGATGGTCAGTGGAGGCGAGGTTAAAAGCAGCGGCTTCATGCTGCTCCCAGGCAGCCAGGACGGCAGCACCTCCTGTGCTAACAGCAGCTCAGGGACGGCGTTTTTGCCGTCCCTGGGCCACTGTATATCGCCCGTGCAGAAAGGGCCTTAGTCTTATCAGCCAACTATTATAACCTGAATACTTTAGGATGGCAACTCCTAGAAGCAAGATTTGTAATATGGGGGAGAGGGTTGCTTTGTTTTGTTTTTAAAGCGAAAGAGGTGAAAACTCTTATAATTTCACATTATTATCTTATTATCTGTGGGTTTTTTTATGGATGACTTTATTCTGAAAAGTTGACCCCTATGAATTTTAAACAAAAAAAGGTATTTAAATTAAGTAGTAATAGTACCAATAATTATGTTAATATATTTTATTTCATTAAAATATTTATATGTCCACCTTTATCCTGACCAAGTTAGGACCCCAGGAAGGTAACAATAAAATACAATACAATAAAGTTATATGAATTGGATTAAAATATTAAAACAATAAATAAAACATATAACGCAGTAGAACTCCTGTTCCAATAATGTCCCTTACCCTGTGGTCAAGACTCAAACTGCCCCAAAATGATCTAAGCTAGGCTGACCAGACGTCCCGCTTTTGGCGGGACGGTCCCGCCTTAAAACAATTTGTCCCACGTCCCGCGGGTTTTTTCAAGTGTCCCAATTTTTGGAAGGCTGATGCACGCCTTCTGGGGTGCAAGGCAGTGCGGCAGCCTCCTGTGCACCCAGCCGCAGGAGCACTGCCTTCTGGGGCGCTCCCATTTCCCGCCCTGTGACAGGGCGGGAAACAGGAGCGCCCCAAAAGGCAGTGCACTCCTGCGGCTGCATGTGCGCAGCCACCCACCTACCCTCCCGTCCCGGTTTACAAAGGTGACCATCTGGTCACCTTAATCTAAGCAGATATTTTTGTGGCCTGCAGAATTTGGCTTGGGTTTTTAGCTGCCTTTCTGGCTGGTACTGAAAAACCACAAAACATATTCACCAAGACATTTACATTTTTATGCAGTTACTTTTCCACCTCAGCACAGTAGCAAGGGGGGGGGGGAATATAGGGAAGGAAAGGTCTCTTGCACTTAACCGATGTCCCCAAGCAGTCAAATCTTATTGGCTACATGGATCCATAACATTTGCATCCTTCAAAACGAGGACTTCTGCATTGGAAATCAAACATCATAAAAATTCAACACAGCACTACTCCCGACTCTTCTGTTGCAGCGATCTTTCTTATTCCATTTTTAAAGATAAGGAACTGAAACTGAGAAACAGGCTGGGTTCAGCGTTAAAGAAATCCGTGATCACCTCAGGCCAGCACTCAGCTCTACAGTTCCCACACTGGCTGTCAATATCTTTCTCCATATACGTTTGCTTTAAAGCATAAGCCTGCTGAAAAGGAGATCACTAGAATATCATAAAACTCAAAAGTAAGGGCCAGGTTGATCCTTGAAGTCTGCAAATGATTTCCCCTCAAAGAGGACAGGATTGATTAAGTACCTGAAGGTACAGTTTTTTCTGAGAAACTTTCACACCAGTTTTCCTAGCATAGCTTCCATAAGTTTGAAGAAATGGACTTGAGAGAGTAATACCATCTCTATGATGGTTTAAGTCTGGTCTTTCTTGTACATCAGTGGTTCTCAACCTTCCTAATGCCGCGACCCTTTAATACAGTTCCTCATGTTGTGGTGACCCCCAACCCTAACATTTATCCATTTTACAGATGGAGAACACTGATGCAGAGCGTCTTAGGCGATCCCTGTGAAAGGGTCATTCGACCCCCAAAGGGGTCGCGACCCCCAGGTTGAGAACCACTGTTGTACATGCTGTGAGGACAACCTAGGATTTTTCCTTCTCAAAAGAAACAAGTTGCTAATCGCGAGCAAACCACAGACAATAACCTCGAACAATAATCTGGAGCATGGAGTAATAGGAAGGCTTGCCTGCATGCATGATTTGCTTGCTCCTGATTTTCTTGGATTGTCTGAATTCCCAGCTTTCATTTTAAAAAAAAAGTCCTTTCCCTGGTAGAGATAGGAGGGAAAATATATATTTCCCTGACGGAAAGAGTTAGAGGCTTCCTTTTTTAAAATGAAAGCCAGGGATTCATTATAGCAATATTGAGCCCTTCAGGGGTAGGGCATGAATGAATGGATGGATGGATGGATGGATGGATGGATGGATGGATGGATGGATGGATGGATGGATGGATGGATGGATGGATGGATGGATGGATGGATGGATGGATGGATGGATGGATGGATGGATGGATGGATGGATGGATGGATGGATGGATGGATGGATGGATGGATGGATGGATGGATGGATGGATGGATGGATGGATGGATGGATGGATGGATGGATGGATGGATGGATGGATGGATGGATGGATGGATTCGTATTTTAGTTCCTTTGTAAACAAAATAAAAAATGAAACAACTCACCTTCGGGGCCAGCACAGGAGAAGAGAGATTGAACTGACAGTGAGAACAGTCCAGTCACTGAAAAGTGACCTGTAGGTGCATGGGAGTGGGTAGGTCAAAGAAAGCTGACAGAAACATTATACATGAGAAAAAAATCCACATCAAAGTTGGCTTCCAGAATAAAAGTGGGCTAAAAGAGGTCCAAAAAACCCCCTCCCAAACAAACAGGGCCAGGGAGGGGAATAAAACCATGTGAAAACAAAAGTCACAAAAATGCATGCAGAGATCAGGGAATAAAATGAGGCAGCGTGGAGCCGGAACTGATGAAAAAAACAACTGGAAACTCCTGAAGTCTTGTAGAGTTTTCTTGGAATATTTGAGTTGAGTGAACAAACTTGGCCCATTTGAAGTGGAAATTACGCTTTGACTCTTACAAGGAGGGAAGTGAAAACTTCCCAATAGTAGACAAAGTAGTACATGTAACATCACAGCCCACCGGGCAGCAAGAAGCTGTGGTCAGCAGAGACTCCGAAACATTATTGAATAGCTTCCAGTGACTCAAACGGAATTGGTAACCCAGTGATGAAAATCTCTGTATATTTTCAAGTGGCTTAATGATTGCAGCTGTCTAGCAACTGTTCATGGAGTTATTGCCTGGGGATCAAGTGGTCAGGGATGCTCCAGGAGGAAACATAATTTTCTCGAAAGACTGCAGCAGATTTAAAAGCAGTGGTACACTGTAACTCATCTGGGACCAAAGAGCCCAAGAGTTTGCCTTCTCTTCAGGCATGCCGGGCACCGAATGAAGTACTCTCTTTCATTCATTGAAAAGCCGCAGCTTCAAAATGCAGGATTCTTTATCATTGGGGTTTTTTTTACCACTACACACTCTCTTATTGGACAAGTGGTGTGATGCAATTTTTTTTTCCAGCTGTGAGAGCAAGAAACAAGATTCCTTGCAAAGAAAAGTAAGAATGAGTTGTAGGCCATATCTGGCAAGTAGCAAGCACTGAGTAAAGCCTTGCGTTATCATGATCACAAAGAACAGGAACCAGCCACACAAACAGGGAAATGCAGGCCCTCGCAATGCATCCAATACATGCAGTATAGGGCCATGTGGATTTTACAGGAGAGACTCCACTTATGTGAGCTGGTTCACGTTCACATGAATCAAAGCAGCACCCTCGTGGAAAATCCATGTGTTGCTCTACTCACATCACGCAGTGATCGCACACATTGCCCTCCCGAAACGTGCGGCTGGTGGACTCCTGCTCGACGTGTACAGAATGGCAGCATTAACACCTGCAGAGGGCTCCTAACTGGTAAAACAAAGGCCATTTACACACTTTTGGTCTCATAAGAACATAAGAACAAGCCAGCTGGATCAGACCAGAGTCCATCTAGTCCAGCTCTCTGCCACTCGCAGTGGCCCACCAGGTGCCCTTGGGAGCTCACCTGCAGGATGCGAAAGCAATGGCCTTCTGCGGCTGTTGCTCCCGAGCACCTGGTCTGTTAAGGCATTTGCAATCTCAGATCAAAGAGGATCAAGATTGGTAGCCATAAATTGACTTCTCCTCCATAAATCTGTCCAAGCCCCTTTTAATGCTATACAGGTTATTGGCCATCACCACCTCCTGTGGCAGCATATTCCAAACACCAATCACACGTTGCATGAAGAAGTGTTTCCTTTTATTAGTCCTAATTCTTCCCCCCAACATTTTCAATGAATGCCCCCTGGTTCTAGTATTGTGAGAAAGAGAGAAAAATTTCTCTCTGTCAACATTTTCTACCCCATGCATAATTTTATAGACTTCAATCATATCCCCCCTCAGCCGTCTCCTCTCCAAACTAAAGAGTCCCAAATGCTCCATCCTCTCCTCATAGGGAAGGTGCTCCAGTCCCTCAATCATCCTTGTTGCCCTTCTCTGCACTTTTTCTATCTCCTCAATGTCCTTTTTGAGATGCGGCGACCAGAACTGGACACAGTACTCCAAGTGCAGTCGCACCACTGCTTTATATAAGGGCATGACAATCTTTGCAGTTTTATTTTCAATTCCTTTCCTAATGATCCCCAGCATAGAGTTTGCCTTTTTCACAGCTGCCATGCATTGAGTTGACATTCCCATGGAACTATCAACTAAGACGCTCAAATCCCTTTCCTGGTCTGTGACTGATAGCACTGACCCTTGTAGCTTGTATGTGAAGTTTGGATTTTTTTGCCCCTATGTGCATCACTTTGCATTTTGCTACATTGAACTGCATTTGCCATTTCTTAGCCCACTCACCTAATTTATCAAGGTCCGCTTGGAGCTCTTCTCAATCCTTTGTGGTTCTCACCACCCTACATAATTTGGTATCATCTGCAAACTTGGCCACCACGCTACCCACCCCTACTTCCAGGTCATTTATGAATAGGTTAAAGAGCACTGGTCCCAAAACGGATCCTTGGGGGACACCACTCCCTACATCTCTCCATTGTGAGAATTTCCCATTTACACCCACTCTTTCTCCTTCGCATCGAGCACATGCATTCCCTTCAGGTTGGATTTTCAGTTATGTACACATTCCCCCCTCTTCAGGACTCACAACACTCTCAGATCTGAAAATGTTCGTGGATTTGAAAGTGCGACTTTTCAGGGAAAGTGAAGGAGAAGCAAAGGGAATCGACATCCTTTATTCGGTTTTCCTCGCTCCTTCCAACTTTCCCTGTACTGAACTTTGTGAAGTTTAAATGCCAGCTTTAAATGGCAGCTCGGCTGGGCTGTGAACGCTTCGCAGCAGGAGAAACCTGTTAAAACCGAAAACCATGGGAAAAATCCAATGCAAAGTACACAGCGGTGAAGGAACCGCTGCATGAATAAAAGCCCAAAGTCTGTTGCCTGCATTTAAACTTAGCAAAGTTCAGTTCAGCACCACGTAGTAGAATATGACAGAAATCTCAATACTCTGGCATGCCTTTCTCAATTAAGCTTAGGTAGACTTCTCATCTTGAATCTGGAGTGGAAAAGATTATAAAAATGATTGTTGTGGGTTTTCCGAGCTGTGTGGCCGTGGTCTGGTAGATCTTGTTCCTAACGTTTCGCCTGCATCTGTGGCTGGCATCTTCAGAGGTGTATCACAGAGAGAAGTCAGTGACCTCTGAAGAAGCCAGCCACAGATACAGATGAAACGTTAGGAACAAGATCTACTAGACCACGGCCACACAGCCCGGAAAACCCACAACAACCAGTTGAATCCGGTCATGAAAGCCTTCGACAACACATTATAAAAATGATTCATGTTCAGAATAGGGTGGCTTTGTATGTTTTGTATACAAAAATTCATCGTTCTATCTGTTGAGGAAATACTTTGAATTTCTATCAAGGAAAGTATCGAGGAAATACTTCGGTAAATAACTTTACATGCTCAGAGGTACTCTGATAATTCATAATATATAACTATATGGTTATATTTTATATTAGTGTCTGTGTGCTCTGTGTGTGTGTGTAGTGAAGTGATGTACAGTACACACAGTAGTCATGTGACACTTTTGGTTGGCGGCAAATGTAAATGTGGCTCTCAGGCGGTGCACAACTACACTGCAGTGCTATGAGAAGTGGGGAAGAAAAACACTTCCCAGGACCATCGAACCCAGGCCAAATAATGCATGTGAGAAAAGGTCATTCTGATGTACAGAGAGGGATGTGCTTTGGTGGGTCATTCGTTTGAGGCCCTGGCTTCCATTCTAGGCCTAGTGCAGCGATTCCCAACAAGGTTCCGTGGTACCCTGGGGTGCCGTGAACATGTCCCAGGGGTACCGTGGCAATGCTACCGGTCCCCCTCACTTTTGTGGTGTCTCCCACCGGCACCAGCAAGGATATGGAGCTGGCCCAGGGAGCAGGGCCTGCCCAAGGTCAGCAGCCACTTCCCACACATCCCCCACCCCCTGTGCTTCCCTTCACCCTGGGAGGGGAAGGTGGGGATGTCAAGCAGGGGAATTGGGAGGGGAACAGAGGTGAGATCCAGCAGGTTCTCACCAGTTCCCGAGAGTGGGTTACTAATTATTTGTGTGTGCCGAGAGGGGGTTACTAACTGGGTCTGCTTTTCCGTTAGAAATTCCATTAGGTCCAAAAATCATAAAGTCCTGTTGTTTCCTATGTGGCTGGTTAGCGAAGGTAGAAAACAGGATAATTCTCCCTGTTTTAGAAATATGGTAAAGTTCCTTGTTTAAGGAAAGTATCCTTCTTTTGATTTCTAGAAACAAAATTAAGTATTTGAAAGTATTAAGTATTTGACAGGCAGTCAATTAGAGGAGAAGTAGTTGTTTCTGTTGGCAGTAGACGATAGGACTTGCTATAATGAGTTTAAATTATGGACAGAAAGATACCAGACGGAAATTAGGAACTTTTTTTTACAGTAAGAGTTTTTTACAGTAACAGAGAAATTAATGCCCCGCCCCCGGAATGCCCGGCCACGCCCCCGTCGTGCCCCACCCAGCCCATTGGCGCTACGCCACTGTTTGAATCCCACCACCATGGGAACCTGTTACTAAAATTTTTGGATCCCACCACTGGAGGGGAAGGTGGGGGAGGATGGCAGGGGTACCGTGAGATATGAAGAGTGAGGTCAAGGGTACCGTGACATCAAAAAGGTTGAAAAACACTGCCCTAGTGTGTTAGCTCATCTGCGTGTCACTTCATGGTCTCCCTTCCCGTCTCAGTGCTAGCCATGCTCATTAAAAGGGTTAGGGAAGTAAACGTCATCAATTAAACTCAGCCATGAGCCCACCACGCTGCCTCCATTTTATTTACACATGAAATGCCTGCAGTTCGTTGTAAATGAGCTAACTTCGGGAAGCTTCCTGGAATTCATTTATTAGTAAAACGAGAAACATTCCAAACACAGTTTGAAGTCCTCAGCTGAGGAACTAATTAAAGACAGATAGCTTTGCGGGTGAAAGAATAAGTATACTTAATGATTAAAAACTAGGGCCTGCCTTTGAGCTCCCTCTGATACTGTACAGGAAATTAAGTCATCATGTATTTTAATGCGCTAACAAACAGTCAGACCTTTACTGTAGCATTTAGAAATAGACTTTTGGTGCATGTGATGTTAATGCGTGCGCCGGCGGCAGTGCATCTGACAATTAGGATCTGGAGTCTTGTGTATGTGCTCTAGGGCAGTGTTGGTGAACCTATGGCACGGGTGCCAGAGGTGGCATTCAGAGCCCTTCCTGTGGGCACACGTGCACAGCGTTCATCAGGTGGGGGGGACGAAAAATCACCCCCCCTCACACACACATCTAGGCTAGCCTGGGCACGATCCTTTACCAGGGAGTAAGCTCGGTTGCTGGCAATGGGGCTTGCTTCTCAGTAAACCCTCCTAGGGTTGTGATTCACCCATTCGAAGCGTTGGATGGTTGCTTCACCAAGCTTACTCCCGAGTAACGCACACCTCGGAGCCAACCGTTTTTTCTAAACTAAAACCTCAGTATTCAGGTTAAATTGCCATGTTGGCACTTTGCAATAAAGTGGGTTTGAGGTTGCAATTTGGGCACTCGGTCTCAAAAAGGTTCACCATAACTGCTCTAGGGTTTGTATTGTCAAAGGCTTTCACGGCCGGAATCAATGGGGTGTTGTGGGATTTCCGGGCTGTAGGGCCGTGTTCCAGTAGCACTTTCTCCTGATGTTTCACTTGCATCTGTGGCTGGCATCTTCAGAGGATCATAGGGCTGTCAACCTTCGGGAAGGGGGCGAGAGATCTCCCAGAATTACATCTGACCTTCAGACTGCATAGATTGCTTTTTTTAATGTATTATTTATTTGTTGAAAGCATTTATTCCTCTTCTCCTGGAGAAAATGACTGCTTTGGAAAATGGACTGCATGGCACTATATCCTACCAAGGTGCCTCTGCTCCCTAAACCCCTCCTTTCCAGTCCCCAACCTCAGATATTTCCAAACCAAGAGTTGTCAACCCTAAAAGCGGTTTGTGGTTGACCCACCTAATGCTACCCAGTTTCTCAGAGAATGAAAGAGCATTGAATGTATTTAGCAAAGGTCATTGTGCCAGGCTAAACCTGCTTTGAACTCTCCCCTAGATGTGACAAAACTGGTGTAGTGGTTAAGAGCAGGTACACTCTAATCTGGAGAACTGGGTTTGATCCCCCGCTCTGCCACTTGAGCTGTGGACGCTTATCTGGTGAACTAGATTAGCTTGTGCACCCCAACACATGCCAGCTGGGTGACCTTGGGCTAGTCACAGTTCTTCGGAGATCTCTCAGCCCCACCTACCTCATAGGGTGTTTGTTGTGAGGGGGGAAGGGAAAGGAGTTTGTAGGCCCCTTTGAGTCTCCTTACAGGAGAGAAAGGGGGGACATAAATCCAACTATTCTTCTTCCTCTGGTGCAAGACCGGGGTGCACAGGCACAGCACTGAGTGCCGCATCAATGCTCTTGTGTCACTGCCAGCCCCATCGACATCAGGGGCATGGTGGAGGCATTTCAGAGGGTGGAGCCATTGTTAGTCAGCTTCCACCCTGGGTTTTTGTAGAAGTGTGCAATAACTCAAGACCTGGACTTGCGCCACCCTTTGGGGTGGCATAAGTCCATTATGCCCTATGGAGGGCTTCTGATAGCAGGGCGGGGTTTTTTGGGTTTTCCTCCCTCCCCACACTGCTGGAAAGCTCTCTGGAGGCAGAGGGGCAGCACCTCAGCAGCAGCATCCCCGGCCACCTGGAGACCTGGATTGGGCTGCCCAAGAGCCATTGTGGTGTAGTGGTTAAGAGTGGTTCTCGAGTCTGGAGAACCAGGTTTGATTACCCACTCCTATACATGAGCAATGGATTCTTATCTGGTCAACCAGTAAACCAGGCCTTCTCAGGGCCCCAAAGGGGTCCAGACTGATTCCATCTCTAAAGGGCACTTACCCATAATCAAAACATTTGAAATGATAACGCACGATGCTCGTTAAAAGCAAGGTGCAATACATACCAAATGTCTGAAAAAACCCACTAGTATCTGAATCTGAGGTCCAATTTGAGCTTGAGGCTCCAGCTTTGGAAATTCCTGGGGATGTGGGAGTGGAGATTTGAGGATGACAGAGGTCGTTTCCCCACTTACCTGCTGCTGCACGCTACTCTCCCCAAGTAGTGCGGGGTTCTCCAGCACTCCCCACTACAGGGGCGGCGACAACGCAGCCACCCCGACGCTGCCGCTGTCGCGCCCCCTCAGCGCGCGTCATTCCTGGCGCTCCTCAAAACGGCGCCTTTTGATGACCCCGTGCAGAGTGCGGGGTCGTGGGGAAGCCCGGGAGTGCACCAGAAATGACGCACGCTGGGAGTAGCGAGCAGCAACCTTTGGTCGAGGTAAGTGGGGAAACTACCCGAGTTTGGGGAGGAGAGGATGCTAAGTGGGGTGTGCTGTCTGACAGAAAAGGAGAGCATCCCATTCCATATGATCAAGGTACTGTAGAGCAAAACGTATGAAGGTTGATGCACGTATTTGCCAAGTAATTGTGGGGGCGTGGGGGCACTCCTTCAGTCTGTGCTTTCTCTTATTACCAGCCTAGATTAAATGGGTATGTAAAGCCACTGGTTGAATGCACCCCCTGTGTATTGTCCCGCTGAAAATTAGAAATATTCACAAACCCTGTGATCTTTCCTCTCCTTTTGTGGTATTTCTGGAAGCGTTATTTACTAAACTGACATGATGAGCATTGGTAAATTACCTGTGTAAAGTGCTTTATTTAAAAGGGTATTTTATGTAGCCATTAGCATAAGTATGGTCACATATTTTTTCCGTTATACTGAAATGAATGCAAACTAGCAGAATTGCTTGTTGCTTATTGCTTTTAAAATGTTTAATGGGGCAGTGTTGTATCAAATGAGGGGAAGCGCAGCGTGCGACCTTGAGTCGGCCTCTTCTTTGAGATCCATTTCCGTTGTCGTTTTGAAATCTGTGTATTGTAGTAAACAATATTATGGGAAATGGCTCTGTCTATCCCTAGAGTGTCTGCGTTGCCTGGGACATGGTGGGTGGGTGATATGTTTTGAATATTGGCTTTCTCTGCCCTCGGGACCCATGCCACACAGGTTGCCAGACCCCCGCTTCCAGTTGGCTCATTGCTAATCAGCTGGCCAGTAGGAAGGAAACAATGCAGAAAGCGGGGGGGGGGGGGATGCCAGCAACATCCCAGTGTTCTGACATCACTCCTTTTGCAATCATAAATGCAACTTCAGGAAATGACAGGAATGCTCTGGTATTTGAGCAGATGTCTATAGTAAAACCATAGAGTTTTGCTGAAATACCAGCAAGTCCCTCACAATTCACTGATATCACTTCTGTGCACACCAGAAGCGATATCGCCCCATTATCAGCAACATAATTACTGCACGGCCCCTGCAAAAAAATTAACTTACTTTCCCTTGTCAGGGGAAAGTCTGGACACAGTGTGTAACAGACTTCCTTCTGTGATACACCTCTGAAGATGCCAGCCACAGATGCAGGCAAAACGTTAGGAACAAGATCTACCAGACTACGGCCACACAGCGCGGAAAACCCACAACCACCAAGCAGTTTTTGCTAGGAGGTTGGAATGGAATGGTGGAATCTGGCATTAGCATCTGTTGAAGGTCACTCATCGTGGACTGCATGTTTGACTGAACCATTGCAACATGTGAAATATTTCCTAGAATTTCCATCTGACATAGGATAGTCTTTTCTGGCAGACTGTAATTTAGACTGTGAGTGATCTTCACCTTTCCTTTGGTCCCCAAATGTATTTAAGCAGAGCACATGGCAACAGAAACCTCTGCTATTGCCGCACCACCTGTGAATGAATATATCTCATTCCTTGCAGCTGTTTCCAGAATTTATTAAATAACAGCATTAAAACCCCTTGAATTTAGAGCTGCATTGATTCACACTTGGGGGGAGGAGTGAATTTCACAGTCCTATGAGGCTTTTGGCAACACCTGACAGGGACAAATGCAGTGAATAACATAATGTCTCCAGGAGCCATGCTCTTTGGTTTGTATTGACAGCTCTGAATAACCCTCTTGCCTTCTTGCATATACCGTGTCCTGCAGTGCTGTCTATTGATATCCTTTATGTGCTTTGCTGCCCAGCGGGATAAATGTTCTCCCCAGATTCCAACTCCAGCAAAGAGTAGTTATTCTCCACATTAATTCAATTAACATTTGAAATGACATTCTTTTGCTATAAGTTTCCAGTGGGAGTTTTTTTGACTCCGCAAGACTGTAAATGTTTAGCTGCACCCTAGACTTGCAGAGCACTTACCAAGAAAAATTGTTCCTTTGAACATGTGCAGAGTGCCATGATCAGTATAGTTTTCATTTGCCCATTTATGGCAAGAATCCTCCAACCAATTGTAGCTTTTACCTACATCCATACCTTTAACCTACCTGAAACAACCATTACATCCAAGCTTTTTCATTGTCAAGGGAAAGGCCTGCTTCTGGTTGCTTGCCATTTTAAAAACAACTGTTAACAACTGTTCAACTTCTTTCCATAAAATGGAACAGATCTAGTCATCTCAGCCACAGGAACAAAAATCAGTAGTTCCAATTCAGCTATGGCCTACAATCGTTTAGCATTATTAGAATGATTTGCCGTGCTGTAGCTTTGATACAGAAAAGGTGGCATCTTTCTGTCTCTGTCTCTCTCATAATATTCAGTACGACCTAAAAGCCTTCTGGAAAGTATTCAGTCAAAACAGATTTTGGATTCAAAGGTACCTAAATTCCTCCTGAAAGCAAGAGAACAATAAGTACTTGTTCAAACTCATCTTTTGTTGAATTACTCAGATTCAAGAGAGCCAGCTTGGTATAGTGGTTAAGAGCAGGTGGATTCTAATCTGGAGAACCGGGTTTGATTTCCCATTCCTCCACCTGAGTGGCAGAGGCTTATCTGGTGAGCCAGATGTGGTTCCACACTCCTACATTCCTGCTGGGTGACCTTGGGCTAGTCACAGTTCTTTGGAACTTTCTCAGCCCCACCTCACACGGTGCCTGTTGTGGGGAGAGGAAGGGAAAGGAGCTTGTAAGCCACTTTGAGTCTCCTTACAGAAGAGAGGGGGGGTATAAATTCACACTCTTCTTCTTCAAGTTTGTGTGACATGACATTCAGTCATTAAAGTTAGAGCCACAGTGAGTTCTTCCACTCCAGACTTGAGGTTCGAGGCCTTCCAGAACACCTGGATTATGTTTTGCCTGTGGACAGATAGCATGAACAGATGCACGTCAGCTTATATCTGACAGAGAATGTCAAATACAGCAATTAAATGTTGCTATGAATGATTAAATCATCTTTGTAAACGTGGGATAACTTTTTGTAGGCATTTAGGAACGATGAAGTGTTTTTAAAAAATGGAGAGAAATGTTGCTGTCTTTAGTGATGAGTAACATAGCTTTCTGTTGCTCAGTTGCAAGTTAACATTAGGGGGAGAAAAACCATAGCTTTCACAGCAGGAAACCAAGTCTCTGGGTCACACGTTCTATTTTGGATTGTTAATTAAATTGGCTGATCCTGCAGAGAATAAATAGATATGTACAGGCATTGAAGAGGACAGTTCAGGTTGCTCTGGGATTCCCTAGTCTAGTTAATAAACTATGGATGAATCGTATTTTATTTCACAGAAGTCAAATACACAATGACATTAGGAAAGATTTTTCCTCCGGATTTCTCCTTCTGACAGTGACACTAGGAAAAGATTTCTCCCTCAATTAGGATAGAAAGGGGGAAGTTGAAATGTAAAATGTGTTTCTTTATCTTCTTTTAGGACCCTTCCACATGGGCCAAGAAACAAGGGTGTAGGACCGTTTAAAAAACCTGTTTTGGGACGGAACTTTACACAGATCCTGCCCCTAAAATAAGTCTTATTTCCCCCAAACAGGGTTTTTTGAGAATTGCACTTATTAGCGAGTCTTTTCAAAAATCCCAGGTTGCAACCACTCACGAGTAAACAGCTGAGCAGGAGGTGCTTTATTTACCTCCATTTTCCTCTTAAAAATTTTTGCAGCTTACATCTGCGTAGCTACCCAGGTGCAGATGGTCGTATCGGGAGGCATCAGCATAGCGGGGGGGGGGGTCATTTGTGCATGCCAGCATAGCTACGCATCAATGGGAAGTAAATTTTAAAAAATAGACGCGTCTCCATCTCCGTGCAAAGGCGCAACAGCAACCCTGTGGGTTCCAACCACTGCCTGCACAGATGCATGTGAACGTGAAAACAGGAAAATCTGCTACTTTATCCCAACTGCCACCTGTTATGCATTCACTGAGCAGAAGGCGTCTCAGTGGTTCAAGTGAACAGTTGACAATTCATCCTCAGTTGAAATGGATGTTCCAAAGGAACCAGAGTCTTAAAGCCCAAGATTTAATTGGTTATTTCAGACCAGCACAATAACTTCCTCCTCATTGATTTTTGCAGCTCCTGACCATGCATCCTTTTCCTATCTTCCCATTCATGTGGGTTTACATTGGGACAGTCAAAATGTTTCTGCCTAATCTAAAGAAGAAGAAGAAGAAGAGTTTGGATTTATATCCCCCTTTCTCTCCCGCAGGAGACTCAAAGGGGCTTACAATCTCCTTGCCCTTCCCCCCTCACAACAAACACCCTGTGAGGTGGGTGGGGCTGAGAGAGCTCAGAAGAGCTGTGACTAGCCCAAGGTCACCCAGTTGGCGTGTGTGGGAGTGTACAGGCTAATCTGAATTCCCCAGATAAGCCTCCACAGCTCAGGCGGTAGAGCTGGGAATCAAACCTGGTTCCTCCAGATTAAATACATGAGCTCTTAACCTCCTACGCCACTGCTGCTCCTGGATATTAAACTCTCCTGGATATTAAAATATGATTATGCCATGTCAGTGACCCAAAAACTTTTTGGATGGGAGGCAGGATTTTAACGGAAAAGTGATACATATTATTTCCCACCAACCTATCCCCCGGCTAGATATTGTATACATTTCACTTGAGGAAATCACTAAGGGGCAGCCCAATCCAGAGCCCCCAGTTGTGGGATGCAGCGCCACTATGGCACCTCCCTCCACTGCGCACCACAGAGCATGGGATGCGTGATTTTTTGGTGCTGCCTGTAGACTAAGACATGCCTTGTAGTTTCATGGTGGTTTCATTTCATCCCAATGCAAAAATCATATGAATTCATGAGGATCTGTTTAAAATCATCTGGATCCGGCTTTTACCCAGATTTGTGTAAATGTGGTGTCCTGTAATGTGATGGAGACTTTGAGATGACCCATGGACGTAGGTAAGGGGGGGGGTTTCCTCAGGTTTGAACCTCCCCCATTCATGTCTGAAGCTCCTCCCCTCCGTTTGTGGGTTTTTAAAACATTTTAGTGCTTTTTTGGTTTTTGGCCTGCAGGGGGCGCATTGTTTGGGCTAGCAGCACCAAACTTTCAGGGATTGTTTGGGGGACTCTCCTGATGATACTTTCCAGGTTTGGTGAGGTTTGGTTCAGGGGGTCCAAAGTTATGGACTCCCAAAGGGGGTGCCCCCATCCTCCATTGTTTCCAATGGGAGCTAATAGAAGATGGGGGCTACACTTTTGAGGGTCCATAACTTTGGACCCCCTGAACCAAACTTCACCAAACCTGGAATGTACTATCAGGAGAGTCTCTTATTGATCCCACCCAGGTTTTGTGAAGTTTGGTCCGGGGAGTTCAAAGCTATGTGCAAAAAACCTTTGTTTGGTCATGGTAGGGTAGGGTGGCCACCCATATGGGGGGCAGGGGAGGCGGAAAACTCAGATTTTGTCCCAGGCTCCATTTTCCCTAGCTACACCTCTGTGGTGGGGCCTCGGGAGAGCTTATGGGGTGCTCTGTGCAGTGTCTGCCCACTGTGGAAGGACGCAGCAGCCACCCCCTGGCAGATTTGCTCCTCCTCTGGGATAGGCACCTGTCTGCAGTAGATTTGTGGGAAGGAATGTATAAGTGGGACATTGATATTGATTTTTCCTTAGTAGTGGGTTTTATTGCTTAGAACTGAGCTATTGGAGGAGTCAGAGGGAGCAGCTTTGTCCTGTGTCCCCCCCCCCTTCCCAGGAGAGCCCTCAGATGCAGCCTTTGTAGCCAAGGAAGGGGAAGGGATTCATCAGTGATTTACCTTGGTAAGAAACCATTTTTCTGTATATGCTTTCCCTGTGAAGGCAAATACCTCCTCTGGGTCTGATGACATGGGAGAAAGGGTGCAGCCACCTACCACCACTCACCTGGTAATGGGGTCAGATCCCACTTCTTCCCCCCCCCCCCCGTCCCCACCAAATCTACTTTTTAATACATTTTCCATCACAAAGTTGCCACTGCTCAGTCCAATAATCAATCCATTTCTGCCAGATGTGCACACAATTGAGTATTTCCGGATGTTGTTTTTTTCCCCTTTCCAAGGACAGATGTCAAGTTAACAGACTTTCTCCGCCCCCCCCCCCCCCCCGTTTTTACTTTCTCTCTCTCAGGCCTCGTGCATATACTTTTGCTAGGAAAGAGAAAACTCACTTGTCATCCAGGAGCAAGGAGCCCATTCTATTTATACTGCTCCTGGCGTGCCCTGAAATTCCATCCGTGAGGATAAATCAAGTGCAGCCTCATATCGGAGCTCTTTTTTTAGCGCTCAGAATCAGAGCAGACTTGTCAACATTGCTGAAGGATGGATAGTGACAAAGCGGCAGTGAAAGTCACAATGAGTTACTATATTTTATAAAGTACACATACACTTCAGGGGAAATGCTGACATGCTAGAAATTAATGGGACCTTTGCTATTACCTTTAATGAAGTCAAACATTTACCCATTCCCTTATTTTTTTTCCCTTCCCTCTTGCTATTCGCTGGCTGAGTCCAAACCACTTACCTTGTCCCTCATATGTTTTCATGAGTATATAAGAGTATTTACAGCTCTCTGTCCTTTTTTTGCCTCATGCCGATTTGGCAAGAGTTTTTTCCTTGGTTGTATTTTCTGTCTTCTTTTGCCTCTTTGGTCCCATTTCCATTTGTTCTTGTCCTTGGCCCCATTTCCATTTGTTTTCAATGAATCCTGTTGGTCTCAGCAAATTGGGCTGTTTCCTCAATGATGTCACACAGTTACATCTGAAGGGAGGTTGTTTGTTTGTTTGTTTGTTTGTTTATTATTTAGATTTCTATACAGCCCTATCCCCAAGGGGCTCCAGGCAGTGTACAACATAAAATCAATACAATATTGCTGGTGATCCCTGGCCCTGCGACGATGCTGCTGGCCTCGACCCGGGCCAGGGCCTTTACGGCTCTGGCCCCTGCCTGGTGGAATGCTCTGCCTCCAGCTGTCCGGGCCCTGCGGGACCTTGGTGAATTCCGCAGGGCCTGTAAGACGGAGCTATTCCACCGGGCTTTTGGAGGGGCTGGCCACGGTTCTATTGCCCCCCCACTGAAACCGGAACTAAGCTGCCTTTTCCATCCTGGTAGGGCCCTGATTCCATCCTGGGCCCTGCCTCTCCTCCCTTCTCCTTTGGCCTTTAGACCGGGCGCCTGTGTGTGTGTTTTTTTACACAACCTTGTTGTTTAATCTGTATTTATTGTTTTAATTGCTGCTGAATTTTAATGAGTTAGATTTTATGTTATATTGATTTACTGTTCTGGAAACAGTTATGTTGTGAGCCGCCTCGAGCCCTTCGGGGATGAGGCGGCCTATAAATTTAATAAATAAATAAATAAATAAAATATTAAATAGGGGAGCAAACCATACAAATACACAACAACAAATTACATAGGCTCCATCCATTTAAATAATCATTAAGACTTACTAAAATTCCATTAAAAACAGCGATTAATACAAGAAAAGGCATCCAATAAACCCATTTTTCAAACCCTCCCAAAAAAAGGGGGAAAGGCTAGACCCCTCCATAGTAGGGTTACCCAGATGTAAAGAGCAGAAGAGTAGAAAGAAGAAGAAGAGTTTGGTTTTACACCTCACTTTCCTCACCTGTAAGGAGACTCAAAGCAGCTTACAGATGCCTTTACCTTCTTCTCCCCACAGCAAACACCTTGTGAGGTAGGCGGGGCTGAGACAGTTCTGAGAAAACTGTGGCTAGCCCAAGGTCACCTAGCAGGCTTTATGTGGACTGGCGGGGAAACAAACCCAGTTCTCCAAAGTAGAGTCCACCTGCTCTTAAACACTACACCATGCTGTTGAACCACCAAAGCCAAGTCTCCTGCAATACTGTGGTATATGGGGCCAATGATAGTGAGGGCAAAGAAGAAGATGGGAAAGGATGTCCCATATCAGCAGTAGCCAGGGGAAAAAAGATCTCTGAACAATATCAAAAGAATGCAAATGCTCAGCCAAGTTGGTTGACTGTGCTCCTTTTGAAGTCAGTACTGAAATGAGTGCATATTCTGCACAGTCCAAGTAATTCTGTTCTTGCGTTTTGTTCAGCAGATTACTTTTTCTACCATGTATGAAATCAAAATAATAACCCTCAGTCAACATTAGATCATAGCTTCCAAGTACAGCATCGATTAGTGTTTCAATCCAGGTGCTCGGGAGCAACCACGACCCACGCAGAAGGGCATTGCTTTCATATCCTGCATGTGAGCTCCCAAAGGCACCTGATGGGCCACTGCGAGTAGCAGAGAGCTGGACTAGATGGACTCTGGTCTGATCCAGCTGGCTTGTTGTTATGTTCTTATGTTCTTAGTGTTAATTTTGTGCAAGCTACCTATGTGGAACTCTTTGTAATCTCGTAAACACGCAGAAATAAAAGAATACCTTGCTTACTTTATCTCTCATGGAGCAAGTATAAGCTTGGATCCGAAGAGAAAATTCTGCTCACAGAGAAGGAATTTTGGTCAGTTTCCCCCTCCGGCTGCCAATCTTCCCCCCACCAGCCCCCACTTATGCTATCCATACTGCCCTCCCAGCCCCTCAGAGCAGTATTTTGGGGATCATTTGGGGCTGCAATTGGAGGGTGATGTGACATTCCATTCTGCTGAAAGAAATCCATTCTTTCGGAGACGATTTACAGCAGGCCAACCTGATGGATCGTCAGTCTTTGCAGAATATTTTCACGCTCCGTGGGAGTCATGTGTGTTATGGCCTGTCTCTAATCATTTGTGTCTGGACTTTTAGCATGATCTCTTACTGCAGTTATCAAACCTGTGAGTTTGGAACTGTTTAGAAGCACAGCAGTGGAAGCAAATGGGAGCCCCATTAATTATACAATAGCACAGGATAATCTGTGATGTGCTGGAAAGGAAAGGAACACTTTTTACAAGGCTAGAGGAGTGAGAAAATAAGGTGTTTTGTTTTGCTTTGTTTGAGAAGGTGGCGAGAAGGAATGGTTTGAACAGGCGCACATTTGATGAAGATATTTAAAATATAGATGTACTTGATCATGAAGTGACAGATTGACATATTTAAAAGAAATGTTTTCGGCACTAATTGTTCCGAGGGAGGAATATGTTCTGGTTTCCGTGGTTACGTGCATTGTTGATGTAAAATGACTGACCTAGACTTCACAGGATGTACTTTTGAAAAATTATCAAAACAATAAAGAAATAGTTCTAAAGACCTGAATGACAGAGAAGTTCAGTCTCTTCATTGGCACAAACAAATGCGGGGAGTTCTCTTTTTTTACTGCAGTTTGTAATCTGGAATTCAGAATCAATGGGCCCCTTCCGCACACGCAAAATAATGTGTTTTCAAACCACTTTCACAACTGTTTGCAAGTGGATTTTGCCATTCCGCACAGCTTCAAAGAGCACTGAAAGCAGTTTGAAAGTGCATTATTCTGCATGTGCGGAATGAGCCAATGGTTAGAGTGCCTGACTAAAATCTGGGAGACCCACGTTTGAATCTCTACTTTGCCATGGAAGTTTGCTGAGTAACGTTGGGCCAGTCACGTACTTACAGACTAGACACAAGACTTGTCCTCAGCTAAGACTACAGTCAAGCTGAGAGTTCAAGATATGGCTCGTCAACAAGATATCACAGCATTCCCCAAATTTAATCTCAAACCATCCATTAAATACACTTTGGGCCCTTCCCCCTATCTATATAACTTGGACAGCCAGTCACTTAGGAGGGCTTTCACACTCACCAGATGTGATGCTCTTCCCTCAGCAGTGCTTGAGGGCAGATATAAAAAAATTCCATATATCGACAGGCTTTGTCCATGTGATATGGGGGAAATAGAGACCCTGACACGTATTTTTTTTACGATGCCCCACTCCACCAAAGAAATGAGGGCAAAACTGTTTGACTCTCTTCCAACATCAATTTTTCTTGGCCCTGAGGATTGTGCCATGGAAAGACTATTAGAAGATGCCAATCCGAATATAACCAGAGAGGTGGCAAAATTCAGTGCTTATGTGGTTAAAAGGCGTGGACGAGTAAGTCAATAAAAATAGGAACTTTGGATCAATGATTTTATCTTTTATTCAAATTTTATTCCAGTTTTTAAGTTGAACTTATATTATGGTTTGGACAAACAGTCTTTGGAAACTGGTTACCTCAATTTTATTTTGTATCTGGTCTGGAAATGTACTATCTGGATTTTATATTTTATATCTGATATTTTCTGGTCTTTGACCGAAATAAAATATTGATTGATTGATACTTACAGACTAAAACTACCTCACACAGTTGTTATGAAGATGGAATGGGAGGCAGTTTATTGATGTACTCCCACTTAGTCCCCATTGGGGAGAAAAGCAAAATATAAGTATAATGCAAATATACAAATAAATTCAGCCTCATTAGGAGACTTGCTGACTAAGAAGAACAGTTGGATTTATATGCCACTTTTCTCAACTGTAAGGAGTCTCAAAGCTACTTACAAACTCCTTCCCTTCCTCTCCCACAACTGACACCTCGTGAGGCAGATGAGGCTGAGAGAGTTCTGAGAGAAGGAGGCTTCACGTGTAGGAGCAGGGTTAAAAATCCAGTTCACCAGATTGCTGTTCAAGTGGGGGAGTGGAGAATCAAACCTGGTTCTCCAGATTAGAGTCCACCTGCTCTGAACCACTACATCACGCTCTTAACCGCTACATAGGGCTACACTATTTCTAGGTGGAGCTTTAGAGAAAGTAACCAGACTACATGTTTCATGATACCTGCAAATAAATTCCATGTCCTCAAATCTGTATATTTTAGTGTCTATGAACAGTTAGTATCATCATACCTGCCATAAACCGTCTCGTCAGCCCTGCCTTAGAAACCAGAAGAGATAGAAGAAAGTCAATTGTATTATAAACAGGCAGGAAAGTGGACTCCAGTGGGAAAAAGAGGCTCAGGGCTTGATTTTCTAGTCAGACAATGTGGTACCTCACACCAAACAAAACATTCCAGGCATACTTTCCGAGCCAGTGATCATCCTGCGTGGTACAATAGGGACGTCTGTTTACAATGTTTATCAGACCAGGAGCTCTGTCTTGCCATGGTAATTTGCTTAACACCGGTGGGCACAATTTCTCTGCCCTGAGTTTGATGGCTCAGGCTAGCCCAGGGGTCTGCAATCTGCGACTCTCCAGATGTTCATTGACTACAAATCCCATCAGCCTCTGCCAGCATGGCAAATTGGCCATGCTGGCAGGGGCTGATGGGAATTGTAGTCCATGAACATCTGGAGAGCCGCAGGTTGCAGACCCCTGGGCTAGCCTGATCTTTTCAGACCTCGGAAGCTAAGTAGCATCAACCATGGTTTGTACTTGGATGGGAGACTACCACCAAGGAAATGCAGGGTTGCTTCCCAGAGACAGGCAGTGGGAAATAGCCTCTTGCTTTGAAAACCCAGGGTCATCATAAGTCAGCTGCAACTTGATACACGCATGCGCACCCCCTACTTCTCATCCTAGAGAATCCTTCAATGGGCTGAGGAGGTGCATGGACAGCATCTTGGTGCATCATCTAATTGCACCATGATAAGGAAGGGGTTATTGGTAGGGGAAGCCGCAGTGCTTTTCTTGGGGAGAAAGCCCGCTAGCATCACAATGCAGGGCTGATCTGAAGCTTCTCTCTCAGATGGCTACCAGCCAGTGGTGGGATCCAAAAATTTTAGTAACAGGTTCCCATGGTGGTGGGATTCAAACTGTGGCGTAGCGCCAGTGGGGCGAGCTGGAGGTGGAAGCGTGGCGAGGGCGTGGCCTGGCATTCCCTAGGCCCGGGGGGGCTGTGGCAAGGACGCAGCCGCTGTGCCGGTCCTTGGGTGGGAAACGAATGCACGCAGGCGCAGGCTGCCACGCACGCCGGTGCACCTCCTGCTAGACTGCTTCAAGTTCTGCCCGCTACTGCTGAGAGGAGGGGCGTAACTAAGGCAAAAATTATGTGGCAAAATCACCAATTAGTAACCCCCTCTCGGCACACACAAATAATTAGTAACCTACTCTCGGGAACCTGTGAGAACCTGCTGGATCCCACCTCTGCTACCAGCCCCCGTCAGTGTTAAACAGGAGTACAACAAGATTGGACTTCTCAACCACGTGTAGTTGGGAGCACGCAGCACATTTAAACCATCAGCTAAACCACGGAGTCTATCTTTGGCCCTTTAACCACCCCACAGTATTCACTGTCATAATGACTAAAGGAGATTGTTTGTAAAAACTGGGCCGTGTTCCCGTTTTAATTAAAATGGAAGCGGTCCAGTTGCAAATTTAAAAGCTTGCTTTCAAATGGGACGAACCAGTGTGCCAGGTGGGGCAATTTGCTTACTGACCTCATTTTGGGCCACAGCCTTGAACAGATCAATGCCCAAGTTATGAGGCTTCTCTTATTTAAAAAAAAAACCGTCAGTGTGTTCAAACGTTTATTGCCTTTGTGCATATGCTCCATTATTGTCCTCTGCAGTAAACTGTGTGTGATGGTAGTCATCGCAATTAAAACGAATGCAGCCCCAGCTCTGACCACCCTGTCTAGCTTGAATTCTGTGATGGCTTAATCACTTTGCATAACGAGAGGCGGCTGCATCGGGGGATTTGGAATAGTAAACATTTTCAGAAATTGTTGCGAGATGCTTGAGTAGGTTTATGAAAATCAAATATGGTCGGGAGCCAGGATAATCCGTCACTGTGTGACAAACAGCTTCACCACAGTCTGCCTCTCTGGGCTACATTTCACCTGTTGAGATGTGTATGAATAGCAGAAAGGAAGGACAAAGGGAAATTAACAGATCCACCACAGGGCTGAGCAAACATTTGGTTTCGTTAATAGGAAGGGAGATACCAGGCTGGTGAGCTAAATATCCCTGTTAAAAGGTACCTGGTCCTTGTGATTGATCTTCATGCATCCCACTTGATCCTAAATGTGTTTATGTCGACATTCTACAAAATTCATTGGGAATGCTTCCTAGTAAATACTCATCGGCTGGCAGGCCGAGTGCATTTCTGCCTGCTCTAACTCCCTATGCAATGAGTGCCGATGCAGGCGAGTCATCTAAATAGGGCTTATGTGTTGCCAGTTTTGGATAATTTATCCTTATGGGTTTAGCTGTATAAACTTTGTTATATTGTACTGTATGTTGGAGGGTTTTGAGTGAAATTACTTTTTTAACTCAAATTGTCTTGCCAGTTTTGTTCCTGAGCCAGCCCCATAGAACCCACACAGGCAGAGGTTATATCAACTCACCAGGCCCAGACAGCTGTACAACTGTTAGAAATCTCAAAAGTTTTCTTCTTGTGCAGTGGGCGTTCGAAATGATGGCCATCTTCCAGGTGATCTCCTGTAATCTCAACTGATCTCCAGATGACATGGATCAGTTCTCCTGGGGGAAAACTGCTGTTTTGGAGACTGAGCTCTTCCCCACACCCTCCATCCCCCAGGATCCACCCGCAAAATCTCCAGGAATTTCCCCACTCACAATTGGCAACACTATTTTCTTTACATTTAGATCACCAAGGTCGATTCCGCACAACATAGTAACACCGGGTTACATTCAGTATTTAAAAATCCAGGTCTGTTTTTTACCGGTTTCTTCGGTCGAATCCCCACTCACAATTAATTGCGTGGTACTCACGTGAAAAAAAGAGGTTTCATGCCTGCCTCCTCACTGCTTGAGCGACGAATGGGGTTTCTTCCTGGTTCTGTTGCTCATCTCCCCCCTTATTCCGCGTTTTTGCCGTACCTCATTGGAACTACAACTTCTTCCTTTACCACACTTCTTCCCAGTCTAGAGGGAAGGAGCGAGGGACTAATCCTCACTTATTTCCCACCCTGGAGTCTATTTTCTTTATTTCCACCTTGAGTCTCAGTCAGAAAGGCAGATTATAAGTAATGTTAAAAAATAATAAATAAATTAAATATTTCCTATTTTAAATATATTGTGATGTGCTGTAAATAGCTTATCTAATCTTCAAAACAAAAACCAACAAATAAACATTTTTAACATTTATTTCCTCTGAGGCACCCAGTCCACATGCCTGCTGTTTCAAGTGAATTGGCAACATGTGGATTTTTCATGCATGGACAGCTTAGATTCAGCTGAGAGTACATTTCCTCATAAACCTTTTAAAACATTTTGAGGCAGGAAATAAAATATTTTCTCCGTGGAGTTCTTCATTGTTTTTACCCCAACATGTTTTATTTCCAGCCTCATAACATTTTAACTTAATTTCCTTTTAAAATGATTCTTGAGGCTGAAGCATTGCTGTCTGATGGAAGTAGCTAATACTCTCCTGCTATTGAAAGAACTTTTAATACAACAACATTTGTGTGTGGAATAAAAACATTTATTAACAAAATTGGTTCAAGGTAAACAAAAGCGTACAGCGCAGCATGGGGGTCTGATCTTATGATATGTTTACTGGGCAGCCAAATATAGCTGTCCCCCAGATGACGTCAGGGCGCCACATGTCACTGCCTGGCACCCATGACCTTCCAGGCCTCGTGTTGCCAGCAAGCTGAAGCCTCGCGAGCCCTGAGGAGCCTGCAAGGCAAGGGGAAGGAGGCAGCACCATGGAGGCTGTCCCCATCAGCAATGGCAGCCGCGGTAAGTCACGGCTGTTCCTTTTCAAAACATTTTCACTTGTGTACATACCTCTAAAATGTTCTACAAGCCTCTGCTGTCCCCGAACTTCCTCCTCAGTGCCATTTTGTGAGCTCTCTCTCCATTCCCCCTCACCTATAACAATATTTTTAATTGGGGGGGGGATCTTTGGTGCATAAAGTATAAAAGCACAGAGGATCACAGCACGAGGCAGTGAAGCAATGAAGCATTGATTCATCGACAGATTCAAAAAAGGGGGAACCATGTAATGGCAGCCATGAATCTTTTCAATGAGGTGGGGGTGGACAAAAAGGGCAAGGGAGATTTTGAAAATGTTTTACAAATGTTTTAAAAGATTTGTGCAGAAAGGACCCAGGCGGAGCCATAGCAAGGGGAACTGCACCAGGGGCACATGTGTGCCCTGAGCCCCCCACCACGCCCCTGCCCACCCTCGGAACGCCCCTGAATACTGCCACCATGCCCCCACACAGGCGTGCACCCGGGGCAAGATGCCCCCCATCCCCTGGGCGCTACGCCACTGGGACCAGGTAACCAACAAGTTCCGTGACAGAGTAGGTATTTGAACCTGGGTCTCCCAGATCCTAGTTTTCTCTGGAACTACTGGTTTTTTTTTCTTGCAAGCTGGTTTCTTGCAAGGTATTCTTCAACAATTTAAAGAAAGCCCCAGTTGTAAACAGTTCCTATTATTCTTTCTACACTCCATCAAGTTTCCTCTGAGCACTAATACCACCATGTTGTTATGGTATTTGGGTCTCTCTTGGTTTTCTCTCTCTTTTTCTCTCGCTTTTCCTCCTGCTGGCAGCAAATTCTCTATTATTCTTGTTGTGTTGTTTTTCTATCAATACTGGCCTCAGTCCAGCTTTTTAACACACTTTGATAGCTGTGTTCTTCAATGGTTTTTACAGCTCCAGAATTGTCTTCTTGTATCTTTGAAGTTTCTACACTGTTTTTCCTTTAAAAGTAATATTCATGAGTTTACAATATCGGCCATAGTATTTTCAGTCATTTTCCTAATAATTTCTAGTATATGGTTTGCTTTTTAAAAACACTGCTACACAGTGAAGTGGGCATTTCATTAAATGTTTATTTTGTTTTTGCCCTGATCTAGATGATCCAAGCTAGCCCAGCCTCATCAGATCTCAGAAACTAGGTAGGATCACCTCCTAATTCTTGCATCACCAAAGAAGTCCATGGGTGCTACACAGACAGGCAATGGCAGATGGCCTCTGTTTATTTCTTGCCTTAAAAACCCTACAGGGTCAAAATAAGTCAGCTGCAACTTTAAAACTCTTTCCACCACCATTCTTTATTTATTCAGAAACTGTATTTATGAAGAAAATTTCAATGCATTGGTGTAATGGGAGGGGGCGCAAGGGTGCTGGAGCTCCAGGTGCCATTTGAGAGGGTAACATGGGGGAACGTTTGGCCATATGAATGGAGACATGCAAGGGAAGGGGAGGGGGAGGGAGGCAGGGGTGGCATGCAAGGGGGGAGGGGGCCCGGCATCTGGACATGACCCACCCACTCTAGCGTAGGGAGGGGGAGGGGAGGGAGTGGCATGCAAGGGGGGAGGTGGCTCAGCATCTGGACATGACCCACCCACTCTAGCATAGGGAGGGGAGGGGAGGGAGAGGTGGCATACAAAGGAAGGGGAGGGAGGGGAGGGGTGGCAGGCAAGGGAGGGGAGGGGAGGGAGGGGAGGGAGTGGCATGCAAGCGGGGAGGGAGGGGACCCGGCATCTGGACATGGCCCACCCACTCTAGTGTAGGAAGGGGGAGGGGAGGGAGAGGTGGCATGCAAAGGAAGGGGAGGGAGGGGAGGGGAGTGGGGGAGGTACTTCAGGGAACAGGGATGTTGCTTTGATATTGTTATCTAAAAATGGGTGGGTGATATTTTGGGGAGTGCAATTTAAGTTCTTGCCATGGGCACCATTACCTTTAGATAGACCCCTGTCTGCTTGGCATCCTAACCCAGTCAGTTACCATCAGCTTAAGCCCAATCAGTGTATACATGGCTAAGATTTTTGCAGGAGAGTTGCCATGTTAGTCAGTCTAATGTTGCAAAATAAATCAGAAGTTCAATGGCCCAGGGGGAATCACTTCCCACAAGTAGGGTAACAAATGAAAGTTTGATTTCTGAAAACAGACATTCTGGCTGATTTTCTCGGCCCAGAACACTTTTTTATTTAACAGTGCCTAGTTTGCGGTGACCCTTAAGTTTCACTTACACCACCCCGAATGTATAATTAATGTGGCAGTATGATAATAATTGTACTCCAGAGCTGTACCCACACCTTGTTGAATAGCACTCACATCCTTAGCTATAGTGATAATTTGCAACTGGATTGTTTCGCTAGTGTAAGAAAGTTTAGTTGTGGGTGGCTGCTGTTGTGTAACGATAGCACATTATACAAATTATATCCAGTAATGGTTATCAAGATTCACCAGTTTGAATGGTGTGATTTGAGCGCATGTTTTTTACAGATGGATGTGAAAACAACTGGAGCACTGTCAATATTTTTTGTTCAAACATGTGTCCTGCTAGCACAGTAGCTCTCGTCACATTACAAGAATAGATATACATCCTATATGTGTGTAGATCTGTGTAGATCCATTTGAAAGAAAGATGTAACACTTGTTCTCTTTAAAACCAGGGACCAGGACGTAGAGAAATGTTGCATTTGTATCATACATTCAGCTGAACATGTGTAACATGAGAATTACTCTGCTTACCTGAAGAACAATCAAGTGTACGCTGTACACAGGTTGTACACTCGTTTACTTTAACCTATACATTGGGCTAGTCACCAAGTCATATGCTTTTCAGTTGAAGGACAGGATTTTAATTTGCTAGAAGATTTTGTCTCCTCAATCAGACTTTTAGACGGCAGAATGTGTGAATTACAGACTTTACGCAGCCTTTAGCCTTTTAGGCCGCAGATTGATTCCTTTAGAAAGTGTTAATTCCATGAATTTCTATAGCATTTGTAAAGTACCTCCACTCTTTAAATGTGAACTCAGCAATGTAATTGTGTGGGCAGTTTCCAAATTCCAGTAGCGTTCATTAATGGTACTCATAAATTTCCCTTAAGGAGACAGAAGAGAAGCTTTAATAATAATAAAAAAAACCTAATTAGTCTTGGAGGCATATACTATACAAAATGTAGCGGACTTAGGAATTTCGTTTTGTTTTGGTTTTGCAGTGTTAGTTAATTGCCCCAGTTCTTGTACAAATCTGTCTTGTTACAGACACAAATGGATTTAGAATCCTGCTGGGTTGTGGCGAGCTATAAAGAAAGCTACATAAAACCTAAATGTTTAGTGACAATTGATGACTGAGTCTGCAGTGGTTGGCAATATTTAGGGACTGTATTTGGGACTGCCTGGAGGTAGCTGGAGTGCAGACAGTGTGGTATTGGATACAGAGCAGTGGTTTCTGAGAACACTGGCTTCCCTATTTTGAACAAAATAATGTTCTAATCCTCATGGTTGTCAATACATGCTTGAAGGTGTGTTGGCTGTGCTAAGATCTCAGAAGCCTGTAGATGAATTTGTAGAGAGATATGTGTGTGAGAGTAAAGTGCCATCAAGTTGTATCCCATAGGATTTTCAAGGCAAGTAATTGAACAAAGGTGGTTTGCCGTCACCTTCCTCTGCAAAGTCTTCCTTAGAAGCCTCTCAACCAAGTACCGACCCTGCTTAACTTCCAAGATCTGGCAAGATGGATCTAGTGGTGGCAAACCGATGGCACGGGTGCCAGAGGTGGTTCTCAGAGCCCTCTCTGTCAGCACACGCAGAGTGCCCCCCCCCCACGCATCTAGGCTGGCCTGGGCCACTGGGCTCAATTATTAGCATTAAACCTAAGACCTAGTATTGGGGAAGCAGTATAGGTAACCCTGTTAAGTGCTGTTAAACCCCACTGATTTTCAGGCAAAGAACTAAAGCGCGATCCTTTACCTGGGAGTAAGCTCGGTTGCTGGCAATGGAGCTTGCTTCTGAGTAAACCCTCCTAGAATCATGATTCACCCGTTGGAAGAGTTGCACAGTTGCTTCAAAGCAAAGCCACCAACTATTACCAAGCTTACTCTTGAGTAACACACGCCTCGGAGCCAACCGATTTTTCTAAACTGGGGGGGGAGAAGTTTGTAAGTCCCTTTGAGTCTCCTCTAAGGCCCTTTATGCCCACGCGTGGAAATAATTTATGCCGGTGGAGGAGCGAGCGGCCCCCAATTCCCCCCCAGCCAGAGAGAAGGCATTGCTCTGGAGGGCTGCAGGGACCCACCCACGCTGCCGTCCGACCTCCAGGAGTAGGAGGGCAGCTTGAGTGGGTCTCTGCAGACCTTTAGAGTGATGCTGGACATGAAGGTCAGTGGAGGCGACAGGGAAAGTGACGTCTTCCCAGTGGTGCGGTTCACACCGCACCGACAGGAAGACGCCGCTTTGCAAAAACCTCGCTCATTGAACGAGGTTTATAGCGGCGCCTTCACACTGCTCCCGGGCAGCCAGGACAGGGCTGCTGCAATGCAGCAGCGCCTCCTGTGCAAACAGCAGCCCAGGGACAGCGTTTTTGCCATCCCTGGGCTGCTGTATTTCGCCCGTGCGGAAAGGGCCTAAGAGAGAAAGGGGGGATATAAATCCAACTCTTCTTCTTCTTCTTGTCCTGAAGGTCTCTCTGCCAGTGAAAGCTCTATGGTTAGCAAGCAGTTCTTGCAATCCTGTTGTAGAAGCCAACCTTACAGAAAGCAATTCTGCATGTGTGGGACTGGTTTATTTCCTCCATTCTGATTTAAAAAATTGTCCATGTGGTAATATCATTGCACCGTGCTTTTCATCCAGTCTGCATCACTGGCTACCTCCAGCAGGGAGAGACAAATGTGCAGTGCACATAGGAATGTGGGAGGAGGGGAAGAATTCAAGACAAGGTTGCTGTTTTCGGCGGCAGCTCCCTGCTGAGCTTTACATCTCGCTCTGCCCAGAGGAAGCAAGAACATTTCATACACAATCCAGGACAACCTGACATTTATCTGAGGATCAAAATACATTATAGTCCCCTATTCAGAATTTACTTCTTGACTGTCTTCCCCTGCTCACATTTTTCACGTTCAGATCGCTGAAAGGTTACTTTGGTCTTCCATGAGCCCCTGTGTGCATCTCTTAAAATCATGCTGTTCTGCTGAATTTTGAATAACCCCCCCCCCCAAATTGTCATCGTCTGCCTCCAGCAACCAAAAGAATTACTCCAGTTTGTCAAATAATGAAATCTAAGGAGCAGGTCCCCCACCCCCGCGCCCCAAATTTCAAAGGTGATTTTTTTTTTGTCATTCAAGTGTTTTGAAAATGTGGCCCATTAGAATAATTGTTTGAAATTATAACCTTTGTTATGTCACTAAAAAACTGAGGATTTGCAAAGAAGTGAACGCAGCCGACTTCTGCAGGTGATTAAAAAAAATGTGACAGGCTGTAAGAATCGTTGTCGGAATGCTCATGTTAAAACTGTAGCATCAATTCTGTGGTAAACAGTTCCGGGCTTTTGCGTCAGAACTGCATTTTTAAAAGAATAGCACCATAGGAAATTCTGAGGAATCAGCCTGCTGGTCTGTTCAATAAAAGTCAGCATGAAGGTCCCAGATCCTTCAAACAGCAACTGGGTCCAGTCTAGAAATGTGACATTTCTGGGTTGTCAAATGATTCTGCCATATCACAGGAAAACCCCGCTGTGAAGCAGTGTTAGAGAATCGACTGGTTCTCAACCGCAGGTTAAGTAATGTGTGCATAAATGGCCTTAGACTCAAGAAACTGTGCATAGATTTCCACTGGTAGGAAGCCTGATAAAATCCCCCTTTAGCAATTATGCAAGACGAGGATCTTAAAAGCACTAAGGGGTAACTGAAGGAAGCAGTTATAAGTAGATAAAAGCTTATGAAATTACAAATATTTATTTTCTTTATTTACACAGTTTTTCTTGACAGGGACCCAACGCAGCTTATATCTTTCTGTTCCCCTCCATTTTATCCGCACTGCAGGCTTATTGGGGTCGGTTTGGCTGACAGTGTGTGACTGGCCCAAGGTCTCTCAGGAGTTTCCACAGCAGAGTAGGATTCAAACCTGCATCTCCCTGATCCTAGTCCAAGGCCCCTCCTGCACGGCGGCGGAAGGGGTTGAGTCGCATGAACAGTCCCAGAGCCACCTGGGATGACGGCGCAGAGCTGCGCCGTCGTCAGGGCGTCCTACCTGTCCTGCGGCCCTCCAGCGCGTCACCGAGGCCAGGGGACACGCCCCTGCCCTGCACGACCGCTCCAGAGTCGCAGGGCAGAGGGGGCGTGTCCCCAGGCCTCGGCGACGCGCCAGAGGGCCGCAGGACAGGTAGGACGCCCGGACATGGGGGAGGGAAGGCGCCGCGGAGCTGCCGTTTTCCAAAAACCTCGCTGGGCAAGCGAGGTTGGAAAACGGCAGCTTCGCGCCGCTTGGGCGGCGCGGCTGCGAAGCAGCTGCACCCCCTGTGCGAACGGCTCCCTGGGGACAGCGTTTTTGCCGTCCCCAGGCCGCCGTGTTCCACCTGTGCGGAAGGGGCCCAAGTCCTAGTCCAATGGCAAAGAATAACTATTCTTTCTGACTTTACATGATGCTAAAAGTTAACAGACACTAAGTAGAAAGAAAGTTCAAAGTAGAAAGAAGCTGTATCCAGCTATGTCAGTCCAAAAGGAAAATCCAAAACAAGGACACAATCCATGTAATACTTCACATTTGAGCAAACCAACTATAACCCCCAAACAAAAAAAAGCCATTTTGGTTGGTCTTAACAGATGGTATTACATAGAATGTGTTCTTGTTTATGAAACAGAGATTTGGCTTGGTCCTTGCAAGAATGTTCCAGAAGGGGCTTTTGTGCACTTATTGCTTGCCTCAAGATTATTCGCCTCACAGTAGGTTTTTCCTGCAGTTTTCTGTTTACACAAGAGATTGGGCTGGAGGACTCACTCAGTTCTCAGGTCCATTCGGCAGAGACAAGCTCATCTGAAACAACAGTGTTTATTTGCAACAAAGGCATATGTTATAATCATCAGCATTAGTCACAAGAACTAGAAACTGAAACCAAGAGCTCCACCCAGTAGGACTAAATTAAATCACACAGATAATAGGGAAGAAGCAAAGTCTTCTTTTCTATGTATACATACATAACAAATAGATGTGTAAATAAAAGCAGAACCCCTTTTGCCTACGTTGTTTATCTTTTTTAAGGATCCTGTTCTTCTTAAGTAAAGTACTCCTGCCAGTCCAAGGGCATTTTTAAATCCTGGATGCCTTGTTTTTTTCCTGCAAACTCCCCCACCCAGAGGTGGGATCCAGCAGGTTCTCACAGGTTCCCGAGAGTAGGTTACTAATTATTTGTGTGTGCCGAGAGGGGGTTACTAATTGGTGATTTTGCCATGTTAGTTTTGCCTTAGTTACACCCCTCCTCTCAGCAGCAGTGCGCAGAACTTGAAGCAGTCTAGCAGGAGGTGCACCGGCCCTAGCAGGAGGTGCACCTGAGCCTGCGTGCATTCGTTTCCCGCCCAAGGACCAGCGCAGCGGCTGCGTCCTTGCCACAGCCCCACCCAGGAATGCCCCGCCCCCAGAATGCCCAGCCACGCCCCTGATTGTCCAGAAATGGTGACCAGAAGAGCCAGAAAAGCTGTTGGGTGAACTTGGGAAGGCAGGAAGGTGCAACAAAGCCCAGATAAAGAATTATGCTTCCTGTTCAGTTATTTTGCTTCGCGGGGAGTAGCAAAGCAACAGGAAAGGCTGCATTTTGCCAGCGTTTGGAAACTGCGCAGCTTCTCTGCTCTACCCAGTAGTGGCTTTGGAAAGGGCAAAATGCATAAGGGAAAGTCAATGGCAAAAGAAAGGTAAGCTCTCTGCGAGGCAGAACAGAAGAGCATAAACGGTCAAGGTCCATCTATGAAAAAAAAATCACATATTTTCCAGTCTGACTCAGAATTAAATTACTTTTTCCGTAGAACAGTTGAGCACCAGGATCAACTACGCTGTTACAGGTTTTCCTCCCCAGTCCTATTTCATTCTTGCAGCATTTCTGTGCTGGTTTTCTTCATACATAAAATATGCGTGGGTTGGGGGGGGGACAGGAGGGAGAGTTAATAGTTGCCTGTTCCAGAGAAATGATATTTGTCATAACCAAGCAATCACCTAATTAAGGTATGCCTGCAAGCATCTGCTTGCCTCTATCACAGGCAAGTTATTTAGAGGAGAGGTTTTCATGCTGTGTTTTGGGGAAACTTGAAATTTCTTGAAGCTTATTAAAAGTTTCTCAAAGAGGAGATTAATAACGGCAGGCGGACGTGCCTAAACTTGACCAGCATTACCAATTTCCCCTTCCTCCCAATGCGCAGAAGCAGCCCCTCTTTTTTGTGCCCGCTACTAATGCTCAATTCTGAACTCATCACCCTCCTTTATGATATATTCCAGCAGCATCTACACCAAAGGTATCCAACTCTAGCCCTCCAGATGTTCGTGGACTATGTTTCCCATCAGCCCCTGCCAGCATGGCCAATTGGGGTATGAATCACAATCCATGAACATCTGGAGGGCCAGAGTTGAACGCTCCTGATCTACGTCTTCTTTTCCTCGGCAGATCTAGATCTTCTTTTTTTTCTGTGCTGCAGTTTAGTTTTTTCTTGGGGCCTGTATAATTTCAGCAGTAACCACCAACTGCTGTTCATTGTTGCTCTGGCAGTTTCTCTGCTGGGCCTCGGGTGTCATGGAAGCCCAGCACATGGATGAAATGTATGGAAGCTAGGCACTTCCTGAAAGAGTGGGAGGCATCCCAGCGACTCTTTTTGATGCCTGCTAATGCTTTGGCATCAGCAGGAAGAACTGGGCAGGGAGGCTGGCACATCGGCATTGCACTGGCATGCTTATTTCCCTTCCAGTTTAAATAGAAAGGGGCACAGGACATCCTATCATTCCACAGAAACTCTGTGGTAAAACCATAGAGTTTTTGCCCAACTACCAGAGTGTCTCCTGATGCACTGATGTCACTTCCAAGTACACAGGAAGTGACATCAATATGTTGCTGATATCATCATTACATTGTTAACAATGCCCCCCTGGCAGAGGTGGGATCCAGCAGGTTCTCAAAGGGTCCCGGGAGTTGGTTACTAATTATTTGTGTGTGCCGAGAGGGGGTTACTAATTGGTGATTTTGCCACATGATTTTTGCCTTAGTTACGCCCAGTGGTGGGATCCAAAAATTTTGATAACAGGTTCCGATGGTGGTGGGATTCAAACAGTGGCGGCGCCGCACACACGCACCTCCAGTCCCTATTGGGCAGGGAGGTTGCTTTAGTAACCCCTTCTCGGCCTCTGGTTACGCCCCTCCTCTCAGCAGTAGCGCTCAGAACTTGAAGCAGTCTAGTAGGAGGTGCACCGGCGTGTATGGCAGCCTGCACCTGTGTGCATTCGTTTCCCGCCCAAGGACCGGCGCAGCGGCTGCATCCTTGACATAGCCACGCCCCCGGAATGCCCCACCAAGTCCCATTGGCGCTACGCCACAGTTTGAATCCCACCGCCACGGGAACCTGTTACTAAAAATTTTGGATCCCACCACTGCCCCCTGGTCTTTCACCCACCAGTTGCCAGACTGTGTCCAGCATCCTAATGAGATAGCAAAGAGGAAAGGAAAGATGGTAATTGTTCTGAACCTTTTCTCTCTTTTTCCTTGTCCAGGAATTCAGCCTGACTTCTGTCCTGGAGTTTGTCTAGAAGGACAGATAGACCTGGCTTTATCACTAACTTAACAACATGCCTTTGTTGTTGTTAACTTTGCAGTGGCATAAGAACTAACAGTGCCTCTTTCTTAAGTTCCTACTGATTAGCACATCAAAGGTATGTTCCACAAAGAAGTTTCTCTGCACAGCCTGTTAATTGATTTCAGTGGGATTGCACAGGACTGCGTCCCAGAGGATCGTAGCCAAACATTTGCAATGAAACCGCAAAGCAGAAACTCTCAGACGTTGTCTCTTACCAAAGTCAGTCCTTGTTTATTTAAAGTTGTTTTACATTTGAACTTAGGCCACAGCGGAACTGAGAATGATGCAGGACAAATGTAACACAAACGTTTGAAGACATAATTGTGCAACTGGATACCCATGGTAAATGTCTGCTGATAGAAGCTGGGACTTCCTTGTCTGCCACTGCTGGTGGGCACAGGGACAGGCAGATTTGGAGTACTGTGTTTAAAATTTATAATACTGATAACATGGAACTCTTCAGTAATTTTTCATTACATGCATAGCACATTCATCGTGCAAACAAATAAGTCAGTGAAGGTCATCCATGCTGGTTTGCAGTAGAAGGCAGGAGAAGAGACCTGAACCAATGGAGGTAAAGGAACAAGAAAAAATGGTGCAATGGGGAAAGAATAGTTTTATACTGTTATACTACCCCTTCTTGAGGGGAATCTTAATAGTCCCTTGCAGTTCCCATGGCAATAGAATTTCAGGGAGATCCTCTCAAAAGCTTATAATCTGGAAATCATGTTGTGCTTTGAGTTGCTATTGGAGTTGAATCTTCCTCTTGAACAGTGAATGTGTCCTTGAAAATATATCATATATTTCTGTGATATACACAATAATGATCAGCGTCTAATTCTTTAGACTGTCTTCTACAAAAAATCATCTTAATGCACACTTTGTGACTAGCACCTTGTCTTAAAAGGGCAGGAAGTGATGTCACTTCCCGTTGTGGCATCCTGACACCCTAGGTTTTTGTGTTTTAAGTATTGTCTAGTCATTTCCAGTTCATGACGATGCTATGAATTAACCACCTCCAATATGTCCTGCTGTGGACAGCCCTTCTCTGGTCTTGCAAACTAAGAGCCATGACTCCTTTGATTGAGTCAAGCATAAGCATTTATTGTCATTGTGCACGCACAACGAAATTTACAGCAGCATTCCTCGATGCACACAATTTCAGACTCATACCCATCCTCACTTTCCCCTTCCTCCACCCATCCCTACACAGCCCCAAACACATCAACACGAAGCCGCGGAGTTTAGCATAGCCACAGCTCTAGAGTAGAAGAAGAAGAAGAAGAGTTTGGATTTATACCCCCCCTTTCTCTCCTGCAGGAGACTCAAAGGGGCTTACAATCTCCTTGCCCTTCCCCTCTCACAACAAACACCCTGGGAGGTAGGTGGGGCTGAGAGAGCTCCGAGAAGCTGTGACTAGCCCAAGGTCACCCAGCTGGCATGTGTGGGAGTGTACAGGCTAATCTGAATTCCCCAGATAAGCCTCCACAGCTCAGGTGGCAGAGCTGGGAATCAAACCCGGTTCCTCCAGATTAGATACATGAGCTCTTAACCTCCTACGCCACTGCTGCTGTCTCTAAGCGTCTTTGTCCTAGTTTTGATAGACCTGTATCGTCTCCGGATGGTAACAGTTCAAAAAGAGAGTGTGCTGGATGAGATGGGTCTCTCAGGATATTTTGGGCTTTCTTTAGGCTTCGGGAATTATAGAGTTCTTCGAAGGAGGGGAGAATTGGGTCTTCCTCATACTGGGTCTTCCTCTTTTCCTGCCGCCTTCAACTTTTCCTAGCATTATTGTCTTCTCCATTAAATGTTTTCTTCTCATAATGTAACCAAAATTGAGTTCAGATTTGATTTGATCTAGAACACACTGATTGTCTTCTGGTGGTCCATGGCATCTATAAAACTCTCATCAAAGACCACCTTTCAAATGAATTAAATTTCTTCCTTTCAGCTTTCTTCATTGTCTTTTCTATCTCCTTCGTGGCTGCCTTTCCCAGTGTCATTCCGATTTCTTGGTAGCAGTCTCCTTTTGGATTGATAAACCAAGGAATACAAAATCTTTAACAATTTCAATTTCATCATCAGGCTTAAAGCTGTGTAATTCCCCAGTAGTCATTACTTTTGGATCTTGATGTTCAGCTGTAATCCTGGTTGGCAGGTTCTGCTTTAACCTTCATCAGAAGTAATTTCAAATATTCACTTTTTTCTGCCAGTGATGTGCATATCTCAAATGGTTAATGTTACTTTTGCCAATTTTTACACCACATTCATCTAAATCTAATCCAGTTTTCCTAGTATATGCTCTGCATATAGACAGAAGAGGTAAGGAGATAAAATATATCCTTTTCTAACAGCTTTACCAATTGGAAACTATTCTGTTTCTCCATGTTCTGTCTTAACAGTAGCCTCTCGTCCAGAGTAAAGGTTGTGCATCAAAACAATCAAATGTTGAGGCACACTCATATCTTTCAAAACCCACCATAGGATTTTTATGATCCACACAGTCAAAAGCTGTGCTGTACACTATAGAACATAAGCAGGTTTTCTTCTGAAATTCTCGTGTATGCTCTAGTAACCTCCGTAAATTTGCAATATGATCTCTAGTGCCTCTTACCTTTCTGAATCCAGCTTGAACATCTGGCATTTTTTATTCCATATATAGTAACAGTTTTGGTTGTAATATTTCGAGCACCACTTCACTTACATGAGAAATGGAATGTGGCAGTCCGATAGTTGCTGCAGTCTTTGATGTCGTTTTGGGGGGGGTTATGTAAATTGAGTTTTTTCAGGCTGTGGGCCATTGTTTTGTTTTCCATTGGTTTTGTTTCCATATTTTCCCAATGGTTTTTACAATCCTAATTTCCCTGCACTAGATAATTGTTGCCTAGATGTGTAGGTCCTAATTGAGCATTGAGTTTGAGATGAAATGTGAGATTATATAAAAGGCTGCGCCGGTGGAGTTCATTTACAGACAAAAATCAACATTAGCTGCTTTAGAGAGCAATCCTAAACTCAAAAGCCTACCTGGGTTTTTTCAATGAGACTTAATCCCTAGAAAGTATTTTTAAGATTGTCCTGTCTCTCACCCAGTGAGGTACATGCCTATGTTCGGCACTTGGGGTAGATAGTTTAAAGATGTCCAAGATTTCACAGTGCAACCGCAACAGAATTTTAATTCCCTAAAGAAAAGTAACATTCTGCCCTATTGGACAAACTTTTATTCCTAGTTTAATATTCTAGTAAATTTGACCTGCATTCTTTTTTACTTTCTTGTTCCCTAAAATAATTGCTTCTAAATGGCTTTTCTTATGAAAAAAACAAAAGGGTACCAATTACTAAATGTAAACTGCCCTTATTAAGGGCAAAGCGATAATGCAGTCAGATTCCATTATGTATTTGCTATAGGAATAATTGCTTTTCTCTATCGCAATCTATTAAATTTCCATTCGACAGATATACCCTGAGACAAGCTTCACAAGAAACTATTAATTTTTTTTTAAAAGGCTGAAACAAACATGCACCATATTAATTCTAACAACGCAATAATTAAATGCTTTTAACAGCCTTGCTTTTTGCTCTCTAGAACTGCTTTCCCACAACCCCTTCTCCACTCTTCGTATCTTTTCGTTAGATTTTGGTTTCAATTTAGCTTTTTGGTTAAAACTACGATTTACCCTTCTGACTTTAGGGTTGCAACCCTAAAGGTAACTTAGCAGTAAATTGTACTCCATTTCATTGGGCTTACTGCTTACCTTCCTTATGAGGAGAGGCTGCAGCATTTGGGACTCTTTAGTTTGGAGAGGAGACGTCTGAGGGGGGATATGATTGAAGTCTATAAAATTATGCATGGGGTAGAAAATGTCGACAGAGAGACATTTTTCTCTCTTTCTCACAACACTAGAACCAGGGGGCATTCATTGAAAATGCTGAGGGGAAGAATTAGGACTAATAAAAGGAAACACTTCTTCACGCAACGTGTGATTGGTGTGTGGAATATGCTGCCACGGGAGGTGGTGATGGCCACTCACCTGGATAGCTTTAAAAGGGGCTTGGACAGATTTATGTAGGAGAAGTCGATTTATGGCTACCAATCTTGATCCTCCTTGATCTCAGATTGCAAATGCCTTAGCAGACCAGGTGCTCAGGAACAGCAGCAGCAGCAGAATGCCATTGCTTTCACCTCCTGCACATGAGCTCCCAAAGGCACCTGGTGGGCCACTGCGAGCAGCAGAGTGCTGGACTAGATGGACTCTGGTCTGATCCAGCAGGCTAGTCCTTATGTTCTTATGTTCTTATGTTCTTATGTAAACATGGTTATGGTTGAACTTGCTAATATACAATGGCACAGAAAATTTAAATGGACACACATGAAGCATCTGACTTTGATGTATCACACAGCTTGATGTATCAAGACAGCTTGATATTGATATTTTCAAGTATGCTGAGGTTGCCATACCTAAAATTGCCAGGTGCTGTACAATTTTTTTTAAAAAGCATTCTCCGCTTCCATTCTCTGGATCCCCATTCATTTGAATGGCCACAATTCTTTATTTAGGCCTAGAGGGGTAAGGGTATTGTATTTCTGAATGAATTCAAATTCAGCAATTTTGTATTGGATTCTCTCTTTGAAGACTTCCTCCTGCTTGCGTTACGACAAGAATGCTGGATTTCTCAGTAATGATGGGTGCTAATGCTAAACACCTATACCTTCCTTAATTGAATTTGCTAGTCAGTTTTCATCCCACACTTTCTTAACTTAGGCTCATCCGCACATGCAGAATAATACACTTTCAAACTGCTTTCAGTGCTCATTGAAGCTGTGCGGAATGGCAAAATCCACTTGCAAACAGTTGTGAAAGTGGTTTGAAAATGCATTATTTTGCGTGTGCGGAAGGGGCCTTAGATTTTATGTTAATCCCACTTTGCTTACCTGGTCCTTTCTGCACTAATCACCAAAAAGTTTGGAAAGTTGCTCAGGAAAACATGGACCATTTATTAAAACATGGTAGCATCCTCAGTTGCGACACATGAGGGCATTGCAAAAGGACAGGCACCAAGGAGTCCTCTGACTGAAGGGCACAGGGATGTAGCCTGTCTGAAAAAAATGATCTTCAGCAGATGACCCAACCAAAAGACTGAAAAAGGACAATTGAATCTTGCATGCAGAAAGCCCCCTTCCTTTTGCAGTGACCTCATGTGTCTCAACTTAAGCAAAAATGGATTTTTAACTTGTATGGTTTTATTGTTCAATACCTCAATCTAAGAACAAGGGGTTTGAAGGAAAAGAAAAGCTGTGACACTACCCTAGTTCAACAATCATGGCTTCTGAATCTAAAATATATTGTGGTATTTTGGTTCACAATGAGAGGATGTTAATATTCTGAGGGGTTTTGGTCCTTTAATGGTTTCTGAGTACTGACCTCAATTGGCTGCCAACTTTTCTAATGATTCAGCTATCTAGTTTTTATTAAAAACAAAACAATACCCCCAAGGAGCAGCAGTGGCGTAGGAGGTTAAGAGCTCGTGTATCTAATCTGGAGGAAGCGGGTTTGATTCCCAGCTCTGCCGCCTGAGCTGTGGAGGCTTATTTGGGGAATTCAGATTAGCCTGTACACTCCCACACACGCCAGCTGGGTGATCTTGGGCTACTCACAGCTTCTCGGAGCTCTCTCAGCCCCACCTACCTCCCAGGGTGTTTGTTGTGAGAGGGGAAGGGCAAGGAGATTGTCAGCCCCTTTGAGTCTCCTACAGGAGAGAAAGGGAGGATATAAATCCAAACTCTTCTTCAAAAAAAAATCCTTAGGCTAAGAATCATTCGCTTGGCCAGGACCACTCAGTGAGGTTCATGGTTGAACAGGATTTGAACCCAAGGCCGACAGTTTGTCCATATGCCCTCAATATACCTCATTGTCATGCATAGTTTCAAGTCACCATGATTCTCTGCCTTTATATCTGGAATATTCTTCCAGTATAATTAGTCCAAATTATATCTACTTTAATAGGCAATCTAAAAGAAATTTGTATGTTTAATTGGGTGTGAAGTTATCTGCCTCATCATTTTTAATTTGGGAGACAAGGACCCGCATTCTCTGTTTCTCCTCTTATAACCTTTAATTCTGAAAAAGCAAAGATGGACTGAATAGATTTCCAGAGTGGCAAAAGAGTCTAGCATTGGTTTTATACCTCTTTTGGTGTCCCAAAACTCTCTCACATCTGCTTTCACGAACTTTCTTGGTCATCTGATGTTCTAGTGACTTTCTATTGGCAAGGAGGCATGGCCTTTAACCGATCAAAGAGAGTGGCCTGCTTTGGCCCAGGTATTGGGCAGGATTATTTCTGCGTTGCTAACTAAATGTCCCATATCACATTAGACCACATGGCCAGTGGTGGGAGTCAAATAATTTAACAACTAGTTCCGGTGGTGGGATTCAAATAATTTAACAATTGGTTGTTTACCAGCACCGTTTTAACAACCAGTTCTGCCGAAGTGGTGCGAACCAGTTGAATCCCACCACTGCACATGGCTGTATTTCTTGGAATGACAAGTAGGAGTGCAGAAGGCAGGCGAGACAAGTTAGCCTTCCGTAGACATGTTTGCTTATAGACAGGGTTGACAGCTCTGAGTGGAGACATTCCTGGAGATTTTGGAGGCGGAGCCTGAGGAGGAGGGGTTTAGAGAGAGGTACTTCAACAGGGCATCATGCTGCAGAGACCAAATCCCAAAGCAGCTGTTTTCTCCAGGGGGGTTCCAGAATACCTCCAGACTCAACCTGTCAACCCTACTGTCTGACCCTTTTCATGCTTATGACTGGATCCAGCTACCTTGTGGGCTCATGAGAAAGGAAGGGAGCGCCCCTTCATCCACCAGAAGAAGCTGAGACGTTGGAAACTTGCATGTACAAAAGCCGTTAGGGACAGGGACTGTACTGAGGAGGAATACTGGGTGCCACGGAGTGACAAAGCTGGCTGGATCCAGCCCTACGGAGATCATGAACTGAATGATCCAATAAGGCTGTTCCTTTGGTGTCAAGTTGTTACGTGTCTGTGGAACGCATGATGATGCTACCGTATATACTGAATCCGGGCCTATTAAAGTCCATACCAGGGGTCTGCAACCTGCGGCTCTCCAGATGTTCATGGACTACAAATCCCAATGGGCCATGCTGGCAGGGGCTGATGGGAATTGTAGTCCATGAACATCTGGAGAGCTGCAGGTTGCAGACCCCTGGTCCATACAGTCTACTCAGACTTGCAGCAGCCGGAGTCTCAGGTAGAAGTCTTTAGCATCACCTACTAACTGGAAACGCTGGGAATTGAACCGGGGACCTTCCTCATGTCAGGCAGATGCTCTACCACGAGGCCAAGGTTCCTGTTGTGTTACAGTGCTCTAAATTTGCTCTATCTCAAATAATTTAGCCTAGACTAGAGGGTTCATTTTCTCCATTAGCCGGCTACCAGTTTCCATTCCTAATCTATATACAAAGAGGCTGAAACAAGGAATCAAAATTGCAGTGCTGTTTCATGCGTTCTGATTCGTCCATGAATGTGCATTATATATTTTGGACTGCCCCGGTGTGAAAGAATTAACCTTCTCTGTAAAGATTTTCACCAGATTGAAACCTCGAGGCCCCAGTTCCAAAACCCCGTTCAACAGTTTGATAAGGACCCGCTATTCTTTGTCCTGCTTCAAATTAAAGATGCCTTTATTAGAGGGCTTTTGAAGAACTGTTTATTGCCTGCACCCATTATTCCTTGGAGGAAAATTGCTTTACACCATCAAGAGGCCAACATATAAATCGGGCATAGGCAATGTTCTAAAAATACTTTGTTTTGAAACCAACGCAGCTGTTAATGTGTGTGTTTTTTTTCTCCAAACGTGCATTGTTATTTTTGTATAAAATATACTCCTGTATTCATAATGATTAATGCACCTGCTATCTGCAAGAACCGATTTTTGCCACGAGACCGGGTACTGCTTATTCTTGTCTTGCTCATGAATAAATTACAAAGTGGAGGTTAAGAATCATGACTTTTCCGTTATCATCGGCCTCCAGTGAAGCTACAAACAATGGAAACCTCTTGGAGCCTTTAGAATACCTAAAAGCAAAAATGAAAGAAATGTTGACCTGGAAAATGTCTTTAATATTAGAGTCCCATAAGATTCATGGCAGCCTCTGGCTGCAGTTGCCCTGAAGACTCACTCCCTTTATGTCTTCAGGAAAAAAAATATTGAACAAAACCCAAGAGAATGGCATTTCTGGTTGGTTGCAGAATAACAGCAAATGCTTGGAATGCTAAGTTTCGTCATCTGCAAAAATATACAACGCCAGTGTAAATTTGCGGGAAACCGAAAGTTTAATTTATCAATATAGTAAATAACAACAAAGAGAAAAGTGGGAATTGTTGAACAAATCCCAAGAAAATGACATTCCTGGATGGTTGTGGAATAGTAGCAAATGCTTGGTATGCTAAGTTTCATCATCTGCAAAAACACTAGTGTAAGGGCCTTTCCCCACTTACCTTCTGCTGCGCGCTACTCGGGCCAAGTAGCGCGGGGATTCGGATTTATTCGGGCATAAAATTATCTGTATGCCCGAATAAGACAAATAACATATTCGGATATACCCAAATATTCGGGTATACCCTAAAAATTCGGGTCCGTCTGATTTTTTAATATATATTTTGGTGTTTTTTCACGTTTTGGCCTGCAGGGGGTGCATTTTAAAGCTAGTGGCACCACATTTTCAGGATATCGTCTGGAGACAGTCCTGATGATACCACCAGAGTTTGGTGAAGTCTGGTTCAGGGGTGCCAAAGTTATGGACCCCTAAAGGTGTTGACCCCATCCCTCATTGTTTCTAATGGGAGATAACAGAAGATGGGGGCTACCCCTTGGAGGGTCCATAATGTTGGCCCCCCTGAACCAAACTTCACCAAACCTGGATGGTATCAGAATAGTCTCCGGATGATACCCTGAAATTTTGGTGCCACTAGCTTTACAAATGCACTCCTGACAGGCACCCCAGGAAATTGCCCAAGATCCTCTGCTCTGCAGTGCCTTGGCCCCATTGTAGCCAATGGGGAATTTCTGAGTGTGTAAGCAGGCTGCACATTTTTGAAGATAAGAGGCACCAGACTTTCAAGATGGCTCCAGGAGGCCCTCCTGGTAATAGCATGCAGGCTTGGTGAACTTTGCTTCTGGGGGTTTAATTTTATTTCCCCATTCCTGCACGTGAGGCCTGCTGGCTGAGTTCTCTCAGAACTCTCTCAACCCATGCCCCACCACCCCCAGAAGTAAAGTTCACCAAACCAGGAGGCCTCCTAGAGCCACCTAGAATGTCTGGCGCCTCTAACGTCAAAAATGTGCAGCCAATGCTTTCACACTCAGAAATTCCCCAGAATCTGTCAGGTTCTTCAGCAAGTTCTATGGTGGAAAAATGAATTAACTTTTCCCACCATAGACTTTAATGGGGCTTGCTGTTATGCCCAGCTGGCTCTGTGGTAGGAATTTAGGGGCGGGCTCTGCGGGGGGTTGTTCTGGGTAGGGGTGCCTAATTTCCAGCAGGGCTGCTGGAGTGAGTCTCCTGAAAGGAACCGGCCAACTTTGCAAAAGTTTGCTTGGGAGGGGCAAGTGTTGAGGGCATCAGGTTCACCTTCAACTGGTGCCCACAGCATTTGTCCCTCCCAAGCAAACTTTAGCAAATGTGGCTGGTTCTTTTCAGGAGACTCACACCAGCAGCTCTGCAGGAAATAAGTGCCCCTACCCAGAGCAAGACCCCCACTAAAGTGCCCCCCATTGAAACCTCTGCCACAGAGCCAGCTGGGCATAACAGCAAGCCCCACTGAAGTATATGGTGGGGAAAGTTATTTTTCCCACCAAAGAACTTGCTGAAGACCCTTGCAGATTCTGTGCTCTGCAGTGGCTCCATTGTAGCCTGATGATACCCTGTAATTTTGGTGCCGCTAGCTTTAAAAATGTGTTCCCTGCAGGCCAAAATGCAAAAAAACACCAAAAAATACCCCAAAAAAGCCCAAATACCTTGCATTCGGATATGTTCATATTCGGGCAGGACATATTCGGCCAATTTTTGCCCGAATTCACCCAGATTCGGGCCAAATCTGGTATTTGTCCAAGCTAATAAAAACCATGAGGAACTCCGTGGAGGAAACATTTTATTTTCTGCCACAAACCATTTTGTCTGATTTGCACTGCGGATCGTTTTGACTGGTTATTTGTGAGCCCGCAAGGAATTCTTTATTCCCTCCCAAGGAAGGTCTGCTTTGGGTTCTGTTTTGAATGCTGTGCAACATCCGTTTGGGTTTCTTCCTGTGCTGTTTTCTCATAATGAAATGGGTTTGCCTGCTAATTAGCTGCACTGAGCATTATTTAATCATGGGAATGATTTTTCTTTATGCTTGCCATGCAGTAAATGCTTGTCAGATTTGCTCCTTGATAACCACAGCTCAAAGCAGCTGTGGTGTTCTGGTTTTTAATGTCTGCAGAATGCATAATGTGTTGGCATTTCTCTCTGGTAAGAGATGCCTTTTCATTACAGCAGAGTGCACAGAGGCAAAAGACAGCAGAACCTACCCAGGCATGCATATGTGCTGGCATCAAAAGAAGTTTGGAGCCAATTGATAGTTTCTGACTAATAAGTGGAATCTTTATCAGTGAGCTCCATTCTGGATAGAAAAGTGGACAGACAGGTTTCTATCCTAATGTAACTAGCTGGATGGTGAGGGAGGCTGTCTGCATCGTTGCAAGATGGAGCGTGTGCAAGAATGATAGAGAGAGGAGAAGTAGGAAGGAAGGAAGTTTCCCTGAGAATAGCAGTCAACACATCAAAGGGATATCGCCAGAGCAGTAGAGAAAAGGTGCCAGGTGTCTTGACCCCTTCTAGCTATCTGACTCACTGGTCAGACCCCCTCTGTCATCAAGGCAGGAGGCAGCACAAAGTCCTTCATGTCCAATATAACGTTAAGTCCAAGCCAGCGGAAATTATTTTGATTTGCTAGTTCAAAATTCTGTCTTTGCCATCCATACAGAGTTCAAGAAAGATTCTCATGGTAAACATTTTCAAACTCTGGCAGAATGTAAGCCAACGGTAGGCAACCCCGACCTGCGTCCCAAGCGGTAAGACAATACTTACCAGCATCATTTTGCTTGGTACCCAGGTCTGGTTCCCCATGAGAGCCTGAAGTACCTTCGGCACTGATAGCATCAGTAGGGGAACCAACACAATCTCAGCATGTGCTGAAGACGGGGAGCGGGGGAAAGAACTGTGCCTGAGGAGGAAGGAGTTTGGGGAGGGTATGATGTCACTTCTGAGGGACAGCTTAGGATGCCTCCTCTAGTGTCTGTAATCTTTACCACAGAAAAAAATCTTACACTATTATGGTATGAAGACTTTTTTTTTTGCCCTCTTTTCTGTTCCTTTGGGAATGGGAAATGGGGCTGAGGGCAGGTAATTCTCTACCTCAGGCAGGGAAATATGAGACCTAAGCATTAGTGGGCCTCAGCTGTCTCCAAGTGCATCAGTTCAACTACACTCTTTGGGCCTTTCCCCACTTACCTTCTGCTGCGCGCTACTTGGGCCAAGTAGCGCGGGGTCCCGCAGCACTCCCCACTACAGGGGCAGCAACAACACAGCTGCCCTGACGCTGCTGCTCTCGCGCCCCCTCAGCGCGTGTCATTCCTGGCACACCTCAAAACAGCGCCTTTTGATGACGTGGGGAAGCCCGGGCACGCCCCAGAAAACATGTAGCGCGCAGCGAAGGTGGTAGAAGGAAAAGTGGGGAAAGGTCCTTTGTCTCTTCCTTCCCTTTACTTTGCCAACATACCAAAATCTTCTCACATGTGGATCGCACCCGGCCCAAAAGTTCACCTACCCCGATGTAAGCCATTGTAGCAGAGATTTTCCTCACAAGAACTGTCAAATCCCGCCATGTTGAATGGGATCAGTAATAAATGGATATCAGAGCATCAAATGGAATTATCAGCAGTGACTGTACATTTTTATTTTACAGCAAGGGAGAGAGAAGCAGATTGGAGGAGACCAGAGTCCTAACACCAACTACTCAGGCCCTTTCCGCACAAACCTTTTAAGACATGTTGAGGCAGAAAAATGAAATGTTTCCTCCACGGAGTGATTTGTCTGGAAAGGGCCAAGATGATAGTAGGATTGTCAGCCTGCGGGTGTTCCTGGAGTTCTTTCAGAATGACAGTGGATCTCCAGATACAAGAAATCAGCTCCCCTGAAAGAAATGGCTGTTTTGGAGGGGGGACTCTACGGCATCATACCCTGCTGAGGTCCCCCCTCTGTTCAAGGCGTGCCCTCCCCAGATTCAACCCCCAAATCCCCAGGAATTTCTGAACCTAGACAACCCTAGAAGGTGGGAGACTTAGGAACAGGTCTCCCCAATGTTTTTTCTTCACAAATAGCAGCCACAGGGCTAGCAAATTCAGTTTGGGGTTGCACAAGACTGAGTGACTCTCCCTGTATTGTACTGTACTGACCTGCAGTGGCCTTCCAGAGCTTCCATTTGCTCTACAGCACAGGTGTCAAACTCGCAGCCCTCCAGATGTTATGGACTACAGTTCCCATCATCCCCTGCCAGCATGATGGGAACTGTAGTACATAACATCTGGAGGGCCGCGAGTTTGACACCTGTGCTCTACAGGGAGAAACATGCAGGCAGCACACAAATAGTCTGCCTGTTTATCTCCATATGACAACCAACAGCAGTGGCGTAGGAGGTTAAGAGCTCATGTATCTAATCTGGAGTTTGATTCCCAGCTCTGCCGCCTGAGCTGTGGAGGCTTATCTGGGTTAATTCAGATTAGCCTGTACACTCCCACACACGCCAGCTGGGTGACCTTGGGCTAGTCACAGCTTCTCGGAGCTCTCTCAGCCCCACCTACCTCACAGGGTGTTTGTTGTGAGGGGGGAAGGGCAAGGAGATTGTAAGCCCCTTTGAGTCTCCTGCAGGAGAGAAAGGGGGGGGTATAAATCCAAACTCTTCTTCTTCTTCTTCTTCTTCTACTGGAACAACACAGGGAGGAAAAAGGTTTAACCACACCCTTCCCATGTTGGGTCTCAAGCCTAATCAGGGCGTTGCACGGCACAGTTGGCAGGATTCACCCATCGGTCCTCTGTGCAGATGTGTTGGCTGTTCACGTCTTGTCTCTGGGGTTTCCCCACGCAAACAGCCTTTGAGGTTGCGGTCATTAACACCTGTGGGGGATTTTGCCTTCCCTTCCAAATAAATAGGCTTAAGATCAGGATGTCAGTCCTGGGAAAAGCTCTGTGAATCCAGATTTTCTGCAGCTTTGAAGGCGGTGTGTCTATTCTCCCTTTTCAAAGACAGAGCAAGAAATTTCAAGAACAAGCGGCCCAAAAAAATACACTAAGGAGGTGTCATTTCGATTACCAGTTATTAAGTCTGGGCTGTTTCATGTTTTCTCTTGGTATCTAATATTAGAACTCACTGGAGTTCTTACGGCGCACCAATGATAAGAAGCCGCTGTTTTATCTCGGGCTGCTTCTGATAACCTCCGCAAAGCCCCTGAGCTGAGATCATGCCTTTTATATTGTCTGAGGAAATCTTCATTCAGATAAAATCTTGGTATCGTTTGTTTTGAACATCCCACTTCTGAAACACACACGGACAACACCAAGCTGTATGTGTTAACGTTGGTTTCTGATTTTTTTGACAGAAGTCTTACTGTAAAACCCCTAAAATGACACTAGAACCAATATTTGTGCTGTATTGGTAAAATGGTTTCTCCATGGGCAACTAAGGGGGGTTAATGTATTGACAAAGGCTTTCACGGCCGAAATCACTGGGGTGTTGTGTGGTTTCCGGGCTGTATGGCCGTGTTCTAGTAGCATTTTCTCCTGATGTTTCGCCTGTATCTGTAGCTGGCATCTTCAGAGGATTTGAAGATGCCAGCCGCAGATGCAGGCAAAACGTCGGGAGAAGATGCTACTAGAACACGGCCATACAGCCCAGAAACCACACAACGCCCCTAAGGGGGGTTAGTTTGGAGGACTGGTGGTGAGGATATTTAAGTATATATGTAAGTGCCATAAAGGTGCAACTGACTTTGGGCAACATGAGTAAGAATCGTTCAAGGCAAGCAAGCAACAGAGGTGGTTTGCCATTGCCTTCCTCTGCAGTGCCTTATTGGTGGTGTCCCCTCCAAGTACCATCCCAGCTTAGCTTCCTAGATCTGCTAGAGTGGGATGTACCTTCCTTCCGAAGAACCTTCCTTCCCAAGGAAAAGGAAGAGAGTGCCTAATCTAGATTTGTGATTTTTAATACTTTGGGTCAGCCATTCTCAACCGGGGTTCCGTGGTACCCTGGGGTGCCGTGAGCATGTCCCAGGGGTACCACGGCAACACTACCGCCCCCCTCCCTCATTTTTGTGGTGTCTCCCACCGGCACCAGCAAGGACATGGAGCTGGCTCATGGGGCAGGGCCTGCCACAAGATCAGCAGCCACCACCACCCCCAGTACTTCCCTGGGAAGGGAAGGTGGGGGTGTGGCAACCAGGGGCAATGGGAGGGGAAGGTGGAGGGTGGCGGCAGGGGTACTGTGAGATCTGAAGAGTGAGGTCAAGGGTACCCTGACCTCGAAAAGGTTGGGAAACACTGCTTTGGGTCATCCATTTTTTGTAGCTGCTTTGATATCTCCCAGCGACAATATTGCAAGTGACTCCTTGGATTAAAAAATGCTCATGTTCCATTGGCCTCCTTTGAATGAGGTTGCTGTGATGGTCTTGGTCCTGGTCCACTGGTCTTATTTTTATGGAGGCTCTCCAGCCAGTGTTGCCTAAGGACATGAAGAATATCCTGGGTTAGGTGCATGCCATGATTTATATTCTTCCCCTCATAGCTGTTAAAATCTGCCTGGGATGGATTGCTTCCACATCTGTAAAGTAAATAAGACATGACTCGTGACATGATCAGAGGTGTCCAACTCTGGTGCTTCAGATGTTCATGGACTACAATGCCCATCAGCCCCTACAATTCCCATCAGCCATGCCAGCAGGGGTTGATGGGAATTGTAGTCCATGAACATCTGAAGCGCCAGAGTTGGACACCCCTGTGATAGATCCTGTGCAGCAGGAACCATATGAGCATGCCCAGAGCTTGAGACTGTCTGGGGTTGGCCTTTGTATTTCATCCTCACAAGAGTGGAGGTTGGTGAACACATTTGGGAGAGAGAGAGAGAAAGCAAGGGACTTCTTTGCTGTGGCCCCCAAGGTTCCCAAATTGCCTCCCTATATGGATTTTCAGCATCTTTGGATAAAAATCCTGGAAAAGCTTAATGGGTTTAAGAACATTTAGTGGGACTTCACATCATTTTAAAAAAACTTTCTCTGTGAAGGAGAGAAACAAGATCATTGTAATTGCCCAACTTCTGATTGCTGGCAGGTGGATTGTTACGGTTTCCAAATGTTAACCTTTTATCTTAAAATGCATTGGAAGCCAGTTTGGAAAACTGTTGCTGGCGATTGGGATATAAATGTTTTAATGAAACGAAATAAAACAGAATAGTAGAAAACATGAGCAAAACTTGAACATGTTTTCTGTCTCTGGCTAACGGAGAGGGGTAGGTTTGTTTTAAATCTGATACCTTGCTGCCCTCTAGTGGAACGGTTTGGAAACTGACGCTGTCATTCATAGTAATTTGGAAGCAGACCTTTTCTTTTTCTGTGGGTTTAGTTCAGACACCATGACAAAAGTTTAGAAGATGCTAATTAAAACAATTTGAAATCACTCCAGCTCAGCAGGCATTAGTTCCAGAAGGCAATTCATTTAAAGTCTCTTAAAGATGTACCTTGATTTATATTTGCCTGGTTTTTTTCCCCTCTTTCTCTTTTTAATGTCTAACTGGCACTATTCTTTAGGCACAGGGCAGGTAACCACATTATAAAATATGAAAAAATACCCCTTATTTTTTTTAATAGGCCAGATTTAAACAGTGGAAACTGCTGAAGGATGTTCTTTAATTTCACTCTCCCATTGAAATGTACAGAATTTTAAAATGGTGGATATTGGTCAGATTGTGTTGGAGCACAGAAAATCATTCAAACAAACAAAATGCTCCTAGCTTGGAAAACATCTCTAGCCTGGCTGACCATCCACAATCCCAGTTCACTGGAAGTAATTTTCCTCCTCAACTCCTCTCTCTTTTCAAACTTCCATCGTCCTCATTTGATGTATGGAGTAAACTCAGCTGTTTACAACCATGGTTTTCAATAGTCCCCAAAAATGAAGTAGGATGTAGGCTGAAGGCATCACTCGGGGCAGCTAACAACGTGGAATTGTGCAAAAACAAAGGCAGTTAAATATATTTTTTTAAATCTCACACAAGACAACAGTGAACAAACCCAAAATCACCACAACCTCCACCGAGCCAGAAAAGCCCAGGTTTTCTAAAGATTAAAACAGGCCATAATCAATGAATCTAATTGGGGAGGGCATTTTATAACAAAGGGGCAACCTCATTTAACACTAGTCTCCTTTGGATCTCTTTAAAGGGTCCAGATTAGATCCAGTAGACTTTTCACTGCCTCTCACTCAATTCCTTTCCCTACTAAAACAACTGTCCCACACAGGGTTTGTATCTAAAGGTCCCAAGATTCGAAACATGGCTTTTTTTTTGGGGGGGGGGGGTACTCAGAAGGAAAAAAAACCCTTGCTTTTTTTCACCAGCCAAAAAGCTGGTCATATCCAATCAACCATCAGCGTTGGTGATGGATATTTATTGTGTTTATCCCTGATAGCTAGGCATAACGGAAAATATCATGCATAAGGCCTGTCTAGGTCATGTGTGAAGTCCAAAGCAAGTTGTTTTATCTATGAAGGCGGTGCTGATCTTGTCATAATGGGAACAAGATTGCATTGCCCGACAAAGAACATAAAAATATGTCATCCGCAAAACTGAGTTGTGGTTCCTTCCATCATGTGTGGCGTTCAGGCAAAAGTATTAATACTGGTGTGTGGTCAATAAAATGAGTATCCAGATGGCTGGGGGTAAAGTGTAGATGACTGGGGAAGACAATGGCAAACCACCTCGTAAACAGTTGCTGAGTAAACATTGTACTGTCACATCACCCCACAGGGCAGCAATGATCTTTACCTTTTTACCTGATGATATTGCTCATTTAGCCTGCAGGCCATGGCCAACATCACACTAGACACAAGGAAAAACAAATAATTAAAAAAAACCAACCAGATACCAGGATTAGGGACCGTTAAATTTAATTACACGAGCAAAAGATTTGGCTGCAGCCAATGTAACTCTTCGATTCACGCCTGTTTTTTAACCTTATCTGATGTTAACAATTCCTCCTTTTCACATAAAAGAGGAGTGATCCACAAACCCTTTATACTGCAAAATATGCAACATTCCATTAAACATGCTTCAAAGTTTCTATCTGTCCAGAAGCACAATCACAAAGTCTATCAGAGGTCCTTTGCATTCAATCTTCTGTTACTTTAGAAGGGATGAAGTTGAATTTTGCAAGCATAAATGCTCTCTTGAATTGAGGAGCAGTTTAAAAAAACCAAAGGGTGCCTTTGGGTAAGACAATCCAAAGTGTAAAGAGGAGGATACCCTATGGGCTGTCTTCATGGCGCTGATAAAGTTCAAGATACACAGACAATTTATTCACCGCAGAGTGAGCTACTGAATGCTGATCTTCCCGTATCTCCAAATGAAATCAGCAAAAGCTGTCTTGGCTGACAGGTGAGGTTTTACTTTCAGAATTAACTGCATTATTAATCCCATGCGGTCTTCATGATGTCACCAAGAAAAGTGGAGAGTGGTTTCCAGAGTGCTGCTCCTCATAATAGTCATAAGCAATCACATATTATGACTGATACCAAGCAAGATATCCCAAAGCTGAGCTTCCCCCTCATCACTTGTGATGGGTGAGTCCCCCTGCTACCCAAAATGGTGGGAGTCTCTCCCTTTTAGAGTGGGGAATTAGCAAGCCAGGCTCTTGGCTTAGCAAAAAATCAGGCAAGCTCAGGGTCTTGGTTGCCTATGTTTATAAAGATCAGTTTTTTGCAAGAAATTCCACAGGAGCCTGAATAAAGTGTGACAGTTTTGTTTAGGGGTGATAGGGATACACAAGCACAGACTAAAGCAGCAGAATACACACACAGTCCTAGGATATAAGCAGTTTTCAGTTGATAGGTTTGGAATAGGTGAGGGGAGTTGGGGAGCAAGGGTTGTAGTCACCTGATCCTGGGATAGAATGGTTCATTGAACAGAGCTGAGTGGTCTGTTCTTAGCTCTGGTAGAAGAACAACGCATTGGGGAACAATAACACAGACAGAGAGGTGTCCAGAGATATTGAACAATGGCTACTGGGAGAGAGGGATTCTTATAGGAGAAAAGGGACCCTCAGGGTTATGCAGATGGCCCCTTAATCTCCCAGGACAAAAAGGGATCCTGCCTTTCCAGGGGATGACAAGAGATAGACATCAACCTTAATGGTCACCCAGCAAGTTGCATGTGGAGGAATAGGGAATCATACTTGGTTGTCCAGATTAGAATCCACCACTCTTAACCACTAACCATGCTGGCTAACAGAATTTATCCAAGTCCTCCAACCCCCCCCTTCCCCCCCAGAGAAGCATGGGGGGCATTTTGAACAACAGTGGAAGGAGGGAGGCAAGGAAGTCCTGTTCCAGTGATGGAAATTCCAGCCACTACTTTCACAAACCTTGAATAATGCACTTTCAGTGGACTTTCCATTCATTTTAGCAATTATTTAGTAATTATTTACAAGTGGTTTTTCTTGCTTCTCACAAAGAGCATTCTCCAATATGTGTGAAAGCAAGTCAACATGAAGACCTCACCCCCTGAGCAAGCATCCAGGGATGTTAAGAACATAAGAACATAAGAACAAGCCAGCTGGATCAGACCAGAGTCCATCTAGTCCAGCTCTCTGCTACTCGCAGTGGGCCACCAGGTGCCTTTGGGAGCTCACATGCAGGATGTGAAAGCAATGGCCTGCTGCTGCTGCTGCTGCTGCTCCTGAGCACCTGGTCTGCTAAGGCATTTGCAATCTGAGATCAAGGAGGATCAAGTATGATAGCCATAAATCGACTTCTCCTCCATAAATCTGTCCAGGCCCTTTTAAAGCTATCCAGGTTAGTGGCCATCACCACCTCCTGTGGCAGCATATTCCAAACACCAATCACACGTTGCGTGAAGAAGTGTTTCCTTTTATTAGTCCTAATTCTCCCCCCCCCCCCAGCATTTTCAATGAATGTCCCCTGGTTCTAGTATTGTGAGAAAGAGAGAAAAATTTCTCTCTGTCAACATTTTCTACCCCATGCATAATTTTATAGACTTCAATCATATCCCCCCTCAGACGTCTCCTCTCCAAACTAAAGAGTCCCAAACGCTGCATCCTCTCCTCATAGGGAAGGTGCTCCAGTCCCTCAATCATCCTTGTTGCCCTTCTCTGCACTTTTTCTATCTCCTCAATATCCTTTTTGAGATGCGGCGACCAGAACTGTTATAGGGAAGAGTGGGAGTGGTATCTTTTTGGTATTTATGTATCGAAAATTGTATATCCTGCCTTTCCTTTACGTTCAAGTTGACTTACAATCATAGTTAAAACATCCCCAGCTAAAACCAAAGACCCCAAATTCTTCTCCCTCCCTGAAAAGATGCCTGCCATTCCAACCCCCACAGAAACCTCCTGAAGATCTCCAATGAAGGGGTCACCTCACCTCTTCAAGCCCATTCCACAGAGTTGGAGCTACAATGGAAAAGCCCCAGACCCTGGTGGATGACAGATGGGCCCTCCTAAGCAATGGAATAGCCAGCAGATGGCTGTTTGGTGACCATAATTGGTGCACAGGGATATGTAAAAGGAGGCAGACCATCCACCTGTCCTTCAGGAGAAGAGAAGTTTAAGGGTTGACATGATAGCCATGTTCAAATATTTGAAGGTATGTCATGTTGAAGATGGAGTGGGCTTGTTTTCTGCTGCTCCAGAGACAAGGGCAAGGAGCAATGGGTTCAAGGTACAGGAAAAGAGATACCACCTAGACATTAGGAAAAACTTCCCGATGTAAGGGCTGTTCAACAGCTAAATTCTCTGCCTCGGACAATAGTGGACTCTCCTTCTTTGGAGGTTTTTAAACAGGAGCCATATGGCCATCTGTCGGGAGTGCTTTGATTGTGTCTTCCTGCATGGCAGGGCATTGGACTCAATGGCCCTTGTGGTCTCGTCCAGCTTTACGATTCTCACGCCCTCCTGTCATTCTGAATGCCCTCTTCTTGAAAGAGAAAAGCCTGCCCTTGACATTTCCTGCTGCTGAAAGACATCAGGAGCAAGAATTGAAATCTTCAAAGCCAATCTCGCTTCTTTGGCCAGCTTCCATTCAGAGCATCCCAGCCAGACTGGCTCCTGCTTCCCGTTTGCAAAGTAAGCCAACCCTGATGTTTAATACCCTGATGATCTCCGATGCCTTTTATTAAAGAATAAATCAACATTTGGCTTTATGGCCTCATGTGCTGCCCAAGATGGTCATTTAGCTGGTCAATTTCAGTGCAGCCGTAAAACTCTCAGCAACGGGAGCGGAGCTGGTAGCAATCTGCGCTATTTTGCATTAGGTGATACTGTAAATTAAAGTTCCCAAAGATGCATTCAATTTACATTTAATAAGAGTTAATGTATTCCTATGGTAAAGCAGAATGGATTGTTTCTAACGTTCGCACGGGGCTAAGTGGAGGTGGAGGAGGCACCGGAAATAGTTGCAGTGCATATTTTCTTGCTTCTTTTGCAAAATGGAAGCCTTTTCTGCCTGTGCAGCTTACCCCAAATTGTCCCAGAGATCAAACTTGGTGTCTTGGAAACATTTTCTGTGAAATCATTCCATGTACCTGAACAGCTCGTCCCCTTCTCTCTCTGTACGCCCAGTCAGAATAATACAAATTAAGGACATTTGTGGAAATTAACAAAATCACTTTCAAAATTGAATGTGTCTGGATAAAAAATCTACATCTATACAGATTGTGTGCGCATATGGCTATGCGCGCGCGCGGCATGCGGCGCAAGGCGGCAAGTAAGTATGCATGCGCATGCGTATGCGTGCAAGGCGCGGCGCAGTGTACTTCAGGACGTGAGGAATCTTGGAGGTATATCCTGAATGAACATTACGGACAGTCTTTTATCTTGCCATATCCAAGGTATTACTCTTCCAGCCAGTATTAATTGTCTCCATAATTTACATCAGGGAATGCAGCTAGTCGTTGGCTAAGCAAGTTTATGACAGAGGTAAGATTTGAACCAAGGACTTTCCAGTTCACACTCTTAGACACTACATCAGCTCTCTCTGCAGACATGTATGTGGTTGCATCTAAAAGCATAATGAATGTACTCATCCATCTCCAGTACAGTCAGCAGCAATTCCTGCCACTGTGGAGGTAATTTTTACCATTGCTGAGAACATGGAAGTCATGGCTATTTATTTCCTTGGTGTACTTCATAATATATTTTCTCAGAGAAGCACGTATCTAAGGCAGATCTAGAAAGAATTGTTAACCCTGTACCCCTGAGATAAAAAAATAAGGTACTTTAGACTGCAGAGAGGAAGTGGGTTTGAGTTAAATGTTAAGGCCCTTTCTGCACGGTGGCAGAAACAGCTGTTCACCAGCATAATTAATGCTGGTGGAGCTTCAGGACCGCTCACACGATACCATGCGGGCAGCCCCGAAGCTGCTGCGAACCGCAGAGACGGCTCCACACAAAGCTGCCAACGGTTCGTTCCATTCATCTACCTCTCCTCCCTGCGCAGTTCTGAAGGGCTGAAGGGACACGCCCATGCTGCCCTCCGACTTCTGGGGGTCAGAGGGCAGCATGCGCATGTCCCACCAGCCATCCAGAGCTGTGCAGGGAGGAGAGGTAGGTGAACGAAACACTGGAGGGGCCAAAAGCAGTGCCCTCAGTTTGCACCACTCTGGCGGGAAGACGCCACTTTAAAAAAAACGCTCTCACAGAGCGAGTTTCGAAAGCGGTGTTTTCCTGCCATTTTGGGAGGTTTGACATGGCACTGCTGCAATACAGCAGTGGCAGCTGTGCGAACAGCGCCCTAGGGACGGTGTTTTACCATCCTTGGGGCCCTGTTTTCTGCCCATGCAGAAACAGCCTAAGAGAAACATCCTGACAATAAGAACAGTTCAGCAATAGGGTAGATGACCTTTTTCTTGATTTTTAAAGGAAGTTAAGAGAAATATCCATTCTATAACTCTCTACACTGTCTCCTGGAATGCCTGGTTCACCCCTAAGTATTTTGTGAATTTACAATCTTACACATTCAGACCATTTACTTTGAAGGAGTCTCAGGGAGAGAAGTTGAATTTCTCTTAAGTGGTTATAGACGGACGGATGGACGGACGGACGGAGGGAGGGAGGGATATATATATGATTTTTCATCAAGCTTCTTGCAAAAGGCAGAGAAAAATACCCATGCTGAATTTTTCTCTTTTGCTGTCAAGTCACAGCTGACATTGGGAATCAGTGTGGTGCTGTGATTAAGGTGTCGGACTAAGAGTTGGGAAACCCAGGTTTGAATCCCCATTCAGACCACAGAAGCTTACTGGGTGACCTTGGGCCAGTCACGCACTCATCCCTGACCCTGACATGTATTTGGAGGTATTCCCCCAAGAAATACCAGGGCCGTGACACAGAGGCGCTCACTCCCTTGAAACAATCCATGGTTGCCATGAGGGGTTTCCCCCCTTTTTGAAGGAGTTTGTTGAATCGATGCTTCGGTGCTTCTTGCTGATATTCTCTGTCGCTTGTATAATCGACGCTTCAAAGATTTCACACACAGACCCGCCCCAAAAAACCCCACCCAGAACTTATGAAAATAAGCAGGCAGCAACATGATAAAATGGCCCTGAGAAGGAAGTTCAGGAACATCAGAGTCACAAAAAAACATAGGCTGATTCCGCATGGGCCAAAAACAGCAGTGTGAAAATGGTGTGAAAACAGTATAAACCCTTTTGCACCGTTTTAAACCCTTTTACACCATTTTCACACCGTTTTCACACTGCTGTTTTTGGCCCATGCGGAATCAGCCATAGTAAAGTGCAGCAACTGAAAATGGTTCAGGCTAAGGAACTGTTTTAAAGGGGGGTGCATTTAAAACATTTTGAGGCTGGAAATAAAACGTTTTCGGAACATAAGGAGGAAATCACAGCGCGGACCTCAATGGAGGAAAAGTTTTATTTCCTGCCTCAAAATGGTTTAAAAGGGCCAGTGTGAGACATCATGCCTTCAGAGCATGCTACATAAACTGTTTCCTGCTGCACAGGTAACAGCCTTCTTCCTTGCACTTACAGATTTACATTTTTTGGTTGAGAAAGGGATACACTAAAAAGACCAGAGGGGTTGCCCAAAATTGAAATGAGCATTTCTTGAACTGTGATCAAATGTTGTGTCATTCAGGAATACCTCTTTTCCCCTGCCGATTATCCGGGTCTCTATCAAAGCATGCAGGTATGTACTATGTCCCGGGAATTTTTCTCCAGGGAAATTCAGGACCAGAAATGTCTTTAAAAAATTTAAACAAATGTCTGGCTGAAAGCTGGATTGATGTACAAGTCAAGTAGGCTTCAGTTTAGGCCCGGGGCCTCAAATTATGAGAGCCATCAATTTTAAAAAATACTATTTTTTGAAAATGCTATGGAGCCTGTAAAATTTGAAATAGCTTAATACCTCAACACGTCTTAATCTTACCCTGATGTCATTTCATATGCAAGCAAAGATATGTGATCCTCTGGTCTGATCCAAAAGGCTAGTTCTTATGTTCTTATGCATCTTGTTAGATCATAGCTTGATCTTGTCAGATTTTAGAAGCTTAAGCAGGGTTAACCCTGGTTAGTACTTAGATGGGAGACACCCCCCCCCAAAAAAAAGAAGTCCAAAGTTGCTACACAGGGGCACGCAATTAATGGCAAACCATTTCTGTATGTTTATCGCCTTGACACCCCTACTGAGTTGTCATGAATCGGCTACAACATGACAGCTCTTTCTAACACCATCTAGTAATCAACTGAATTTTCTTTTATTTCCATTCATACTTCTTGGAATCCAGTTACTCCTAAGCAGGGCCATAGCAAGGGGAACTGTGCCAGGGGTGTGTGCCCTGCACCCCTGCCACGCCCATGTCCACTTACGCCACACCCCAGAATGCCCCCACCACACCACACCATGCCCCCAGAACGCCCCTGCCACACCACACCATGTCCGCAGAACTGACGTGCTCCCAGTGCGTCACGCCCCCTATCCCCTTGGCGCTACGCCACTGCTCCTAAGTGATATTAAAAAGCGTTAAAGAGAATAGCATTTATTGCTTGAGAGACATCAGAACCTTAGATCCCTATAAAAATTCCATTAAGTCGAGATAGTGTGGAAAGTCAGAGAGATTCTATTCCATCCTCTTCCCCATAGGAATTTTAAGTGGTATTTTCTTGAGAATGAATCAATTTTCCACAAGCAAGTGTTAAAACAACATTTTCTTGTAGTGCCATTGCTGTTTAGATTTTTCCCAAGCTGTTTCAGGGAGCTCTTTTCAAAGACCCGATTGTGTGCCTCGGCCTTATCTCTCTCGTAATCTGAATTGCTTATTGTTCACATGTACAGCAGTTGTCCTGACTTCTGGATTTTGCCTGATCTAAGATCATCTCCAGCTGCATAGATACCAACAATGGAGCTTGCACTGGCCTTGCAGATAGCAGTCGTTTATCACTTGGTGTGAAGATGAAACGTTCCCCTCATTTTCCGTTTGAAAAATCCAACCTGGATCTATCCGCATGACATAATTTAAATCTGATCCTCATGAGAGAAACAGAGCTGTTTTGTATGTGGGCAACATGGTTTGGGTGGTTTTAAAACAATGTTCTTTTAATAGACATTTTGTGTGTGTTATTGTAAACATTACAGGTGCGTGCAAGTATTAATTTTTTCTATAGAAATGAATGCATTGAGGCAGGATTGTGGTTGTAGCTGCTTGCCGGTTTTCCATCCTTCGCATATTTGGGGACCACTTTGACAAAAGCTTCCACAGTTATGCAGGGGGTGCAAGCCTGTATAAGATGAGCCCCCCTCCCCAAAAAATGTTTCTTTGGACATCACCCTTTCTTTTCTTCTCAAATTCTTTCACACCAGCAGCATAACAAGGCTCAGAAAGTATCTTACCCAACATTTAGATCCATGTCAAAGAGTTCCATCCATGTTAAAGCAGTGCTGTCTAAGATCTAGCTCGTTTAATTGTGAATTGCTTTGAGAACCATGATGGTTGAAAACTTTTTCCTGTCCAACTGTTTTGCTCTCTGGTCAGTTTCACCCTCTGCTTGTGCCCGACATTTTTTGTGCTTCTGAAGGGATTGTCCTTGCCTCCAGTGGCATAGTGGCGTAGTGGCTAAGAGCAGGTGCACTCTGATGTGGAGGAGCCGGGTTTGATTCCCAGCTCTGCCACTTGAGTTGAGGAGGCTTCTCTGGGGAATTCAGATTAGCCTGTGCACTCCCACACACGCCAGCTGGGTGACCTTGGGCTAGTCACAGTTCTTCAGAGCTCTCTCAGCCCCACCCACCTCACAGGGTGTTTGTTGTGAGGGGGGAAGGGCAAGGAGTTTGTAAGCCCCTTTGAGTCTCCTTCAGGAGAGAAAGGGGGGATATAAACCAAAACTCTTCTTCTTCATTTGCTGAAGGCTGCCCCAGGACATTTGCTCTGCAGGCTCTGATCCTGTTTGCCTTTCCAGCCCGGAAAGTACATAGCTGAACTCAGCTCTTCCTGATGATTCTGGCAATATATAGTTTTTTTCCAAAAAAATGTATTTCCAAGGAGGTATATTTGTAGCTACGTAAACACACATAAGAGACTCTTAGCCATTCAGAGCACTGCTTAACTCCCCATTGAGTAGCACTGGGTAGACCTACCCTCCTCAAACCATCTTAATTTGTTTTTACTGCACAGAAAAACTAAGGTACATGGAGGGCAGGTCAACCCAGTGCTTTTCAATGGGAGATAAAGCAGTCCTTCAAGAAGCTAAGAGTCTCTTACACATGTCTACGTAGCTACAACAATAGCTTCTCTAATTTTTTTAAATGGGGAAACTATATATTGCTGGAATTAGCTGGTAAGAGCTGAGTAAACTATTATCTTAGATTCAATGTATGTTGTTTCAAAGCCCCATGCTGAGATTCTCATAGGTTGTGTGCATGAGGCTTCGATGATTTGACCCCGAAAAGCATTTTTAAATAACAAAAATGAACAGGTGGGTCAACGGAGCGAGGTCAGAAAATGGTGCTCAGGAGGAAGTCCGGGGCCTGCAGAGCAGTGTGGGAAACTTTTTGAGAAGATCCACGCAGCCAGTAAAAATGCTGCGAAAGCGTTTCCACAAAAGAATCGCTAAAGAAGAAGTTTCATATGAAACATTTTCAGGCTGCAGATAAAACTGGGGGGGGGGGCACCATGTGGAACTCCATGGAGAAAATGTTTTATTTCCTGCCTTAAAACGTTTTATTTGGGTTGTGCAGAAAAGGCCTAGGAGCTCTCCAGGCTCTACATTGAGGTTAGCAACCACACATACCAGGAAGTCCCTTGTTCTCATAATCTGAAAATTAGGCCAACTTGTACTACCTTGCAAGGCTGAAGACAGAAAGTGGTGTTCTTGATCAAAAAATGTCCTAACCCATTCACCCTATTTTCCCCATACATTACCAGCATTGGCCGCCATGTACTGTGCCGGTCCCCTTCTTTTCCCTTGGCTTGAAAAGAAAGTATGGGGGCATAGGGTTTTTTTCCCTTCACACTGTCAATTAGCATAGGTTTTTTTGTCTGTTGAGATTATTTAATTGAGTCTGTTTCGATTATTAGATTGTGATTTTATTGTTTTATTCTTTGTACACCACCCAGAGCCCTTTGGGAGTGGACGGTCTATTAAACTGAACAAATAAATATAAAGAAATAAAATAAACAGACACATGAATGAATGAATGAATGAATGAATGAATGAATGAATGAATGAATGAAGGAAGGAAGGAAGGAAGGAAGGAAGGAAGGAAGGAAGGAAGGAAGGAAGGAAGGAAGGAAGGAAGGAAGGAAGGAAGGAAGGAAGGAAGGAAGGAAGGAAGGAAGGAAGGAAGGAAGGAAGGAAGGAAGGAAGGAAGGAAGGAAGGAAGGAAGGAAGGAAGGAAGGAAGGAAGGAAGGAAGGAATGAGGGGAGTAAGAAAAAAATATTGTATATGCTTATCTGGTGGATTGCAAGGACATCACTTAAATAATCTCTCTTTCAAAGGAAATCCACTCAGAAAAGTCCAAGCACTGCTCCGATTTCTTAATGTTCAGGGAAAGGAGAATATGGAGCATAATATCTGAAAGTTTCACACAGAGAGAATTCAGAGAGAACAAGTGGATATGCTGAGTGTAACTGTATAGATAATTTTGATCCATTACTTTGTGGGCAAAAGCACTTTTGAATTCACATCCATCATAGCTGAAATAGGAGAGTTTCCTACATATTGTTCCGGTAATGGCTTTGACATACAAATTTGTTTTGCTGCACATAAGAACCCTGGAGGTTTAAGATCTTTTGTTATACATAAAAGGCAACCTGGGTTGCTGAATTTAGTTTGCTATATTATTGCTTAGCAGAGCTAAATGCATTGGACTTTTATATGGTTCTTCTGCTGCCGTTCTCCATGTCAACAGGAGGTATATGTAAGAGGGAAATTAATGGCCCTTACATATGACTTTCAGTCATGGCATAAGCAAAAGAATAGGCAGAAGCTTCCTCAAAGGGTGGTCCATATGACTCAACAAGGAATCTAAAGAGCCACACATGCTAAGGTATCAAGAAAATGTGCATTATGTAGCCCATAAGGATACACTCTAATAGAGCAAGCAACGTCTGTAGAAATTATTCAGAATATGTGCCTCACTTCCAAACTGTTTACATACCCAGTTGCATTTCCCAATTCCTCACAAGTAAAATCATGCTCAGTGATCTAAAGTAAGGTTACCCTAGACCCTAAAGTAAGGTTACCCTAGGTCTTCAAACTATGGCCCTCCAGATGTTCATGGACTACAATTCCCATCAACCCCTGCCAGCATGGCCAAGTGGTAGGGCTCATGGGAATTGTAGTCTATGAACATCTGGAGGGCCATAGTTTGAAGACCCCCTGCCCTAGAGTGCTCTTTGGCTATATGGAGATTCCCCACTTGCTTCTTGAGTCTTTTACAGAGGCGGAGCATTCACGGGGACATGTCGGGTCCCTTGCCCCGGGGCACATGCCAACTGGTCACGTGGTGGGGCAGAGAATTGCCCCTCACATCCCTCCCCTCGGACCTGCCTTGCCAGGCTGCTCCATCAAAAGACACTTCAGAATACCTGTGTGTATACCTTGCATTACATAGGGCACATACGCCCTTTGGATTTATTGTATCCAAATAAAAATATATATTTGCATGAAGTAACACCATAGAGTAACACTGGACCATAGAGTAACACTGGACCATTACTGATTGTCACTCTGAAAAATATATTTTGCATGAAGTAACACTGGACCATTACTGATTGTCACTCTGAAGGCACTGAGAAATCTGTCTCTCTTTTTAGTTCCTGCCTTCCTCTAAATAGCCACAGAGTAGCATAAACTGTCTTCCCTTTTCTTCATATCTTTCACAGTAGCCCGGAGACGGAGACAAGGATAAGGGAGAGGGCATAGTTGGTCCAAAATTACCCAGTGAACTGTGTGGCTGAGGGGGAATTCGAACTCAGCTTTCTTTAGTCCAACCACACCCTCAATTACATCCTGTTGGTTTTTTACGCAAGTGTGTGGTACAAAACATTAACAACTTCCAGATCTATTCAGGCATCTGTTATTTTCATCCCTCATGATTTTTTTTTTTTTGGGGGGGGGGAGAGGGTCTTTAATTTTATCACTGAATGGAAATGAAAGAAGATAGCTAGTTCATCTGCTTCAATAAAGACCAACTGTGAATTTTTTTCTTTGAAAGAGTGTGCCATGCCCTTTCCAGTTTTACCAGCTAGGAGTGAGAGCTTTCAAGTGGTGTGGCTCTGATCTCTCTATTCGTCAGCACAAAAGTTTGCCTTCCTTTTCAGACTCCGCACTTGTTACACTTCCAGAACCCCATTACTGTGCGCAATCAAAGCTGCATGTCAAGAACAACAGATTTCAAAACGCCACAAGCGTTGTCCCTTATGATTTGAGTCATAGCTCCCCAACGGTGATAGATTTCAGGGACTTGATTGATGCCGTCTTCTCCAGTTGGGTACATCAACAACACAAATCCCTTGTATCGCTAGTCTTTTCTTATTCAGTTGGAAATGCTTTTGTGTCGTTTGCTTTCAGATGCTTCTGAGCAGGCATAGCCTTAGCTAAAAGAGTGAGTTTCAAGTGAGAATGTCCCTGATTCAATTCCATCTCTGCCATGAACCCCTTGGGTAGTCTTAGCTAAACTGCTCTGAGTCTCCTCCAGTTTTCCTTCCCTTTTGAAATGCCTCCTTCAAGCCTTGCCTTTCTTCTCATTCCTCCAGATCCCTCCCTCTTTTATCAATCCTTTCCGTTCCCTCCAGGTAGGGATTCCTGCCCCCAGGTAGGACTTGGGGATCCCCCCAGAATTACAGCTCACCTCCAAACTAGTTTCTGTGGAGGAAATGAATGCTATGGAGGGTGGACTCTATGGCCTTCTACCCCACTGAGGTCCCTGCCCCCCTCCCCCCGCCCCCGGCTCCATCGCCACATCTCCAAGGGCTCTTTTGCACAGGCAGAATCCACTTTCAATGCACTTTGCAGCTGGATTTGACTGTGTGAAATAGCAAAACCCACTAGCAAACCATTGTGAAAGTGGATTGAAAGTCCATTATTCTTCATGTGCGGAACTGCCCCAAGAGTTTCCCAACCTAGATCCTGCAACCATCCCCTCATCCCGCGCTGGTGGTTGAGAGAGAGGGGCATGGTAACCCTACCTCCACATTGATAAAATCTAATTCCAATTTTTTTTAATATCAGGGTACAGGAGAAACTTCATAATGCTATACCTCCTAAATGATTAACCTATTTTCAAGTTACCTGAAACTTTATCATTATCTATCTCATAGTGGGCTGGGAGTTAATACCTTCTGCACTTCTACGCACTTGCCTGTATCCAGACTTAATTATCACTGTTCAGTGTGGTAGCCATGATGCACTTATTGCTATCTGTAGCGTAGCTTCATCTTTTGACCTCACTTTGTCCTTTTTTGGTTTTTCCTGTACATGTGTGTGTGGCACATGTGTATCATGTGCATTTAGGAGGCCAGTTCATGAGTTTGATGAAGTCCCGGTAGACAACTTGTACCAGGAATGGGTATATCAGGAATGTGGTGCATGTGAATCACGCACATAGCTATTTAGGAGACCACTTCATGAGTTTGATGAAGTCCTGGTAGACGACCTGTACCAGGAATGCGCCCTGTTGATTCCCCTGGACCTCTGATGGTTTTTGTTACCATCAACCAAGTAGACCACCTTTCAGGGTTAAGGCTGGGATGTGACATTTGGTGATCGTTCAATCCTACCTAGAAGGTAGGTTTCATAGGGTGGTTCTGGGAGACAGCTGCTCAGCTGCCTGTCCTCTAGTCTGTATGGTCCAGCAAAATTCCATCTTTAAGAAGAAGGAGGAGGAGGAGTTTGGATTTATGTCCCACCTTTCTCTCCTGTAAGGAGACTCAAGGTGGCTTACAAGCTACTTTCCCTTCCTCTCCGCACAACAGACACCTTGTGAAGTAGGTGAGGGGCTGACAGAGTTCTGAAGAACTGTGACTAGACCAAGTCACCCAGCAGGAATATAGGGCTGTTTCCACATGGACGGAAAACAGCGCCCTAGGAACAGTAAAAACACCATCCCTCGAGTGCTGTTCGCACAGCTAGCGCTGCTGCATCACAGTAGCATCGTGCTCATACCCCTTAAGCGACTCGAAAACGCTGCTTTCAAAACTTGCTCAATGAGCAAGTTTTTTGAAAAGCAGCATCTTCCACCCAATGCCATGAGAACAGCAGCAGGTAGAAGGCTGGCCATGCGGAAACAGCCATGGAGTGCGGAAACACATCTGGTTCACCAGATAAACCTCTGCCACTCAGGTGGAGGAGCGGAGAATTAAACCCGGTTCTCCATCCAAACTTTTCTTATTATTATTATTGTCTATGCCAATAAAGGCTTGCTTCTTCTTATTATTATTGGTTTGAAATCTCATAAGAGGAGCTGGTGGTCACTCATAGAGCAAGCCAGCTCACATGTGGAATGGAATGTGGACCTTTGGGAAATCCATTTGGTCATTCATGTTCCTGGTCCAGGTTTGCCTTCATAACTCTGCAGTGGCTGCTATTGACATGGCATGCATCTTTTTGTACAGAATGTAAGCGGAATTTTATAGTACATTTATGGTGAATGTATCTTGGATGATACCAATTTATCAACATGAATAAATTATAAATTAGCTTTTTAAAAAAAAAGAGGGATTATTTATTTCAATTGACGTGGAGATTGCTGTACCAGATGTGACGTTTAAAACTTCAGCCTCAGCTTTCGTTTTGATTCTTTTTGTTTCTACATAAACATGCAAATCAAAAGAAATGCAGGTGGGGAAAAAAATCCTTGTTTTCTCTTTGCTCCTGCCTCCACAGAGAATTATTGGAACGCAGCATCGTTCATTACTCCATCTTCATATCTTCACTTCTCCACCTTCCAAGGGGAAACCAGCGCTGACATCTCTTTCTACTTCAAAACGTCAGCCCCTGACGGAGTGTTTCTTGAGAATCTGGGGAATACGGACTTCATCAAACTTGAGCTGAAATGTGAGTATATTCTGTCTTTCCACCATTGATGGTAAGAAAGGAAAGCATCCATTCAACGTGAGCTATAAAACCAACAAGTGACACACACACCCCAAAAGTGTCTGACATGGCAGTCCTAACATCATCGGGACCCATCATTCTTCTTGGGAGGGTTGCATATGGGTTCGTGGGATACTGTTTTAGAATGAAAATTTTAAACTTTTATATGTTTATATATGCTTTTATATTGTTCACCGCCCTGAGCCCTTTGGGGATAGGGCGGTATACTAAATCAAATAATAAATAAAAATAAATAAAATAAATCTAAGAACACTTTCCTGCGAGTGGACACAATTGAATAGACCTACGTAAGATTCTGAGTAGATCTACTTTTGGTTCCAGGATGAATAACAGGTTGACCTTAGCTGTAAATTTCCACCAAGTGGAGTGGGCAGGCAATTTTCTCTGATTTCCCTCTTCCCATACTAGCCTCCAAATTCATTTCTTGTGTTGTCCTTATAGGTTCCTTATTTGTTGTTTCCTGGAGGTCCCTTTCCCCTGTAGGTCTCCTGTTTGGGGGACATTTCAGACTGAGATGGGAATGGGAAGATGAGAAATCCTTTTCCCCGATGGAAATCCTTCTGTCGGTAGAAATTATCACTGGATCCAACACTGTAACTTTCATTGCATGGATATATCCCAAGACAGCGTGCTTAGGATAAATTGCAGTGGATAAATCTAGTAGTATCCATTTGGTTTTTAACTGATGTTTACAGGTAGACTGATTTCTTGCCTGAACCTCCAGTTTCTTTAGTCTAAACAGTCCCCCAACCATTTTTTAAAATGAAAAATTGCCACGGGAAGTTGACCTATTGAGTGAAGAATGGTGGGGAGGGTGTGTTTAACCTTTCCCACCCTCACCATTTTTCTACAGAAAATCACTCCCAGCTGTTTATAGGGGGAAATTTATGGACTTATCAGATGCAGTTCCTCTGAAAAGAAAGGCGGTCTGTGATCAACAGGTCTTGATGCTCAGATCAGTGAGTGAGGTTTTCCCAGAATCTTTCGTAGAGGTTCAGTATCATATGAACAGTTGTTATGTGTTGCTGGAAAACAGACTTCCTTAGCTGGTGTGGCTGGTCTCCTTACAGCTCTTCCTTTCGCCAAACCTCATATTGCCAACCTCCAGGTGAGACCTGGAGATCTTGTAGAATTACAACTGATCCACAGTGAAACTACCATTTTTCCCAGGGGGAAACGGTAGCTTTAGAGAACAAATTGTAGGGCATTAGGCTCATTCCGCACATGCAGAATAATGCACTTTCAAACTGCTTTCAGTGCTCTTTGAAGCTGTGCGGAATGGCAAAATCCACTTGCAAACAGTTGTGAAAGTGGTTTGAAAACGCTTTATTTTGCGTGTGCGGAAGGGGCCTTAGACTCTGCTGAGGACCCTTCCTTCCCCAAACCCCACCCCAAGTCCCATCTGCCCAGGTGTCCATCCCCAAATCTCCAGGAATTCTCTACCCTGGAGTTGGCAACTTCAATGGCACAGGCTGAATTACAGCCCCGAATCCTTCATTTCACCAGGACTCATAATCTGTCTTTCTCCTGATTCCTTCACGTAAGCATTACCAGGGAGGAAGAAGATTCAACCGTCAGGAAATATGATTCACACCAATCTGGTAATTGTCGAAAGCACCCTCCACAAATAAAGACACAGGACAACCCAAACTTGGGTTTAACTAGTTTTATTCAAGTGGCAAATCTGCACCATGAACTATTATCCTACTTATGGGTGAGATGCGCCATTATTAGGGTGATTCCACTCTGGCTTCAAACTGAACCAGCAGTTTTTTATGAACTTTGTGTATCCTTGGCTACACAGGTACTGTGGCAAGAGGTGCCACGCCTCCACCCCTAGCCCAGTCCCCTACACATACAACTAAGGGTTCGGCTGATATTGCACAGCATCAAGTGTGTTTCCTCCTAGCCCACGCAACTGTATCATGAAGGGTAGGCTACTAAAAGAACAGCCCTTTGTCATAAGATGCCTCACTGCTTAATCCAGAGGTGTCCAACTCTGGCACTTCAGATGTTCACGGACTGCAATTCCCATCAGACCCTGCCGGCATGGCCAATTGGTCATGCCAGCAGGGGCTGATGGGAATTGTAGTCCATGAATATCTGAAACCCCAGAGTTAGACACCCCTGGATTAATCCTACCTATCCTCAGCAACCTGCCCTGCTTCCGCTTTTGCTAATTATAGCATGACCATCTTGAGGACCTGGTCTCTTTATCCTGAAGAAGAGGAGGAGGAGTTTGGATTTATACCCTGCCTTTCTCTCCTATAAGGAGTCTCCAGACATCTTACAAATTCCTTTTCCCATCCTCTCCCCACAACTGTGTGAAGTAGGTGAGGCTGAGAGTGTTCTGAGAGAACTGTGACTAACCCAAGGGGGCTTTCCCCACTCACCTTCTGCTGCGTGCCGCTCTCGCGCCCCCTCAGCGCGCGTCATTCCTGGTGCGCTCTCGGGGTTCCCCAAAACTCCGCGCGGGGTCATCAAAAGGTGCCGTTTCTTCAGCGCCAGGAATGACACGCGCTGAGGTGGTGCAAGAGTGGCAGCGTCGGGGCGGCTGCGTGGTTGCCGCCCTTGCAAGTGGGGAGCGCCGCTGGACCCCGCGCTACTTTCCTGGAGTAGTGCGCAGCAGAAGGTAAGTGGGGAAAGCCTCCTAGTCACCCAGCAGGCTTCATGTGTAGGTGTGGGGAATCAAACCCGGTTCACCAGATAAGAGTCCACTGCTCACGTGGAAGAGTGGGGAACCAAAACCAGTTCTAAGAGTCCACCTGCTCTTAACCACTTCACCACACTGGCTCACAAGAACAAATGAATCAGGTGAAGAAATTATCCCCCCCCCCAAAAGGGCAACAAATCAGGATAGTTCCGAAACGATCAGCTGATGTTCCCCTTTCAATAGCACGAAGCAAAAGTTTGTGAGGGGGAGGGGGAATGTTTGTGCCCCCCCCCCCCCAGCAGCCACCTCCTGTAGGCTGAACAATCCTGTCCTGTGACTCACTTGAACCTAGAAGGGGCTGGGACAACTGCATCCTTGGCTCCAATAGCCAAGAATTGAATTTATAGGGAGCAGCAGTGGCGTAGGAGGTTAAGAGCTCATGTATCTAATCTGGAGGAACCGGGTTTGATTCCCAGCTCTGCCGCCTGAGCTGTGGAGGCTTATCTGGGGAATTCAGGTTAGCCTGTACTCTCCCACACATGCCAGCTGGGTGACCTTGGGCTAGTCACAGCTTCTCGGAGCTCTCTCAGCCCCACCCACCTCACAGGGTGTTTTTTGTGAGGGGGGAAGGGCAAGGAGATTGTAAGCCCCTTTGAGTCTCCTGCAGGAGAGAAAGGGGGGATATAAATCCAAACTATTATTATTATTATTATTATTATTATTATTATTATTATTATTATTATTATTATTATTATTATTATTATTATAATAATAATAATCAGGATCTATTTCATACAAAGTAAACATAGGGCTGGTTGCGTTAAAGCTCCAATGTTGTAAACAGTGAATGAATCTCTGATGGAATTGTGAAAGGGTTTCTCTAACAATGCCCATCAGACGGCTCCACTAGTTTATCTTCACTTCTGATTTCATGAAGGCGGCAGGGAATTGTTTGAAGAGGGAACATCCGTCAGTGTGTTAAACTCAGCAGAATCCCTGCAGACCTTTGAGTACCCTGAGCAAAGCCCCAATCTTTATTTCCTGAGCTGAGAGAGTACTTTTATAATTCGGGGGGTGGGGGGGTTGTCTGCTTTTCAAAAAAGCTGACGAGATGTTCTCTCGTGAAGAACACATTGATAAAATGCACCTAGGAGAAGGAGTAAAGCGTTTGACTGGCCCATTTATCATACTGCTCTTTTCTTTTCTTTTTTCAGTCTTTCACTTGTCAAGATCTGAGGAACGGTAGGCAAAGATGGAGAATTATCTCAGGCCTCATTTTTACATACCTCAGTAAACCTGCAAAACCCAATTACTTTTACAGCCTGTTGGTCAGCCGTCATATCCAAGGTTAACCTAAGTGAAAACTGTTTTCAGAAACTGAATTCACACCACTCTCCTCTGTGCTTCATCTCTTCCCCCTCCCCCTTCACATGTTCCTTGCAATTTTATATCTTTACCTTTTCTGCTAATCTTAACATGGGTGGAGCGTTCAGATGGGTTTGCTTATCTTCAGGCCAGGCAGACAACTTTGAGATACCTGCATGGCAAAACAAAAAAAATAAGTATTTAAAACAAGCAAAGAAGAAACATGGTTCTTATTTTAAAATTAATAGTAACTTGTGGATTTGTACGCTTGTTGGTATCAAACCCCCCAGTCTTGCTCAAACACAGGAACAAGTACTTTAGAAACAGAATTCTTGTTTTATTGATGGCAAGCATCGGAAAATGACTTTAATGTTTGAACTATCCAGCTCTTCACAAGACACAGATTCAGAGGTGGGATCCAGCAGGTTCTCACAGGTTCCCGAGAGTAGGTTACTAATTATTTGTGTGTGCTGAGAGGCGGTTACTAATTGGTGATTTTGCCACGTGATGTTTGCCTTAGTTACACCCCTCCTCTCAGCAGTAGCGCGCAGAACTTGAAGCAGTCTAGCAGGAGGTGCACCGGCGTGCGTGGCAGCCTGCGCCTGCGTGCATTCGTTTCCCGCCCAAGGACCGGTGCAGTGGCTGCGTCCTTGCCACAGCCCCGCCCAGGAATGCCCCACCCCCGGAATGCCCGGTCACACCCATTCGTGCCCCGCCCAGCCCCATTGGCGCTACGCCACAGTTTGAATCCCACCACCATGGGAACCTGTTACTAAAATTGTTGGATCCCACCACTGCACAGATTATATGTTCCCAGCAGTTTGCCCCTGCTCCCCACCCCTCCAAATGAGATATTCCCAGGAAAGAAAAGGGCCGGGAAAAGGTGTGAGGACAGCGGAGCAGTTTCACTCACACACACACGTTCCAAAAGGCAGATAACATTCTTGACAATAACTGTCTTTCTCAGGCTGAAAGCGTAAGAAGGACTTCTTAATAGACCACATGGCAGGACCCGAGCTAACTTTGGCGAGGGTCATAACAGTCAGTTTCCTCAACAGCGCAAATAATGCCATTCCCCCGACCATTTCTAGTGAAGGGAAAATATACAAAGGGAAGGCTAAATCACTTGGTCCACATGTGTCAAAGTGTAAAACTGAAGCCAAAGTATAGAAATAAAGCCAACAGTTCTGAAGGAATGGAGTTTGAGATAATGGAAAGAAAATAGTGTCCTTAAACTTGTAACAACCCAATCCAAAGGGGGGGGCAGTAGAGTGGTAGCTAGGAACAGTGCCACCACACTGCCCCCAAAGACACGATCACCTGTGTGGGTGCCAAAGGAGAAGGAGAAACAGCTTTTTTTTCCCTTGGGGAAGTCTATCGTGGAAAATTATTTACTCAGTCTATTTTTGGTGGCATAGGTCTGTGTCCCTGAAGACAGGAATTCCCAGGCCACAAGTTCTTCCTTTGAGAGCAGACTAAAGTCAGCTCCCCTCTCAGGAATGCCCCCCTCCATGCCAGCATGGGCATTTGTGGCAGCAGACAGCCACCACAGGGCTCTGCTTCCAGGTTTGGGCATTGTGGCGACTGGCCATTGAGGAACTTACTGGCGGCACAGATATTGTCACAACCCTTCTGCAGCTTCCAGTGCGGCTTCAGACCCCTGCCCTTTGGATTGCACAACTAGGGGAGGTTTGGGGCATTGTTTGAAAGTTTTATCCTACACAAGCTGACATTTGTCACGGACTATCAAACTCTATAATAGAGTTGAAGCCAGTTATGAAGCACAAGTACATGCACACAGCATTACACACACAATCCAAAAAGAATATTTCATCCAAATTGGCTTCCAGGAATAAACTGCTTGGAATCAGGAACGGACACCCGCTGTTACACTAAGTAGGCTGTCTCCACCTTTACTTGGGGGTAACTGGGATCAATAACCTGCGTATATAGGGATTATCCAGGTGTAAAATCTCTTGAGTAACCAGTCCATTGTAAAATAAACTAGAGTTTTATTAATAATTAAAATAATGAAGGAACAAGGAGTATGTTGTTCAGTATATGGGCATACAAACACAGAGAGAAAAGAGTGAAAAGTGGATAGGGCAGTGATGGCGAACCTTTTCGAGACCGAGTGCCCAAATTGCAACCCAAAACCCATTTATTTATCGCAAAGTGCCAATGCAGCAATTTAACCCGAATAACCCCCTCAAGCAGGGGCCTGCCTGCTGTAGCCTCCAGCAAGTCCCACATGTGCCACTCTGCGCCTCTCTAACATCTCTGCTGCCTCGCCCCCCCGCCCCCCCGGGCAGCAGCCACCTGGAGCACAGGCACCAGGCCCGCCAGCCGAGTCCTCCCTGCTCACTGAGGTGCATGCACATCAAGTCCAGCGGCCCAGGCCAGCCTAGATGTGTGTGTGTGTATGTGTGTGTGTGGAGATCCCCCCCCCATGACGAACTCTGTGCACGCGTGCCCTCAGAGAGGGCTCTGAGTGCCACCTCTGGCACCTGTGCCATAGGTTCGCCACCACTGGGATAGGGTTTAGGAATGGATGATAGTTACCGGGCTTGAAGAGAGAAATATCTAACAACAGTAGCACTGAAAAGGGGAACGGGTAGCATTTCCAGGAGCAGAAAGAAGGAACCCACATACAAGTAAGAGGTGTGTACACAGATCCAAAACACCCACACACACTCTCTGAATACCCAAAGGACTATTATTTACACCCCAAAATGTGTCCTGGGGCAGCATGAGACAAGCCAGAGGCAAAGATTTGATTGATTTTCTGGTGTCCGAACCAAAGGGAGGAGAGGTGTCGTGGTGCATCAGGATGCCAGTGACTGCTGTGAATTATTTCATGAGTATTGATTCATGGCTTTGAGAGATGCCGGTCAGTGCTGAGATGGCTGAAAATCAGAATAAGTAAAGGGCAGCTCAAGAGTGCTGATTTTCTCACCTCAGGGTGAACAAATGGAGATCTGTTGGCCCCTTTTGTTCAGCTGAGCACATCTTGGGCCAGTTGAAAAGTACAACCACCCATTATCTTCCTACCCACACTTTGGCACACAAAATGGAGCCCCAAAACTTGCCTCAGAGGCATCCATTTTGGGTGGAGCAGTGTCTTGCTCTCATACCAGTTCTTGTTCCCTGTGCCATTTATGGCACCCTCTAGCTGGGAAGAGGTCCAGCCATCTAAACAAGGATGCGGATTTCCCTTCCCGGAAACATGCATAATGTTTTGTTCCCATAATCCAGACTACTCATTTTCCCTCCTGGCCCTTTTTATAGTGGCCAGCTCTGAAAATAACCCTGAAAACTGAAAAAGAAAATCCATCACGAAAATAGCATGAGCCTTGATCATGAAACAACCTCTCTGAGGCTTTCACTAATATATCCTAATGTTTTAGCTACTGTTTAGCGAATGCCTGACTACACGAGAGTAGGCACAACTGGGGTGGAGCGCTGGGCTTCTCTGGAGCTGTTTTGGGGGAGGACAAAACTAAAATAGCTCACAAATTGTGGAAATGGATACTTCATCTGTGCCTTAAAATATGTAAATAGCAACGTTATCTTTTGTCTGCATTGTCAAGCACCATTTGCAAGGAAACTTTCCTTAATCCATGAGATGAGGTAGCTCATCAACAGTGGTTATCTGCTCAGTTGTCAAGGAACAATCAAGCTATCAAGTGCTTGTAATCAACTGACTGTGTGAGGTAACGTTCTCACGACACAGAGAGGTGGTATGCATAGCCACAGCTTCATTAGCCACAGCTCAACCGACTTGACGCACAGGACTGCAATCTATGGCTCAGTACAGAACCAAAAATGTTTTTTTTAAAAAAAAGAAGAAGAAGAAAAGGAAATCTGTAAGCCAAAAAATATTTGAAGGGTAAGGAAATGGCAGGAAGGATTTTTATGGGATTAAAGGGTTTCTCGGAGAAGAAGGGGAATAATAGTTGCCAGTAATCCAAGATTTGTGCTTGTGTACTAAAACAACTGTGACACAAATCTTGGATTACTGGCAACTATTGTTCCCCTTCTTCTCTGAGGAATACAGGGTACTGCTGTGTGTATTTATGACTTACAGTAAGAACTCTTATTTGCCACTTCTCAATAGAAGACTCACGTAACTATTGTTTGGTTGGCTTTTCTATCTCCCAAGCCTCGTGAGGAATTCCTCAGCCCCAGACTCCTACCCTTACAAACTTGGGGAATGGGAGGGGGAAAAGGTCTGCGTAGTGACACTCTAGGAATCTCCCCTAGTTTCTGTGGTCTTTACCATGGAGATTAGAGAAAATTCCTAGACTGTCACATGGTAATGATGCCACATTCCCAACTATCATCCTTGCCCCCCCCCCAAAAAAAACACTGTTCACAACCCTACAGTTTGGGTTATTCTATGTATGCCAATAAAGGCTTGGCTTGGCTTGGCTTGGCTTGGCTTGGCTTGGCTTGGCTTTGCCTATAGTTTGGGCTGCAGAAATTGTAGGTTATTAACCAACATTTCATTTATCAGTAATGATAAGTTGTATATTTTCAGTTAGATATAGGATTGCCAGACCCCCACTGGAAGTGGGGAAGCCTCCAGTTTGAGCCCCCTTTCCCTGATGCTATTCAACCAGCCGGCAGGGGCCTTACCAGCCCTAAATTGAGGCCTCAGCCTGTTTGCTGACTGCATGATGACATCACTTCTGGAAGTGAAACCATCACATTGCTGACAACATGGGAGATGCTCTTGTATTGTTTTTTTGGACAAATACCAGAGCATTTCCCACATTGTGGTCAGTGTGATGACATCATTTCCACAAGGGATATTATTGGGCTGCGGCCCCAGGTCCAGGTCTCAATGTATGGCTGGTAAGCCCAACCCGCATCCCCTTCTGGTTTCCCGAGGGTGCCTGGCAACCCTAGTTTGACCAATGGAATTCATGCATTCCAGAGAACTGTGTATCTGGGTTGCTGTGCATTTACTGAATCACAATACGTTGGACGGTGATACGAAGCTGTATCAACATTCTGTCTGTTATGTTTGATTCAAATAGAGGGCACATCTAAATTGTATTGTGAACAACAATACAAAATATCCAGGCAGAGGAATTAGCAAGTATTGAGCGGTCGCAGAACTCACTCGACGCGCACTGAAATGCTGGACAGTTCCAACAATCCCAATTAGACCATGCTGTACAAAGAACCTCTTAGTGAGACATGTTGATGTGGGCTTAGCCATTCCAAGGCTTCAAGTGCTGGGACAAACCGCACTCTGCTTAACTGCAGAGAGTCTTAATTAACAATTTCAGGCAAGGCATAGGTTGAAATTTGATTTCTCTTAGCTTGTGTTGCAATCAGGGCTCTTTTCAGACAAATCCCCTAAAACTTTTCTAAAACGTTTTAAATTCCCCACGCCTGCCTTTACAACTATGTTTGTCTGCACTCAACCCCACAAAATTATTCCTGGGTGCCACTATACTATTTTCCCCTTTTCTTTTTTAGTTCTGTATTAAATCGATGCTTTAATGCTTCACAGCTTTGTGCTGCATTCCACACCCCTCGTTTACTCGATGCTTCAAAGATTCCCCTCCCCAAAATAAAAGAACAAACAGAGCCCCTTTCTGCACGAGCGGAATACAGCACCCTAGGGACGGCAAAAACGCCGTCCCAATGCAGCAGTGCTGGCCGCACTGCCCCCAAGCGGCGCGAAGGTGCCGCTTTTAAACTTCACTCATGGAGTGATGTTTTCCAAAAGCGCCGCCTTCCTGCCAGCGCGGTGGGAACCGCACCGGCATGAGGGCGCCACTTTTGGCCCCTGTGCTGTGCGACAGGAACTTACCTTGCCTTCTGTGTGCAGCTCGGGACAGCTGCAAAGCCAGTGGAGAGCCGCTGCCTGGGCCATGTGGAAACGGGCAGAGAAATGCTGCAAGTAAATAGGCGATGGGAGAACTGAATGAACTCTGAAAATGGCATTGAAGAGAAAGTTCAGGGAAGCGGAGAAGTGGGAATAGATGGCACAGAAGTGTGGGAATAGATGTCATAGCAACTGAATATGTTTTCAAAACATTTCAGCCAGATAATCGTTTTTGAAGGGGATTCATTTAAAACTTTTTGAGGCTGGAAATAAAACGTTTGGGGGTAAACACCATGTGGAACTCCATGGAGGAAACATTTTATTTCCTGCCCAAAACATAGGGCCAGTGAGTTTGTAGCTCTTAAGGGATCCTCTTTTAGCTCTAGCCTTTCTTTTTCTTACCCCCTCATGGCTAGTGGACAGAAGCAAGTCCCGTGTCCTCAAGATCATGCAGGAAAGAGAAACAAAAATGAAGGCTTGATGCCATGGCTAGCTTCCCACAATCCACAGACTGGTATCAAGGAATGATGCAGTCAAAATCCAATCTGGGTCAGCAAGGGGTGACAGCCGTCTTTCTTTTCCCTCTGTTGAAGAAACCATGAGAAATGTCTTGTATTTTATCTGGCAACTTTAGGAATATCAGCCATCTCTTCCAGTCTCATTATGAGTAATATTGTCAAGCACATGAGCCTCGATAGGGATAGCCCAAAAAGATATCAAAGTGAAGCCAAGATACAAAGACTGCAGGCTGACTTGGGGAATCATCAGAACCAGGCATGACAAAGAAGTGTTTTGGACATTGTCATCTGTCTTCTGTTGGCTCATTAATGACACCAGACTGCCTTCTGTTCAAATTGATGTGCCAGCATAGATCTCATCGAAACACGTGGGATTTATGGTTTGCAGGGAGCCACAGCTGGAGAAGAATCATTTACTGATTATATGTATGCTGCTCTGAGTGAAAGCTTTTCCAACCCTATTCACCAGTCTTTACAAAAGAGTCCTGTTGTGTTGCCTTGTCTGGATTTTGTACATCTACTTTGCCAGCCTGGACCCTCAAAAGGGTAGCCCCCTCTCCGTAGCAAAGAATGGGGGATGGGGCACCCCCTTTGAGGGTCATAACTTTGGACCCCCTAAACCAAACTGCACCAAACTTGGGGGGGTCTCATCAGGACAGTTTCCAGATGATATCCTGAAATTTTGGTGCCAATACATCCAAAAATGCGCCCCCTGCAGGAACATCCCAGAAATTTGCCCAAGAATCTTTGTTTTGCATTGAGTTTTCTGCATTGCTGTCAATGGGGGTTGCAAGCTGGGGGGGGGGCACATTTCTGAAGGCACAGTCTCAAAACTTTCAGGGTCTCATCAGGAGATTGCCCTGATGATACCCCCCCCAGGTTTTGTGCAGTTTGCTTCAGGGAGGCCAAAGTTATGGACCCTCAAAATTGTAGCCCCCGTCTTCTATTAGCTCTCATTGGAAACAATGGGGGATGGGGCACTCCCTTTGGGAGTCCATAACTTTGGTCTCCTTGAACCAGACCTCACCAAACTTGGGGGGGGTAGCATAAGGACAGTCTCCTGATGATACACTGAAATTTTGGTGCTGATATGTCTAAAAATGCACCCCCTGCAGGCACCAATGTCCTGGTGCAAAACAAATTGGTCATGGTGGAGTGGCCGCCCATGGGGGGGGCATCCAACTCAGGTTTTGCCCAGGGCTACAGTTTGCCTCATTATGCCCCTGAGATAGGTTTACAACTGGAAGAGGAAAGGAGGTATGGAACAGGAAAGCTTGTCACAGAATATTTCGGGTCAGGAGTATGGCCTGTAGTATGGAGAAATATGGGCCTGTTTTCAATGCCAGGTGAGAAGCAGGAGGAAGGACTGATGAAGCTAATTCCCAAGCCCTTGACTATGAACTCTGTCCTCATTGCTATGTAAATCTGTGGCTATTTGGTCCTCAATTCAGGAGCTGTGTTGACTGGGAGTACAGTCTATAAATGTTAGAAATAAATGATTAAAAAGTTAAGAGGGCAAATCTTGCTGTAACATAATTTGCATTCTCTTAAAATAGGAAACTTGGAAACAGCAACAATACTAATGCAGTAAGGTTCCTCTTTTTTTTTTTTGCTTACGTTAGGATGGGTGGCCAGATAAATCCAAAACAAGAAACAGGTCTTAGCAACGAGGACCAGAAATAGAACATATTTGTAGGCACTTGCAGGAATAAATTTCTGCTGCATCAAAAGTTGTTTCCATCAATTTCCACATTTTTTTCACTCCAGTAGCCCGACATACAAATTTCTAGTTCTATGGTCCAGTAGTTTGCACAGCGTATGCTTTAAATTATGCTAGTTTAGTCCATAGATTATTCACTTCGCTGGTGCTTTTCACTTCCAAGAAATGCACGTCATAGCAGTAAGGGCAAAAGGAGCTTTATCAGACTTACAGCATTTTGCTCAATAGATGGTCAGTACGCAACCCACAATTTCTCCCAATGAGCACGTGTAACCTCTATCTGTGGGTTCTGTGGGGCAGAACTTGGAATGAGTTTGCAACACCAAATTTTAAAAACAAAATGGTTTACTTTCTTAACATATAACATCAAACATCAACATTTAACATCACACTTCAAGGTTCTGTTCAGGTTTCACTTCTAGTTACAGTCTTCTGATATTGCCAAGTCCAATTCTTGCTGCAAGTGGGTTGGCTCCTGAAGACTCCAAGGACTTGGTGAACAGGATTCAACATGATGAAGGTTTCCAGGAGAACTCTCACCCATTACAAACACAAAAAACCCTTAACAAGGTGTTAAGGGCTTATACAAATCAAGATCTGAGTCTGGTAGCCTTGTCTCCTCCAAACTACATGAGCTCTGCAGCCTTCTGCTGCTTTGAGTCTCCACCCCTTTCTGGGTCAACCCATTCTGAGCATGGGGGTTACACACGCATTTTATTAGACCTAAATGAGCACAAGCAAACCAGCAGCTGTCCCAATTTGGTTTTGAAGCTGAATTGAAATGGGCAAGGAAACAAATGTGCTGTATTATTCCTGATATTTGTGTCCTACTTTTCCTGTCATATCAATGTAATATCATGAAGTTCCTAAGCACCATCTCACTGATTACCTTTGGTAATTTTTAAAATAAAAATTGTGAAGCTGTCCCATTTAAAAAACAAATAAACTCATTCTACATTATAATTGCAAATTAAATCTCCACTGCAGAATCAAGGAGGTATGGAACAGGCTTTTACAGGACACTCAGAACTTATCAGCTTTTTGAATAAGTCTTGCTTGATTTTCTTCCTCACTGCAAGTGCCCAACATGGGGCGTTTCCCCACTCACCATGATCCCCCCTATGCCACGTGCTGCTCTCAGCGCGCGGCATCCCTGGCGCGCGCCCGGGCGTCCCCACCACCCCGCGCTCTGCACGGGGTCATCAAGAGACGCCGTTTACAAGAGCGCAGGGATGCCGCACGCTGAGCGGCAGCGTCGGGGCGACTGTGCTGTCATCGCCCCTGTCATGGGGAGTGCTGGGGGACCCCGCGCTACTCTTTTCAAGTAGCACGGGGCATAAGGAAAGTGGGGAAAGGCCCATTGTGTGGCCTTTTGTCAGTGCAGGTCCCATGATCCCCGGCACAGTCTTTTGAGTGGCTGCCCCCCTCTTCCTGCAGATTATGTGGCCCAGGTTAGCCTGACCTCATCAGAGGTAAGAAACTAAGCTGGGTCAACCTTGGTTAGTGCTTGTGTAGGAGACCATCAAAGAAAACTAGGGCTCCTATGCAGAGGCAGGCAATAGCAAACCAGCTCTGCTCATCTCTTACATTGTAAAGCCCATGAAGGGGTCACCATAGGTCAGTTGCCACTTGACAACACATTCTCCCACTTTCATCTATGGGAAAACTGATGAGGTCTATCCCAGTGTTTATATAAGAAGAGCTTGGATTTATATCCCCCCTTTCCTGTAAGGAGACTCTGAGGGGCTTACAATCTCCTTTCCCTTCCCCCCCCCAACAATAAACACCCTGTGAGGTGGGTGGGGCTGAGAGAGCTCTGAAGAACTGTGGCTTGCCCAAGGTCATCCAGCTGGTGTGTGTTGGAGTGCACAAACTAATCTGGTTCACCAGATAAGCCTCCACAACTCAAGTTGCAGAGTGGGGAATCAAACTCGGTTCTCCAGATTAGAGTTCACCTGCTCTTAACCACAGCACCACACTGGCTCTCCATCTGGTATTCCCATGTACATTTAACGTTTAACATAAGGGGGGGTCTTGTTATTTGTTTTTCAGCTGCAACCGACGTGTCCTTTTCATTCGATGTTGGAAATGGCCCAGTGGAGATCGTTGTGAGATCACCCAGTCCTCTCAATGATGACCAATGGCATCGTGTTGTTGCTGAGCGAAATGTTAAACAGGCCAGCCTACAGGTAGATCAGCTCCCACTGGAGATCCGGAAGGCCCCTACAGAAGGCCACACCCGGCTGGAACTCTATAGCCAGTTATATGTGGGTAAGTAGATGCTGAACATCAATTAGTGAGTCCTTTGCACTATATCAGGGGTCTGCAACCTGCGGCTCTCCAGATGGCCAATTGGCCATGCTGGCAGGGACTGATGGGAATTGTAGTTCATGAACATCTGGAGAGCTGCGGCTTGCAGACCCCTGCACTATATGGATATTTAAGAGTTCTCAGTAGAACATACTTCTTGTGCTCCCCGTGGGGCCTTTTTATGTATCTTGTATTCATGCATTTGCTCCTGATTTATGTATTTCTTTCTGACTATGCCAATAAAGGCTTATGTATGTATGTATGTATGTATGTATGTATGTATGTATGTATGTATGTATGTATGTATGTATGTTATGTATGTATGTATGGATGGATGGATGGATGGATGGATGGATGGATGGATGGATGGATGGATGGATGGATGGATGGATGGATGGATGGATGGATGGATGGATGGATGGATGGATGGATGGATGGATGGATGGATGGATGGATGGATGGATGGATGGATGGATGGATGGATGGATGGATGGATGGATGGATGGATATGGTTATTTAAGTGCTACAATGCAGTTTTTCAAAGCAGTTGGGAAATAACCTCTGACCTGCTGCCAGGTATATTTGAAAGAAAGGAAAAACACAAATGATGTGGCAAGGCACGAGGCCAAGTTTGTGGTGGTAGCAGGGGTGGACCCACATTTTTGGGGCCCAAAAACTTGATCCGGTATGGGGGGGCCGTCACAACCACAGTGAAGGCCAGGGTAGGCACTGTTATCTCCTCAGTGAGGTTATGCCACAATAGACCACCACAATTTTTGGAGTGCTAATTGATAATTTCCTGTTTTAAAGTTTTTTTTAATTAAAAAAATAAGGATTATTTCATTCTTTGAAAGGAAGGAAATTATAAAGTACACCCTCTCTATGTTTATATCACAAGCATATTGTTATGATTTTTTGTAAAGGGCTTGTTTATTTGCCAAATGGCCTCCCATGCAGGTTTTTTCATGCAAATAAAGTTACCATAATTTTCTCCTTTGCAATGACTACAAGCAACGAAGTATGCTTTCATTTTTTAAAATTATGGCTAGCCTAAGATAATTGTGATAAGTTTTAATTTCTGTTATAAATGTTAACAGTATTTTAAAGTATTTATCTTTTTATATTAAATATATTTAGGATGAAGCATCCTTAATTTGAACTTTTTTTGTTCTTGGCTAGTGATATTTTAATAACCTTTTAATTTTTCTTTTAACTGTTACTTTATATTGAATTACACTATACTATTAACATTCTTTTAAAGCAATGTGGACTAACTGGTTGTGGTGGGTTTTCTGGGCTGTGTGGCTGTGATCTGGTAGATATTGTTCCTAACGTTTCGCCTTCATCTGTGGCTGGCATCTTCAGAGGTGTATCACAGAGGGAAGTCTGCTATACACTGCGCCCAGACTTCTCTTATAACAGACTTCTATCTGTGATACACCTCTGAAGATGCCAGTCACAGATGCAGGCGAAACGTTAGGAACAAGATCTACCAGACCATGGCCACACAGCCCAGAAGACCCACCACAACCAGTTGAATCCAGCCGTGAAAGCCTTCAACAATGCAGACTAAAGTTGCGTCTGGGATGAGGGGCCATGAAGCTTAAGCTTCATTAGTTTCATAGTAGATCCGCCCCTGAGTGGTAGTCAAAAGATAAACCCTAAGGTGAGATGGACCCAAAAGAACCTGGCCTCCCCTCATTTTAGTGAAAGGTTTCCAAGTGGCAGAATTCAGTCAAGTGATGCCCCATGCCCAACCTCCTAAAGGGGAAGAAGGGACGGGAAAAGGGGAATGTGGGGGAGGGAGCAAACTAGGTAGGCACTAGGACCAAGCGGAACATTCTATGACAAAGAAGATCCAGCATGTGGCGGATGAATATAAAACTGTACTTTAATCTTTCAATGGAAAAAAATATAGGAGAGAAGCAGATAATAATAAGATGCTGAACTATGGGAATTAGATTTTGCAAAAGTTTCATAGAGCCCGTCAAGTTCTGCAAAATAAAGATGAAAACTTGCAAACATGTGCAGATCTGTAATCGTTGTTAGCTGACTAGCTGCACACATCAAGAGATGAATATGAAAGATTTGAAGCAGTAGCAAAAGAGATGCTACCAGATGTAGATTGCAAGCCAGCTCAAACTCGCAAACGTATTAGAAAGTACCCAATGATGGAGAGGCGCTAGAAGTAAATCTGAGTGCCAGAGATAAATTTTGTATCACCACTTTTCACACAATTGTTGACAAACTAGAAACGCGGATGAGGAAAGGAGAGGTGTACGGGTTTTCTTGTCTAACTGGTGTTCCAAATGGCCTCCCAAATGATGCAGCTTTCTTGTCTGCTGAAACAGAAAGATACTCACAGGGTTGTCAAAAGCGAATTGATGCTTACTCAGATGACTTAAACACTACTTTATCTGTGGAGCTCAGCTGTTTCACTCATATGTTCGCCATAAGTTCAACACAGAAAAAAAACTGTGAAAACAATATTCAGTCATGCTGAACTTCACAAAATAATTGTAGAAGACAATATTGAGCCTCCTTTTCGAAATGTAGAGATTGGCTTGAGTATAGTTAGAACATTGATGGTCACAAATTTCACAACTGAACATTCATTTTTGCAACTGAAACATATTAAAAATCCCAACAGAATAACAATATGACAAGACAGACTTGGGGCCTTTTCTCTGCTTCGTATAGAAGCAGATTTGTTACACCGGATTAATTTTGAGGACCTGATAGATTTTGCCATTAAAAAAGTAGAATCAAAATCTTCTAAAGTATAAATAAGTAGACAACAATTATCTTTTCATCCATGAATGTTGAAAGGTTTAAGGTTTTAGAAAACAATAAAATAATGGTTGGTTGGTTTATGAATGTAATAACCATCAATATCCGTATATCTGTGTGCCTGCCTATCTGTGCCCTGTCAGCAAAAACAGTACATTGTAGCACAACTTTTCTTTCACAAGGGTCGAATCCCCACTACCTTCTTAGCCAGGTTTCAGAACACAAACTAACCAGGTTTGAGGGACGACCTCCCTGGTTGAATCCCCACTACCGTCTTAGCCAGGTTTCAGAACACAAACGACCTCAAACCTGGTTAGTTTGTGTTCTGAAACCTGGCTAAGACGATAGTGGAGATTCGACCAAGGTTCAGAAAAATATTCCAACTTGAGACATTTGAAATGATAAGTTTTAACATTTTTATTTGCTTTGTTCCCTTTTGGCAATTTAAGATTTAAATGATTGAAAAATTGCTTTTTTACTACTGCCCAGCCCTAGTTGTGAGCAAATAAATTGCTTTTCGCTAGAAAGTGATAAATAAATGAAATAAAAAACAAGCTCAGTAGTGAATATAAACTGTGAAATCTGGTTAGACTAGGCTACAAGTAAACTGAATTATGACTCTTGCAAATGGAAGGGCTGGGGCACCAAAATTGGACTGTGCACGTGGCATCAGCCCTGGTTATACAAGACATGCATGGGAATATTTACCATCCAGAAGCAACTAAACTGTTTTTGCTGATACCTAAGCTGTATTTTTTTATGCTTGTCCAGGTGCTGCAGGCGCCCAGAAGGGATTTCTGGGCTGCATTCGCTCTCTGCGAATGAATGGGGTCACTCTGGATTTAGAAGAGAGGGCAAAAGTTACACCAGGAGTGAAGCCTGGGTGCTCGGGCCATTGCACCAGCTTTGGGATGTACTGCGAGAATGGCGGCAAGTGTGTTGAAAAATACAACGGCTACTCTTGTGACTGCTCCCGGACAGCGTACGATGGTCCATCCTGCAAAAAAGGTAAGGGTCCATACAGGGTAACCAAACTATTTCCCAGCAAAACACCTGGGAGCTGCCAACGATACACAGAAGATGTGCGTTTCTTCCTGTGTTTTGCAAAAAATGTATCACATTTGCAGTTTGTTTCCCCAACGATGTATAGGAGACCTATCAGCAGAGTCAAAAAATAAATCTTTACATAAACTCTACCTCATTCAGACTGGAGATGTATGAAAAGGGTTGCATATTTGAATCTCCATAAGAGAAACAAATAAAGGAAAGGAAGCATGATATAGCCTGATCTCATTGGCTCTCATAGACCAAGCAAGATTACTGCTTGGATGGGAGACCACCAAGGAAGGCTGTGAGAAGGAAGGCAATTCCCCAGAGGTGTCCAACTCTGGTGCTTCAGATGTTCATGGACTACAATTCCCATCAGCCCCTGCTGGCATGGCCAATTGGCCAAGCCAGTAGGGGCTGATGGGAATTGTAGTCTATGAACGTCTGAAGCGCCAGAATTGGACACTCCTGCTGAATAGCCAATCACCTGCACTTAAAATTTTGCCTTGGAAAACCCTTGATGGGCTCAGCTGCAACTTGACACCACTTTAAACACACACAAGGTGGATAAAAATCTCCCTGAACAGATACAAGTAGCATTTCAGGAAGATGTTTAGGCATAATGCTCTCCCCTTGGTGTTAATTTATGTGTGCAGGGAGGTTTGTCCTATGTGGTGCCATTAGAACATAAGAACATAAGAACAAACCAGCTGGATCAGACCAAAGTCCATCTAATCCAGCTCTCTGCTACTCGCAGTGGCCCACCATTCAATATGCATCATCCCTGCAGCTTGAAGTGATACAGGGAGGGACTCTGGCTCAGTGGCAGAGCATCTGCTTCGTATGCAGAGGGCCCCAGCTCCAATCTCTGACATCTCTAGCTAAAAGTATCAGGACATTCATGATGTAAAGGACCTCAGCCTGAGAACTTGGAGGGTAGACAATAACAACCTTGGTGGACCAACAATCTGATTCAGTATGAGGCAGCTTTATGAGGAAGAAGAAGAAGAGTTTGGATGTATGCCTCACCTTTCCCTCCAGTAATGCTATTAGAGATTTTATTTTATTTAGCATTACTGATATAATGTCTCACTTTTCTCTATTGGCTGTTATATCAACAGTCCTTAACCTTAAAAACCACGAGTCATTTTTTTTCTGTTTTGTCTAAATATTTTATTAGTTGTCCATGAATTTAATTAAGTCCTTTTCTTTGAGTACTGAAGTTAACGTAGTTATTTCTGAAAACTCCGTTATGGTCCTGTAGGAATGATGTCCATAAAGTCGCAGGTGGATTGCCCTTGGCCATGTGGTTAATAATCCTCATAAAATCCAAGAAATGGTGTTGGCCTATGCATGTTAGATGTTATGTGTTATAGCTGAGCAAATGTTATCTCTAATATATTTAATGAGCTTGGAAAATTTTAGGATACACTGTCAGGCTGTTTTATTTACCAGAGCTTTTAATGGAGTGTAAGTTACAAGTATATTATTGCATTGTATTATGTTTTATTAGATTGGACAGAAATTGGGGTTTTATTGTTGTTTTATGCCTAGATTTACATTGTAAACCCCCTTGTCTCATGGGAAAGGGAGGGATTAAACTTTCTTAATAAATTGATTTTAAATTTTAGATATTTCGATATTTGTACTCCATGTTTCTCCCGGCGGTAACTCAAAGTAATGTTGTTCTCTCCACCTCCATTTTGATCCTCTCAATAGCAGCCCTATGAGGTGGCTAGTCTGAGAGAGAAAGAAAAAGAAGAAGAGTTTGGATTTACACCCTGCTTTTCTCAGCGTCTCAAAGCCACTTACAAACTCCTTTCCTTCCTCTCTGCACAACCGTGTGAAGCAGGCAGGGCTGAGAGAGAACTGTGACTAGACCAAGGTCACCCAACAGGCTTCATGTGTGAGAGTGGGGAAACAAATCTGGTTCACCAATTAGAGTCTACCGCTCATGTGGAAGTGTGGGGGATCCAACTCAGTTCTCCAGATTAGAGTCCACCTGCGCTTACCCACTATACCTCACTGGCCTACAATAACAAGGTTCCGTGGCGGAATGGCAATTCAAACCTTGGGCTCCCAGATCCTACACTGACACTCTAGCCGCTACAATAAATAATAAGAGGATCATAGAGAGGGTAGCGGTACCAAAGGAATTAGACATACTGCATGTAGGCTCTGCTACTCAGATTCTCAGAATGTACCAGAAATGTCCTAGGACTAAAAATGTCTTGATGTGCATATTCCAGAAGCAAACATAAGATCCTGATTATTCTTCCTTACACAACAGTCCTTTTTTTCCTATTTGAATGCATTTAAGGGACCCGTAAAAAAAGGAATGATACGAAAAGTCTTCGCAAATAAATGCTGTTGACATTGGGGACTGGCCTAGATAGGTTTAAAACGAGCCGGCACAGGCTTCCCACTATGGGGACATTTTTTTTATTGATGGCAATCATGCTCGGAATTCCTGATGGATGACTTCTATGAAATTGCCCTGTTTTCACTCTTAGCAGGGCCAGATGTCCCGCATATGAGTGACACGTTGGGTGGTTGAGTTTTGCAGCTGCTAGACCGAGGACAGAGCTGTCAAAATAGAATTTGACATCTCTTTCTATTAAAGGATTTTTTGGATTTGCGGGGGGGAGGGGAAGGGTATACTCAACTGCAATTGTTCTTTCAGAAATCTGAGAAATTGTTATGAAGAGAGGCTGAAATGAGTCTGCCGTCTCACAGATTGCTTTCCTGACCTTATTTTGCCCTTTCTTTAAATATGTTTTCCCCCTTCAAGGATGCAGGCCAGTGGCAGTTAATTCGGAGGGCCAGAGCGCTTTGTATTCATTTTTTGCATTCTTAATGGCTTTCTGCCTAAACACCAGTGTGAGTGTTTTTTTCAAAAATGTTACCTACCCTACGTGATTAATAATTTGTTAATAGAAAGCTCCGGCACTAAGAGGCAGGCATAAGACTCCCTTTTTAAAACAGAAAAAGTTGGTGACGGTCAAAATATGCATAACAGGGAATGAGTGATCACTATGACCAGCCCTGATCATATTATTCCAAGACGGGACAAGCAACTGAAGGAAAGGGCAAATGAAAGACCTGCGGGCGGGGGGGGGAGGCAAGTGAGTGTTAGATCCTTGAATCTTGTTCCAATAACCAGACTCTGGAATATTGTTCAGTAGCCTTTATTATGGATACATAGATCAGGTTCACAGGTCCAAAGCCAGGGCCTTTCCCCACTTTTCCCTCTACCACCGTCGCTGCGCGCTACTCACTGTGCGCGTCATTTCTGGCGCGCGCCCTGGATTCCCCACGACAAAAGGCTCCGTTTTCTCCAGCGCCAGGAATGACGCGCGCTGAGGGGGCGCGACAGCGGCAGCATCGGGGCGGCTGCGTTGTCGCCACCCCTGTAGTGGGGAGTGCCGCGGGACCCCACGCTACTTGGCCCGAGTAGCGCGCAACAGAAGGTAAGTGGGGAAAGGCCGTCAGTTCTAAAGATCCTGACTAATTGACACTCATTTATCCCCAACAGATCCCCCTCCCATTTTCCCAGAGCAGAACATCTGTCAATAGTTACTTTCAGTGGTACCTGGTACCAAGGTTGTTCTATCAGTAGCGGATAACTACGTTGAGCCACCTGGCTACCAGACCAGAGTCTAGATAATAACAATTATTCTTTCCCAGGGTGCTGACATGTCAGGGGAAGCCTAGTTGTCTAGAAGCAGCAAGGAAGCCATGAACTTAGGTCAAGACAGAATACATTGAATACAGCTGAAACAGCAATGGTTACATTACAATGGAACCTCGGCAATCGTCACCTTTGGTTTTCACCAGTCCTGGTTTTCGCCGGTCACCCCCGGCCATTTTGTTGCCTCGGTTTTCTCCGGGTGCCTCCATTTTCGGCTACGCTGTTTGCATAAATTTATGTTGTTTGTGCAGAGCGTGCACAAATGGCGTAGCTTCGATTTTTGCCGGTTTTGGTTTTCACTGAGCGTCGCCGGATGGATTACCAGTGGAAACTGAGGTTCCACTGTATATAGAAAGCATATAAAGGCACAATCCTGACAGTGGGGAAAGGGTAAAGTATGAAAATAATAACTATGATCAGTGCTGATTTGGATGAATCTAGAAACTGTTCTGTAAGGTCACGGCACATCATTTTGAGATTGCAGTAGAAAGACCCAACCTAAATTCCAAACTGAACACTGTGCCTTTTAATTGCCTATTTGGAACACTGGTGAATTCCACACAGGGACAATATAATGGATGTAGGACACAATACAAACTGTTTGGGGGGGAGGGGAAACTCCCTGTCCCCCAAAACAAGTCTTCCCCATTTTGTTTCCTGGGATTTTCAAAAATCGCAAAACCAGCAATCTTTTTGCAAAATCCCAGGTTGGAGTCACTCCTGTGCAAACGGCCAGGCAGGATCTACTTTCTTTCCCTCCCTTCTGCTGTACCGTCCACAGACAGGGAGAATCCGCCTGCCATTGTCCAGCTGTTGTAAGAAGGCCTCTTTTTCTATTTTGCATGTTGCATATGCGCAGCTGCAGCTGCACAGGTGCAGCCGATTTGTATTGTGGGATGATCGGTGTGGCTGCCAGGGTTCATCTCCTGCACAGCTACGGATGTGTTGCAGAAAATAACAAAAAAAAGAGAAGCGTCTCCATGCCAAAGTGCAAAAGCAATCCGAATTGTTTCCATGGGCTCCAGTCACTTCCTGCACGGCACGCATGTGAATGGGGAAAAGGAAAACAAGTTCCTTTACTAATGACTGCTGTGCGGATTCGACCACTGTGCCTACAACAAAAACACATGATGGGGTAAGCAGGGTGAAGACAACAAAAGAATGTGGCCCATTTCACAAATTGAATACAAGATGAAAGAGATCTAAAAACTTGTAGGATGGCTGTCCAGACAGAATAATGCACTTTCAATCCACTTTCAATGCTCTGCAGCTGGATTTTACTGTGCAGAGTAGCAAAATCCATTTGCAAACAATTGTGAAAGTGGATTGAAAGTGCATTATTCTGCATATGAGGAAGGGGCCTTATTCATGCATGATGGTAAGAGGGAATACTGCGACTCAGGGCGTTTCCCCACTTACCTTTGCTGCCCTTTGCTGCGTGTTACTCTCAGCGCGCGTCATCTCTGGCGCACGCGCCCAGGCGTCCCCATGACCTCGCACTCTGTGCAGGGTCATCAAAAGGCACCGTTTCAAGGAGCGCCAGGGATGCCGCGCACTGAGGGGGCGTGAGAGCGGCAGCGTCAGGGTGGCTGCGTTGTTGCCTCCCCTGTAGTGGGGAGTGCCGGGGGACCCCGTGCTACTTGAGGAGAGTAGCGCGGGGCTTAAGGTAAGTGGGGGAAGGGCCTCTGACAACCACCACCATCTATGCTTCTTTTCAAGAACAGTCCTATGGCACACAGGTAAAATGAAGAATCAGTCATGGGCAGCCCCATCCAAAGTTGTGGTGCTGCGACCACACCAGCCCACCATTTCCAAGGAGGCTTCCCAGTGGTGTGTGGAGGCTACAAACATGGAAAAGCCTTCTTGCGAGCAACAAGCCCCCGTTGAGCTTAATGGACTTACACCACCGTTTCATTGGCGTGAAGCCTCAGCAAGCAGGAAAGGTTTTAAAACATCTTGAGGAAAAAAGATAACTAGTTTAGCATATCCAAATACAATGTTTTGAGGGTGAAATAAAACGTTTCCAAAGCTTTTTGGCCTAAAAGCTGTGCGGAACCCCTGAAGGAAATGTTTTATTTTCCAACCTCGAGACATTTTATTTGTGTTGTGTGGGATGGGTAGTAGATTTTTTCCCATTTTAAAAATTAAAAGCTTAAATCGTACTGCCAATACAACCGCTGGGCGTTTGATAATGTCCGTGAAAATAACATTTTAAATGCCCTTTAGTGATAACGCCTTGTAGCAGGGGTCTCCAGCCGTTTTGAGGCTGTGGGCACCTTTGGAATTTTGAGAGGGGGGTGATGAGCAATGCCCCCAAATGGGAGGTGGAACCAAACACACAATGGCTGCCTCCAGAGGCAGAGCCAAACGAAACACCTCTCTCCCCATATCTGCTGCGAAGAAGCAAATCCTGAAGGAGAAATTGAACCACACACTGACTAAGGAAAGCCCAGTTGCTTAGGAGTGGAAATCCCTTTCATTTGAATGAGAGCTGCCTACAGCAAGCCTTGCAATGCCCTCTTTTTTCTGAAAGGCACAATGGACACCAATGGAAATAGTGGTGGGCGCCCATAGGAACCATGTTGGAGAACCCTGACATATAGCTATGGAGGTAGCTATGCTCATCCATGGCCATGCTGCGTGGCATTTGTGTCACCAGGAAAGAGCTCTTCGAAACAAGAACAAACGGAGCAATCATCCCCACCCCCACCCCCCCTGAAACCTCTGCTTCGGACCGTCCACGTGTAAATTTGGGAGTTGCATTACTAGCCAAAATTGGATGTAGCCGAAGCAAAAAAAAATGCAAAATGGAATTGTTTTTCACATCAATATTTTGGAGCAAAATTACAGTTTCTTTTACAGAACGACAACTATAAATCCATCACCGATTGCTTTGAAAACGCATGACAAACCATTGTTTTACAGCTCTGCGTCAGGAGCATTTCTAAATGCTTTCAGGCCGTTGTTCGGAAATCCCAGTAATGGGATAATGGACAGCCCTCACATTTTGCAAGCACTAGATTTAACAAACTATTGCAAAGGAGTATCATTTATATAGGAGTGTGTGTGTGTGTATGTGTGTGTGTGTGCGTGCGTGCGTGCGTGCGTTCGTTCGTTCGTTCGTTCGTTCGTTCTGAACCTCTGCCTGCACATCTGTTACAGGACCAGGTTTTTAAACTGCAATGGAATCTGCTGGTGAAATGGAAAAGAATGGTCCACTTTGATCACTCCAAAAAGGCTATGCTGAAGCTCATAGGATATAGATCAGGGGTCTGCAACCTGCAGCTCTCCAGATGTTCATGGACTACAATTGGCCAATTGGCCATGGCGGCAGGGGCTGATGGGAATTGTAGTCCATGAACATCTGGAGAACCACAGGTTGCAGACCCCTGATATAGATGGACTAATGGCATGTAGGATTTGGGGGAGTAGAAAGATCTGGACAAAACTGAGTGAAAATTATGGCTGTGTGTCAGACTAGGATCTGGGAGATTTCAGATTCAAATCTTCATTCTGTCGCAGAAGCTTGCTAAATGACCTTGGGCCAGTGTGACACATGCGTAGCCTAACCTACCTCACAGAGCTTTAATGACAATAAAATGGAGAACAGAATGATAAAAGTTGCTTTGGGTCCCTAGTGGAGGTCAAGGTGGAGTGTAAATGAACAAATCAAGTAAAATGCATTGATGAAACTCCTCCATAGCCTGACCCACACTGTTAGCATAGGTGGTGGAAGGCTGATACTATAAACATCTTTGATGACAAACATTAGTGTTGCCAGATGGTTTAGAAATCATTGATTCAACAAGCTGAAAAATTAAAAGCGAGCGCGTCAGAAGAAAACCACGCGGTAGTAAATGAGAGCATTGTAGTTGTTGAACATGAAAGGGTGTCACAGAGTACGTTCACCATCTTTTTTGTTGTTTGTTTCTCCCCACCCCCAAAGAGGTTGGAGCATTTTTTGAAGAAGGGATGTGGCTCCGGTATAACTTTTCATCGGCAGGAAGTAACATGAAGGACTTGGTTAGCAGGACTCTCTTGAGCTCAACAGAACCGGAAAACGCTGCATCTGACTTTAACCTGAATAGAGAAGAGCTTAGTTTCAGTTTCAGTACCAGCAAACCGCCCGGCGTCCTTCTCTATATCAGTTCATACACCAAGGACTACATGGCGGTGCTTTTGAATGCTTCCGGTAAGTAGCTTGTTTCTGATGTCAGGGTCTGACGTAGGCTTCGGTCACCTCAGCATTGTTCCCACACCTTGGTGAGTTCCGCAGGGCCTGTAAGACTGAGCTGTTCCACCGGGCCTTTGGTGAGGCCGGCCGCAGATCTACCGCCCCCCACTGAGGCTGCCAGTTTTCCATCTTGGCAGGGCCTTGATTCCATCTTGGGCCCTGCCTCTCCCCTCCCAGCCTTTTTGATCGGGCGCCTGTCTTTAATCTTGCTTGCTTTTAACTTTGTCATTTAAATTTTAAGAAATTGCTGCTATGGAAATTTGTTTTAATGTGGTTAGTTTTAGTTATGTATTTTATGTGCTGTTATTGGAACAGCTGTATTGTGAGCCGCCTCGAGCCCTTCTGGGGTGAGGCGGCCTATAAATCTAATAAATAACAACAACAACAACAACAACAACAACAACAACAACATACCCTGTTTCCCTGAATATAAGACATCCCCTAAAAATAAGACATAGTAGAGGTTTTGCTGAAGTGTGAAATATAAGGCATCCCCTGAAAGTAAGACATAGCAAAGTTTTCGTTTGGAAGCATGCCTGACAAACAGAACACAGAACAATAAGACATCCCCTGAAAATAAGACATAGCGCATCTTTGGGAGCAAAATTAATATAAGACACTGTCTTATATTCAGGGAAACACAATAATAATAATAATAATAATAATAATAATAATAATAATAATAATAATAATAATAATAATAATAATAATAATAAAGCCACAAGGAAAACTGGAAAGCTCTTGCTAAATGTGACTGATTCCACTCCTTTACTGGGATGAGAGCAGCCCGAGGTATCCTGTACCCACCTCCCGCTTTTAGGGCTGGTTGGGTGGGGCAATTTTAGTCTAGAATGTTTTATGGTTTTAGGATTGGTTTTATAGCGGTTTTATTGTCATAAAAATTGTATTATGGCTTTTAATGTAACCCACCCTGACACTGCCATAAAGGGCGTGGAATAAATCTAAATAATAAAATAAATGAATATGATCCGGGCTACATGCTGAGCGCTCAGCAACCTGTTATTGTGAAAATGGGGGGGGGGGGGTTTACATACTTAATTCACAATTTCCGTATGTTTGGGGATGCAAGAAAGTTGCAGCTGCTTTGTTGAGTGTGCACTTATAGAGCCTTTCGGGGGTGGGCGGTATATTAAATTTAATTAACAATTTAATTAATAATTAATAATTTAATTAATACATTTAATTAATAATTGAATTTAATTACTAGCAAACATGGGTTTCTACCTGCACAATTTGTGGAATGGCCATATGTGGAGCTCAATTCAGGATAGCATAATAGTGTGGTAAAAGGATATGACAGTTAAAAGGCTAGGAGGGGTTTGGAAACCTGTTCTGGGATAAAGAGCCAGAAATAACTAAATGCCTGTTCTTTTTCTGTAGGAAATTTACAAATTCGGTACCACCTTGGAGTCACCAAAGAACCATATAACATCAATGTAGATCACAGGAACGTGACGAATGGACAGCCGCACAGCATTAATATCACACGAAATGGGAAGGAGATCACTGTTCAGGTAAACACATTGATGGTTATGGGCCAGTTATAGCCGTAAAATTATTGCTAGGGAAAGTGTTCAGTAAGACTGGAGAGTTCGGAATGGCAGCAATGGGAAAATCTAAGCCATTATAACCATCAGGAAAAGAGCTTCAAAGAGGAACTCCAATATGAAACTGCTGAACTGGGATTCATTAAGAGGCTGCACTTTCCTTTAAGCTGAACCAATTTGAGATTTTTTATCTCCCTGTGCGAATTAACAAACTGACAAAACCTGGAAGTCTCTCACCCCTTAAAAATGTTGCTAGTATACCATAACTAATTAATGGTCACCTCTTTTTTCTTGATTAGATTTGAATTTTACATAATACTTCCTGTCTTTTCATAACCCCTTGATTCTATAAAATAACAATATAATGGGAAATCACCCATCGCATGAGAAAAAGAGGATTCTATTCACAGAAGCTTATGCTGGAATAAAAAATTAGTAGTTTTTAACTGTTATGATTGGGGTAGACAACACTAGTTATCCTGTAATGTCTGATCCCATTGTGTCAGACAGCTCCCTACTTCTCATTGTCCAAGTGTTTAAGATGCTTCTTTTAAATTCTTGAAAATCAGCCTTTTTATAGAACAATTGGGACAAATGATAACCTTTCCTACATCATCGTTCACTCTGGAATGACACATTTTTGTTGTATAAGTTTAACGGGGACTGAAGTGACTGTTAGAACTCAAACCAGATTAAAAATTCCAAAGACAATCAAGAATTTTTTGGTCCCATTTATTTCATTCTGTCCTTAAATTTCCCATTCTAGTTGATGGGGTTTACAGCTGCATCATTTTGGTTGGATCATACCTATCATGGAAGAAATAACTCTTACAATTATATAAGTATAATTGTATATACATATATAATTATTAAAACTTTTTAACCACACCTTTCTGCCCTCCCATATGGCCACCCATTTGGCTAACAAATTAAAATATACAAATTTAATCTTAGCTCAAAACCAGCACTTATGCGGATTCTGCATGTGCCAAAAACAGTGGTGTGAAAACGGTGTAAAATGGTTTAAAAGGGTGTAAAAGGATTTACACCATTTTCACACCGCTGTTTTTGGCCCATGCGGAATCCACCTTAAAGACATTACTGAAACAAGTTAAAAACAGAGCTTAAAATAAGTATAAAAGAGAATGATTAAAACATATTTGGAATCATGGTGTTTTTCTTATTAGTTGTAATTGTACTGAGATGCAATATCTTTTGCAAACAGCACATTGCCATGATATATTTTTATTGTGATGAATTCTATATTTTATTAGCATGAGTTGCATCCGGCCCCGTAGAAGACTGCAAATCTCCCTTTTTAATAGTCTGTGCTTCAGTAGCCACTAGATGGCAGTACAGCATAACGTTTAGGAAGAATTCTGCCTTGTTTAGCTGTCTCTGAACCTAAACTTTCCTGCCTTACATTCCTACAAGATTTCTCTTTTTAATAACCAAACAAACACTGAAAGTAGTTAACTACTTGTAGATTATGAGTGAGAACCCAGTCCCTCTACCAAATGAGTTACTGTATAATTCCAAGTTTCCAAATAGGGTTGAGTATAAAGAAAGTATTTCTGATAAGGACACCATTGCCTTCCACTTTCAACAGACACCTGAGGTTTCATAATATAGGTATTGATCATGAATAGTTTGCTAATGGGTTTATTATTAGTTCTAGGCTACTTGCAAAATTCTCATGCCACAGTTACTCACATTTTGCCAACTCCAGATTGGAAGATTCCTAGAGATTTGGGAGTGGAGCTAAAGGAATTCATCATTTAGGGAGTGGAGAGATCTCAGTGGCTTAAAATGCTGTAGAGTCCACCCTCAAAAGAAACCTGCTTCTCCAGGGGAACTGATACCTGTAGATTGGAGATCAGTTGTGATCCTGGTGTTCTCCAGACGCCGCCTGGAGGTTGGCAACCATATACACACCACATGTGGCATGAAATAGCCATCTGTCCAACTGACTGATCGAGCCTGCTTCTATATAAGAACATAAGAACTAGCCTGCTGGATCAGACCGGAGTCCATCTAGTCCAGCATTCTGCTGCTCGCAGTGGCCCACCAGGTGCCTTTGGGAGCTCACATACAGGATGTGAAAGCAATGGCCTTCTGCTGCTGCTGCTGCTCCTGAGCACCTGGTCTGCTAAGGCATTTGCAATCTCAGATCAAGGAGGATCAAGATTGGTAGCCATACATCGACTTCTCCTCCATAAATCTGTCCAAGCCCCTTTTAAAGCTATCCAGGTTAGTGGCCATCACCACCTCCTTGTGGCAGCATATTCCAAACACCAATCACACTTTGCGTGAAGAAGTGTTTCCTTTTATTAGTCCTAATTCTTCCCCCCAGCATTTTCAATGAATGCCCCCTGGTTCTAGTATTGTGAGAAAGAGAGAAAAATTTCTCTCTGTCAACATTTGCTACCCCATGCATAATTTTATAGACTTCAATCATATCCCCCCTCAGACGTCTCCTCTCCAAACTAAACAGTCCCAAACGCCACAGCCTCTCCTCATAAGGAAGGTGCTCCAGTCCCTCAATCATCCTCGTTGCCCTTCTCTGCACTTTTTCTATCTCTTCGATATCCTTTTTGCTGCTATAAACATATTTGCTGCTATAAACTCCACATCCGGGACATATCTTAGGGTGTACCATGTGGTTTCGAGTTAAAACATTTCTGATTTACCCCAGGTTTATTCTATCCCAGATAATCCCCTCAGGTAGTGCTTGTCTAGGAGAGTTTGTGACTAAATGAATTGCAATTAAATATAATCCGTTTCGCTCGTTTGGTTCTCAAACTGATGTCCTGAGATTAAGCGTGGTATGGAGACATTTGCCAGGGAGTTGTTTTATCTCCATGGAATTCATGCGGGATTTTTGCATGTTGCTCATCATTCTCCCAGAGCTCTTTTGCCATAATCTGCGACAGCTCTCAGTTGGTGCAACCCTTTGAAAAGCTATGCTGGCCTTCGAAGACCGTTGACTTCCATGAACTTCAAACAGCGCAACTCTTCATAGCAGTATGCTGGAAACCCAGGATGCTTGTATCTAGCAATGGCCTTTGTTTTGTTGAGGACACAGGAGCAGCTGTGCCTGGTTAGACATGTGGTCCATCTCATCTAACATCCTGAAGAACCAACGAACTGAGGACAAGGCTGTCCACTGATGTTGCCTCCTAGACCTGAGCTTCAGAGTGATTGCACCCTAGAGAAATTCTTTGTGTGATCTTGAAAGACTGGCCACTCTGCACGATAGCACCCTTTTAAGCATCCGCTTTCCAGATTTTTCTCCTGCTTTGCTCGGATTTCTCCCAAGCCTGCTTTCCTAATTTCTTTTTTTGAAACAACATTGTTTGCGTGCCATCTGGGTAGGAAGATGGTGTTTTCAAAGTTCCCACAGCCACCATTTCCCCCTCACACCACTGGAGGGCTTTTCAAGCTGTTTAGATTCATTCCATCCTTCCGTCCTTCCTTCCGTCCTTCCTTCCGTCCTTCCTTCCTTCCTTGCCCTTTCTCTCTCCCTTCTTTCTTTCCCTCTCTCTCTCTCCCTCCCTCCCTCCCTCCTTTCTTCCTTCCTTTCTTTCTTTCTTTCTTTCTTTCTTTCTTTCCTTCCTTCCTTCCCTCCTTTCTTTCTTTTGTTTCTTCATTTCTTAATTTCCCTTCCTTCCATCCTTCCTTCCTTCCTTGCCTTTTCTCTCTCCCTTCTTTCTTTCCCTCTCTCTCTCTCCCTCCCTCCCTTCCTCCTTTCTTTCTTTCTTTCTTTCTTTCCCTCCCTCCCTCCTTTCTTTCTTTCTTTCTTTCTTTCTTTCTTTCTTTCTTTGTTTCTTCATTTCTTAATTTCCCTTCCTTCCTTCCTTGCCCTTTCTCCCTCCCTCCCTCCCTCCCTCCCTCCCTCCATCCATCCATCCATCCATCCATCCATCCTTTCTTTCCCTCCCTCCCTCCCTCCCTCCCTCCCTCCTTCCTTCCTTCCTTCCTGAAAACACTCAAAAATCCCTCCAGTGGTGTGGTGGGGGAAAAGATACATCCACTCCCCTGCAGACTCCTGTTACCATGTTACGACCTCTTTCTCAGACTGAGCCTATTCTGTCCCATCTTGATTAGTGTTTTCAAGTGTCGCATTTAGGAATCGCTCTAAAAAAATTAGTTCTTCCAGGAAAATCATTACTCAGAAGATCTGATGTACTTTAAAATGTAGACACAAATCAAAACCAATTTTGAATCCTGTTTGGATTTAAAGTCAAAAATTCAAGCCGGGAGGCTGCAAGCTAAGCCTTTTTTCTTTGCTGAAACTCAAAATCCAAAGCATAAACGTCAAAATAAGTTTTTTCCTCTGTTTGAGCAGGACAGCGAAAGGGAGATGACATTTAAATGGACTTTGTTTCTAAACATTGCTTCAGGATGCTTGTATCTAGCAATAGGCTACAATTTTCTGTAAGCAATTGGATGTGAATTAGAGGGAGTGTGAGACTGATCGTGCCCACTTGTTTTGAAGTCTGTTCTTCAGAACAATGGCTTGACCTCGGTCCTCAACGAAGTTGGCTGGGGCTCATTAAGAAAAACTATCAGCTTTTTGAGAATGCCCCTTCACTCACTTTTTAATCTCTCAGCATCTGAGGCCTTCCGTAAAATAAAATGCTGTTTCTTGGACATCAAAGCACAAAATCTCAGTAGTGCAAACAATAAGGCTTGCTCCCCTCTGAGACTGGGGATACCGCTTAATGCCGGCCATACTGCTACACATTTTTACCATCTCCAAAATCTGAGCTAACATAGAACTTTCTGTTTGGGCAGATTCAGTGTAATGCCATCTGAAATTCTCAACAGAAGATACTAAAATGTAGCATATTCAGATAGGCACTGTCCTGATAAAGCGGGCTGCACTGGAAACTATCCAGCATGCTCTGTTTGATTGTCCTTTCTATTTGGAAATTTGAACAAAGTTATCTAAGCCCAGGCAAGCAGGACAGGACTTTCTGATTCTGCTCAATTGTCCCTTCTCCTGAACAATTCCAGTCTTGACATAATTGAGAAAGTAGCCAGATTTTTGCAAGATGCCATAAAGCCACGTCAAGATAAGACTGGGAGATAAATTGCCATTTACTTTTACTTTTCTGTAACCTGTGGTTATAGCTTGTTCTTAGTTTTGTTTAAAGCTTGATCATGGTTGCCTAGTATGTTTTATATGCCTGGGGCGTACAGACTGCCGTGGTGGTTAAGAAGGCCCAGCAAAGACTGTACTATCTGAGACTGTTAAGGAAACAACAACTGAATGGAAAACTCCTGGTGTCCTTTTATCGCTGTGCTATAGAGAGTGTCTTAACCTACTGCATCTGTGTATGGTTCTCCAGTTGCACAGTGGCAGATAGGAAGGCGCTCCAAAGGGTGATCACTACTGCACAGAGAATTATCGGCTGCCCTCTCCCCTCCTTGGAAGAACTCTATAATTCCCGAAGCCTAAAGAAAGCCCAAAATATTCTGAGAGATCTGTCTCATCCAGCACACTCTCTTTTTGAACTGTTACCATCCGGCAGACGATACAGGTCTATAAAAACTAGGACAAAGAGGCTTAGAGACAGCTTCTACTCTAGAGCTGTGGCTATGCTGAATTCCATGGCTTCGTGTTGATGTGTTTGGGGCTATGTAGGGATGGGTGGAGGAAGGGGAAAGTGAGGATGGGGTATGAGTCTGAAATTGTGTGCATCGAGGAATGCTGCTGTAAATTTCGTTATGCGTGCACAATGACAACAAAATGCTTATGCTTAAAAAGATCAAAGATAAAACAAGAGCATCTGGAAGCAAAGCGAATGATGTGGGGGTGATGTAATCTTCAGAAAGGCCTGGTTGGGTAACATTGTAAGGGCACGCTTGTCTGAAATCCTGGCTTCTTTGTTTTGTGTTTCTGCAGCTGGATCATTATCCTCCGATAACCCACAGCCTGCCAGGAACCTCAGACCTTCAGTTCAGCTCCTTGAAGTCCCTCTTTCTAGGAAAAGTAATAGGTGAGAATCCATTCTAGATAACAGAGCAAAATCGGTTAAAGAGCAACACGATTTCAAGGCATAAGCTTTGTATCTCAAAAGCTTCTGCCTCAGAAATCTTGTTGGTTTTTAAGGTAATGGTGGACTCGAATCCTGCTCTTCTACTGGAGACCAACACAACTACAAACCAGAAACAATTTAGATGAGGGGTGTCCAACTCTGGTGCCTCCAATGTTCATGGACTACAATTCCCATCAGCCCTGGGAATCTTAGTCCATGAACATCTGGGGCACCAGAGTTGTACACCCCTGATTTAGATAATACTGTCTTTGTTTAGGGCTTTGAGCTTAATAAGCGGATTGACGGTAAAAACGCTTATAAATTAGGTGGAGGGAGATTCTGTGTTTAATCGATGGTAGAATTAAGGACATGAGTATTTATTTTTCAGCCTCTTTAGGTTCTGCAATGGGGAATTCTAGAAGGAAATGCTAACAATCCTGGGGTTATTTGTATCTGTTAAATGCAATTAATTAGTTGGGGGAAAGGAAAAGTGTGAAATCTGCTGAAAACATTTCTAAGTGCCAGACCGCCCTGAATAGTTTAAATGAGTTCTGCAATGGGATTAATTCCATTAATTGTCGGATTCTAATCTTAGGACTGTGTGGCTTTGGGCTTCAGGACAGGAAAAAATTGTACAAAAGCAGGGTCATTTTCCAAGCCTGAAATAGCAAAGCTTAGACTTTAAGAAGTCCACTAACTGAGCCGTCCCTTGCAGGACCCAGGACCACACAGGCTCCAGGGCCAATACAAGATGGATTCTGCTTGTAAGCTTCTAAATGACCTGTTCCTGGTACAGAATGATGATGTCATCACTGTATGCCAGGGATGAGGATTTGCTATGGCCTTCATGGGTCGCTCCCCACTTACCTCTTCGTGTGCAACTCCGCAGCGTCCCCGCGCCGAAAAGCCTCCGCGGCTTATGACCACGGAGACTATTTGCTCCCCACTCATTTGCCATTAAGGAGCTAACGCGGGCGGCCAAGAACGGGAGTTTCGTGGAAATAGAGGCAATGAAGCGTTTTCATTGGCTGGCACAGGTGTGCGTCATGGAGGGAGGGAGGGCCTCCATTTTCATTGGCTGGGACGAGGTCGTTTTTGATAGGCTCCCGGGGATGTCCTGCCACTTACCACGTCATCAGAAGAGGCGCTGGAAGCTTTAGGAAGCATTTGTTTGAGAGCGTCTGCTGCACATGCTGGCGATCAGCATAAAAAAGAAAGTGAAAAATCAGTTCTTGCCGCCCGCCACCGACTACTTTTCGTCTGGTCTGCTCAGCAGCACCTGGCTGTGTGAATTCGCAAACTAAATTAAGCTGTGTGAATTTGCAGCAATAAACGCGAACAAAGGGAACAATATCGTCACGTCACGTTGTGCACCGTCTCAATGCCTGCATTGTAATATAGGGATGTCAGCTGATGATTCTCGTCTTCATGTGGCTTCATTCCGCGCACTGACGGTTCGCCCTCCCCAAACAAAATGGAGGATTCTTTCCCCTGATTGGCCGGAAAGCTCTGCGCCCCAGCGAATCAACCGCGCGTCATCTTCCGGGTTCCCCACCACCCCACCACCCAGCATGGCCCAGCTGGCGGGGTTTAGAAATGTTGCGCTGTTTTTCGAAGAGAGCGAGATTTGGCCTTGGCGCCAGGGGAGGAGGAGGAAAGAAGCGGCTTAATTTCTGCGCCAGCCCGGCGCGCGGAAGTGGAGCGCTAAGGAGGGGATGTGGGGAACGTCCTGGCTCCCCGCGTCTGAACAAGAGAAAACCCCGCGGCTAATGGTGAGTGGGGAGCGACCCCATGTTACAGATTGAGGTCAGGGAGACACATGTATCTTGTTCACATCTATTTGAACGTTCCTCATTTTCCAGTTCAGCATAAATTGACCCAAGGTTAGTCCAAGTGTAGGGAAGAAACCCATCCTTAAGGCCCCTTCCGCACACGCAAAATAATGCATTTTCAAACCACTTTCACAATTGTTTGTAAGTGGATTTTGCTATTCCGCACAGCTTTAAAGAGCACTAAAAGCAGTTTGAAAGTGCATTATTCTGCATGTGCGGAATGAGCCAATGCTTCCTCTTAAACCTCTGCTAAAACAGCTGTTGTCTTAAGTTCCTATCTGGCTAGAAAAGCATCCCGAAACTGGGTTGTGAAATAAGAAGAAGAGTTTGGATTTATATCCTTTTTGTCTCAAATGGCCTTACAAACCCCTTCCCTTCTTCTCCCCACAACAGACACTTTGTGAGCTAGGAGGCAGTTTGGAGCGAACTCTGACTGAGCCAAGGTCATGCAGCCTACTTCTTGTGCCAGAGTGGGGAACAAACCTAGTTCACCAGATAAGAGTCTGCTGCTCATGTGGAGGAGTGGGGAATCAAACCTGGTTCTACCACATCAGAGTCCTCCTTCTCTTAACCACTACACCACCCTGGCTCTCTCTAACCCTCACAAGTGGCAGTAAAGGGACCTAATGTCCAAATGATGAACCTCCCCCATGAGCTTGAAAAGTGCTGAGAATCCAGGCAGAATAAAATGTATTAAGGGGAATGATACAGACTGGTGGCATGAAGGAGGAGCCAATTCAGACAGTCACAATACACCAAGGCTCTTTCCGCACGGGCGGAAAAAAGTGCCCCAGGGACGCTAAAAACAGCGGCCCCGGGGAGGAGTTCGCACAGCCGGCACTGCTGCATCGCAGCAGCAGCAGCCTCGCAATTCCCGAGCGGTGCGAAGATGCTGCTTCCGAACATCGCTCCCTGAGCGAGGTTTTTCAGAAGCAGCGTCTTCCAACTGCTGGAAGGCGCCATTTCCCCTGCACCGTCCCTGAACGCCTACCTTGTCTCCTGGCTTCCGGCTCGTCGCAGAGGCCAGGGGACACACACCCCTGGCCTGCGACTCCAGAGTTGTTGCTCCAGCCTGCGGGGAGGTGTCCCCTGGCCTCTGCGAGGCGCTGGAAGCCAGGAGACAAGGTAGGCGTTCAGCAACGGTGCAGCCTGTGCGAAGGCTTTGGTGCCGCCGCCTGCCGCCCTCCCGGGACCGTCCGTGCAAACTGTCCCGGGGGGGTGCATCGCCATTGTTTATGCCGACGCACCCCCGCACCGTTGCCGTGCGGAACGGGCCCAAGAGTCCCGCAATAGCGCTAGAATACCCATTTTTAGTATAAAATATTCCAACCACCCAGATAAACAGGGCCTTCTGTTTAAAAAGGGGGAGGCAGAGCGTCGAAAGGTTAGAGAGAGTAAAGCAGAAGCCTACAGCTACTTATTTGATTAGATTCCAGGCGGAGGTCCAGTTCACAAAGTGGGAGTCCACACATTCAGGCAGCAAAACACAACACAGAAAGTAATCCAGGATAAAAGAGCATTCGGGTATCTCCAAAACTGAACAAAGCAAGGTGGTTTGGAGCCAGTCAGAAGTGCCCTTCACAGGCTCCCCAGCTAGCACGCCCACACAAAGCACCAGGGAGCCTGTAGTATTCCAACAAAAAGCTTCTCTAACAGAACGTGGGAATAATGCCAGTGGAAATACTCAAGAACTTTAAAACACACATAGAAAAAATGTGTTGCAGACTTGAAAGAGAAAAGGGGACCAAGAGAGCTAACAGAAGTGCAAGGTGAGGAGGAAGGAAAAAGAAGAAGAGTCTGGATTTATAATTCAAGCCATTTTACAAACTCCTTTCCCTTCCTCTCCCCACAACAGACACCTTGGGAGGTAGGTGGGGCTGAAAGCGTTCTGAAGAAACTGTGTCTAGCTCAAGGTCACCCAGCAGGAATGTAGGAGTGCGGAAAACAAATCTGATTCACCAGATAAGAGTCCTTTGCTCATGTGGAGGAGTAAGGAATCAAACCCGGTTCTCCAGATTAAAGTCTACCTGCTCCTAACCACTATGCTACACTGGTGTAGGTGCAGGATCCTGGGGATGCTTCCCAACAAGGAATGGAGGGGACATATCTGGATGGGGAGGAGATGGTTTTGCAAGCAGTATTAGTTGTCTCATTGATGGAGGACAAAAGAGAGGGAGCAACAGAGCAGGAAAGTAATAATCTGGTCACAAATAATATGGCCATATGGTACCTGCAGGCAGTACTGGAAAGGGCTCCAATCACAGCCGCAGGAATACAGAAACCACTTTGACATTTATTCATTGCAAATCAAGAGCATATGTTCATAATTTGCTGGATGGGCATGATTTATAGAGAGTTCTTCTTCTGCTCTGACACAGAATTCTAATTTTTACATTAGAATAAATACAGAGACAAAAACTGTGGTAGAAACATTTGTGGCTTTGATAGATTTTATAGTGAGCATTGCATGGGCCTTGCTCATCATTGAGGTCTTGTACCATATACTATTTCTTGCTGTATGGTAGTGTGTTTGGTTGGAAAAGAAAGAGGAGGTTCACCATGCTAAGGTAATGATTATCTTTTGTATAATTAACTAAGGAAGAAAGGAAGTAGTAGTGAAGGAGTATTATCTTGTCTTTCTTACATACCAATTTTTTTGCTTCCATCAGTCTAACTTCGATGCCTATTCCTGAATCACATAGAGTTGAACAGAGTTTCCACCCCTTCACTCATACTGAAGCAACAGGAATCATGGTATTATCCCAAGAAAGGAATATGGGACCCACCTTATGCTGTTGCCTGATGCATTATGTCCAGTCCCTTTGGATCTTTTACTCTTGGGTAGAACTGTCAAAAAAGCAAAGAACGGTGTGGTAGAACCAGATGTCACAAATGTCATTTGCAATCTCGGGTAGAACTGGTACCGCCTGGCTGAGGTTTAGAGCTTTCTGACCCTGATTGACTGCCCAGAATAGTGTCAAGTCTACATAGCCCAGTGGTGGCGAACCTTTTCGAGACCGAGTGCCCAAACTGCAACCCCAAACCCACTTATTTATCGCAAAGTGCCAACACGGCAAATTAACCTGAGTACTGAGGTTTTCGTTTAGAAAAAACGGTTGGCTCTGAGGCATGTGTTACTTGGGAGTAAGCTTGGTGGTAGTCAGTGGCTTTGCTTCGAAGCAACTGTGCAACGCTTCGAACGGGTGAATCACGACTCTAGGAGGGTTTACTCAGAAGCAAGCCCCATTGCCAGCAACCGAGCTTACTCCCAGGTAAAGGATCATGCTTTAGTTCTTCCCATGAAAATCAGTGGGGTTTAACAGCGCTTAACAGGGTTAACTACACTGCTTCCCCAAAACTAGGTTCAATCCCTTTATTTGTGAAATCACTTTTCTTCAGGTTTTGTTATGCGGTTGTGTTTCTGAGGCATAGCAAACACTATCTGAACTGTTTGCGGTGCTTTATCATGAGCCGTTTAATTTTTCTCATCTATTTCTACATCTGTTTTGAAAACTGAAGCGGTTTTTCAACATAACAATATACCGATACAACGCACAACTGAGAGAGAGAAGCAAAAAAGGCGGGCATTACTGGAAACCATAGCAATATCTGAAATTCCAGTTCCGATTCCCAAACCTTTAATAGCATAAATATCTGAAATTCAAAATCCTATCCAAATGCATGGTGCATCGTCAGGAATCGCCCTCTCTGAAACAATCTTAACTTACCTTTAAAACAGTGAAGGCTGAACCTGACTCAAAATATGACAACTTCTTCATGTTAAAGTGCCCTAGATCTGTGTGCCTGCCATCTACCCAAGCTTAACTCACATCAATGTACTGCAAATTAATAAGTGCTACAAAAACAGTCTAAATCTTTAGTGTGCTCTTCTCGTGGGGATACTGGCTTTGTAAACGGCTGCCCCTGAAAGTTAACATCATCTTGGGAAATAGACAGCACAAAAGACTATACTCGGAAAAAGAAAAGGAATCAATTCTTAACCCATTACGTTGACCTTCCCATGACCTTCACAGTCTCAATGTTATATCAACTGGCTGTTCTATTAATTCACACTGAATCATCGCAACAGAGAAAGGACCACTGGGGAAATTTGTGATCAACATATCAAGCCAGACATCTTTCTGAATATATCCACATGATTGACATTCTCAAAGATCCAAGACTGTGTATATGCAAATTATAATCACTTCTTCCAGTACATTCACACACCAAGACTTCTACATTCTGTATGTTTATTACTGCACTATATAAAAATGGGTTGATACAGATTAGAATAGAGAAAAAGATTGGTAATTGGAGTTCATCAACATGTGATTTTAGGGATGTAGGAAAAACCTAAAGAGCATTAACGGTGCAGTGTAGAAGAAGAAGAAGAAGAGTTTGGATTTATATCCCCCCTTTCTCTCCTGCAGGAGACTCAAAGGGGCTTACAATCTCCTTGCCCTTCCCCCCTCACAACAAACACCCTGTGAGGTAGGTGGGGCTGAGGGAGCTCTGAGAAGCTGTGACTAGCCCAAGGTCACCCAGCTGGCGTGTGTGGGAGTGCACAGGCTAATCTGAATTCCTCCACAGCTCAGGTAGCAGAGCTGGGAATCAAACCCGGTTCCTCCAGATTAGATACATGAGCTCTTAACCTCCTACGCCACTGCTGCTCCTGTAGTGGTTAGAGTGTGTGACTGGTAGGCCCGGGTTCAAATAATGGTTCTACCTGAAAATTCACCATTCTGTTGCAGCCTCACCTGCTCCACAGGTTGGCTGCTGATGCAGAACTAACTTCGGTGGATGATTTCCATCACGTTCCTCCTGAGGAATACTGCTGGAATTTTGTTAGGGTATTGAGTTGTAGTCTACCTTTTTTTTTCCTGGTGAAAAAGGAGGGACGGATTTCCTCTGATGACAAAAACAGTCTATGCTGGGGGGTTGAAGAAGAAGAAGAAGAAGAAGAAGAAGGAGGAGGAGGAGAAGGAGAAGGAGGAGAAGGAGGAGGAGGAGGAGGAGGAGTTTGGATTTATATCCTCCCTTTCTCCCCTGCAGGAGACTCAAAGGGACTTACAATCTCCTTGCCCTTCCCCCCTCACAACAAACACCCTGTGAGGTAGGTGGGGCTGAGAGAGCTCTAAGAAGCTGTGACTAGCCCAAGGTCACCCAGCTGGCATGTGTGGGAGTGCACAGGCTAATCTGAATTCCCCAGATAAGCCTCCACAGCTCAGGCGGCAGAGAGGGGAATCAAACCCGGTTCCTCCAGATTAGATACACGAGCTCTTAACCTCCTACGCCACTGCTGCTCCTCCTCCTTTAGGTCCTGCACGTACAAAACCCACATGGGACGGAGGCTCCAGTAGAGGAGGAAATTGGGTGAGACTGAGAGAAAAAGCTGACTGGGTCCAGCAAATTATTTCCCAGACCTATTGTGCATACAGTGGGGGTTTTTCTTTGCAGTGAGCTTTTCCTGCAGTTTTCAGTTTAAATTGAGAAAGCATCCCCAACCAATCAAATTGCCATTTTTGTTACCCACCACGTCTTTCTTTCAGTATTGCCTGCCATCCTTTTTTTTTCTTTTTTAACCATCTTTAGACCAGTAAATAAAAGAAGAAGACAACCCTTTGGGCCGCTGTGCGGGCCTGAAGAGTGGAGTAGCTGCTGTGGGGTGAGCGGGGGAAGTCAGGGAGGAGGAGGAGGAGGAGTTTGGATTTTTACCCCACCTTTCTCTTCTGTAAGGAGACTCAAAGCGGTTTACAAACTCCTTTTCCTTCCTCTCCCCACAGCAGACCCCTTGTGAGGTAGAAGAAGAAGAAGAGTTTGGATTTATATCCCCCTTTCTCTCCTGCAGGAGACTCAAAGGGGTTTACAATCTCCTTGCCCTTCCCCCCTCACAACAAACACCCTGTGAGGTAGGTGGGGCTGAGAGAGGTCACCAAGCTGGAGTGTGTGGGAGTGCCCAGGCTAATCTGAATTCCCCAGATAAGCCTCCACAGCTCAGGCGGCAGAGCGGGGAATCAAACCCGGTTCCTCCGGATTAGATACACGAGCTCTTAACCTCCTAGGCCACTGTGTAGAGTTTTGAACAAACTGTGACTAGCCCAAGGTCACCCAACAAAAATATAGGAGTCGGGAAACAAATCTAGTTCACTAAATAAGAGTCCACTGCCGATGTGGAGGAGTAAGAAATCAAACCTGGTTCTCAAGATTAAAGTCCACCTGCTCTTAACGTGCTACTCTGGTGTAGGTGCAGGATCCTGGGGATGCTTCCTAATAAGGAATGGAGGGGACATATCTGGATGGGGAGGAGGTGGGTTTGCAAGCAGTATTAGTTGTCTCATTGATGGAGGACAAAAGAGAGGGAGCAACAGAGAAGGAAAGCAATAATCTGGCCACAAATAATATGGCCATATGGCACCTGCAGGCAGTACTGGAAAGGGCTCCAACCACAGCCGCAGGAATACAGAAACCACTTTGACATTTACTCATCACAAATCTAGCCCAAGGTCACCCAGTAGGAACGTACAAGTGGGGAAACAAATAATAGTTCACCACTCAAGTGGAGGTGTAAGAAATCAAATCCAGTTCTCCAAACCAGAACCCACCTGCTCTTAACTACTACGCCACACTGGCTCTCAAGCTGGAAAGAGCCCAATGCACAGTGATCTCCTTCGTAGGGACTGTGAAAGAAGACAAAAAGTCACTGTTTACCAGTTTTGGTAAACTGCAGGGATTCCAGGCAGTTATAGCGTGATGAGTTCTGGAGGGGGGAAAACCTGTGCGTTAAGCACAAAGAAACCCAGAGAGAATTGTCCCTCACCCACAAAGCAGGCCACAAATGCATAAATTTTCAATAGCCAAGTCTTACCTTTTTCCTCCCAACTACACTTCATTTTTACACTGCCCCTCTCTGAAAGCTGAATAGGAGAGAAAGGGTCATGAATCCTTTAGCAATGCTGCCAGTAGTAGCCCATTCTGGATGCATTTAGGGGTACTGTAGGCTCACAGAAACCTATCATTATTTTAATTTTTTTCTTAGCACAGTGGCAATTCTATTGCAAAGGCAGTATTAAGCTTAGCCCACCCTTTGGTAATTACAGCTCTAAAAATACGTCCAGCTTGGCTTGGAATTATCCCTGAGTAGGCAGTCTTTCTTCCGGGGAAGTGCTAATTGTTATGGAATTGACAGAGTGGTTCTTTGCACTCCGGCTGCATTAAAAAATGAGACAGAACTGAGACTCTTCCAACGCTGTCAATTGCATCTTGATTACCCTGTAACGTTCTTTCTTCTCACACTGTCACCTTAGAGAATTGCAACTGGATATTTTTCCATTAGAATTCTGATGGTGGAATAAAGCAGATATGTCTTTCCATCTGTAAATTCTGACAATTCCTCCCATTCTGCTCCCACCCACCCCCATTCTCCTGTACACCATAACTCACATCCTACATGGGTTTTGTACCTGCTGGTTGTCCCCCAAGGGTCAGCGTGGCCTTTTTAGGCGGCCAAAGAGGGTTTTTCTTTTCTTTTTCACCAGCAGAAAAGCTGATTTGATTCATCCCCGTATCGTTAATTTTCCTGAATCTGATATAGCCGTAGAATCTTCCATTTGAACACAGTCTGTTTTGAATGCCAGACTTATCATTTGGATGTCATCTCCGTAAAGTATATTTGGGGAGCGTCATTTTAATATGTTAGATGTGTCTTTATTTCCCCTTCCAACAGCAGGAAGTGGGAACTGTTTGAAATGTTAAGAGCAGGGATCGTTGCAGTAGATATTTTAATAAAGTATTTTGGAGAAAGAGAATACGAACAGTAGTTGTGACATATGCTCCATCTGTGAGGAATTGAAGAAAGAAGGCACCTGGCTGTTGTGACTTTTTGGGACTCTGTGGCTGTGACCTGGTAGTTTTGGTGCCTAATGTTTTAGCACATCTATGGCTGACATCTTCAGAGGCATGTCACAGCATGATGTGTTCCTGAAGGTACCAGCTGTAGATGTGGGTGAAGCACCAGACCACAACCACACATTCATTCATTCATTCATTCATTCATTCATGCATTCATGCATTCATTCATTCATTCATTCATTCATTCATTCATTCATTTATTAGGTTTTTTTATACCTCCCCATCCCCAAGGGGCTCTGGGCGGTTTCCAACATAAATTAATTCCAGTTAATTCCGGCTGTGAACGCCTTCAGCAGTACAAAAATTGGGAGTGTTTATACAATCACAACCTTCTGCTACGCCTTATAATTTGTGATGACTTGGAGCCTGTCTTATTTGGCAAGATGAAAACAAAAGCGCTTTATTTCCCCTGGTACCTGTAATGATTGGGAAATGTGTGTTTTTCTATCTAAACCCTGTCTGTCAGGCCACCGAAATTACTGCTTTCAACAGGTAGCATTGTATACTTTGCCATGGACTCTTTATTTTTTTAGATGAAACTCAGCCCACACAGAATGCCAATTTATTATCTGATAAAGGAGAATTAGAGATCACAGAGTCAGTTTTCTCGGGAATTTTCTGCATGGGGACAGGGTTATATACTCTGTTTCCCCTAATATAAGACATCCCCGGAAAATAAGACGTAGTAGAGGTTTTGCTGAAGTGCGAAATATAAGGCATCCCCCAAAAGTAAGACGTAGCAAAGTTTTTGTTTGGAAGCATGCCTGACGAACAGAATACCGAAATATAAGACATCCCCTGAAAATAAGACATAGCGCATCTTTGGGAGCAAAAATTAATATAAGACACTGTCTTATATTTGGGGAAACACGGTAGTTTCTCCATCGCTACTATGGCTGCCAACTCAGCCATGGCAATGGGGCTTCTGTTTGTTGGGTTTCTCCACATTTCCCTGGGCTCAGCCTCCTGCCGATGGCCATGACTACCCCTTGCACCACCAGGGGTTTTAAAATTTAAAATAAATGATTGAATATTGTTGTCCCAATATGGTTTCACAATAATCTATGTTTCAGGTTCTCTAAAATCCCACCTTTTATATTTTTAATAAGTCTGTAGCCCCTTTAATTACAAAGACATGCCTTTCCCTTTATATCTCCACAACAAAAGAGAATGTATTTCTTTCTCTTTTTTTTCTGTCTGTATGCTGTTCAACTGATAATTTTTTAAAAAAACTAGAAAGCTTCCCTCCCCCTGCTGTGGGAAGAAATGGCTGCCAAGGGATAGCAACAAAAATGGATGCTGTTTGGGCAGAACCAGGAAAATCCAAACTTTCCCACCTTACTCAAAACTTCACTGCAAAGGACATCAGAGAAAGCTGGGGGGAAACCCAGGAGGTATATAAATGTAGCACAGTACTTCATGAAATGGAGAAAAAACCACCTTCCCAAAAGCACCAAACTTGAGGTAAACATGTGGAAAAGATCCCAGTCATATTCCTCTTTTTCTCCAAGGTCGTTTTCCCACTTACCATCTGCTGCCTGCTACTCTCCCCAAGTAGCGCAGGGTCCCCCGGCACTCCCCACTACAGGGGCGGCAACAACGCAGCCGCCCCGACGCTGCCGCTCTCGCGCTCCCTCAGCGCGCGTCATTCCTGGCGCTCCTCAAAACGGAGCCTTTTGATGGGAAGCCCGGGAGCGCGCCAGAAATGACGCACACTGAGAGTGGCGCGCAGCAAAGGGTGGTCATGGTAAGTGGGGAAACGACCCAAGGTATCCTCTAGCCATATCTATTACTGTACAAACAGGTTTATAAACAGCCATTCACTTCATCACCCAAGGACTAACATTAAAATGATGGTGGAAGATCTGTACATGATACATGGCATTCCTGCACAGTTTTAAACTCTTTTTTTTAAAATCCTCATCATCATGGAAGAGGAAAACATACATAAGATTGCATACAGTTTAAGAATCCCATATTCCAAACCCCAATTTTTTCACGGATTTATTTGACAAAGGTCTATTTGCTTCCCTTTTATGATAAGTTAACTTGATCAACATTGTCAAGCATAATTTCTTAAACAAGTCCCTTATTAAGACTGGGGTTTCTGGCTTTTGCTGTGCACATTCAGAGTAGTGTCATTAAATTTTAACTAGTTCTTTATCGCCCCAGGTTCACATCTACACTCTACCATAGAAGGTCACTAGGTGATATTGGACTAATCATTTTCTCTCATCCTCATCTGCCTGCCAGGGTTGTGTGAGAAAATAGAGGGGAGAACAATAGTATAAACCAGCGATTCCCAGCTTTTTTTGATTCACATGCCCCTTGGCAACCCATTTCCCTAAATTGTACCCCCATATTACCAAACTTTCTGTGTAATTTTTTTTTTGCGTACCACCAAAATCTCTGGTACATACCTCTGAAGGTAAGCATACCACATGTTGGGATCCCCTTTGGTGAAAAAAGGAGACGGACGGTCAGGCGGGCGGGCGGGCGGGCGGGCGGGCGGACGGACGGACGGACGGACGGACGGACGGACGGACAGACAGATAGATAGATAGATAGATGCAAATGTATTGCGGAATTCCTGGGGGAGGACCCTGAGGAGGGGTTTTTGGGGGGAGGTCATTTTCTCCAGCAGAATTGACCTCTTTAGTATGGTAATCACTTGTAATTTCAAATTTCCAAGCCTGACCTTGAAAAACTTATCTACGTTGCTCGCCCGGGGGGGGGGGCGGGGGGGCGAGCATGATATTATTTTGGTAGAAGAGTTCTCAGGTCCGAACCAGAGGAGATAACTCAAGGAAGTGAGCCAGATTTCCATTCTATACTTTCCCCTCTTCCAAGCACCCCTTTCTGCCCCCAGGGCTCCTGGAAAAGCTGAATGAAGGGATATAATGCTACATCCCTTCATTCAGTTTTTTTTCCCCAATGCTGTGAAATCATACCTTAACTTTTCTGTGTTTGTGTTCATATTGTTTATGTTTTAAAAGGTGCTGGTTGCAAGATGCAGGTCAAATGAGGCTGTAGTTTGCAGAGGGGAACCATGAACTGAAAGGATTGTCCTTGGGCAGTGCTGGGCTGCCACTGAACCACCATGGAAAGGGCCATCTACATGGCATTCCACCAAGGGTGCTTTTCAATATCTCTGCGATGTATTATAAAAGAAGCTCAAGGTTGCCTTCCTCTGTTCTTTCTAGTCTGGCTCACTTCCCTTTCCCCTCCCCCACACTGTGTCTTTGAGAGCATCCTCTTATAACTCCCTGAAAATAAATTCAAGGACATTTGAGCGCAGCCCCTGAACCAGCATATGGAATTTTGCAATTTCCATGCACATTCATCGCAGGCTAATTAAAGAAGAAAGCTCAAAACTTGACAAAAGTGTTCATTTACATATAGTATGAGGCAAGAATATCTTGATTTTAAATAAAAAGGAACAGTACCACCATATCAGGAAGGAATTTTAATTATTTCTTTGTCACACCTTTCTGCGGCCTCAGATTTTAAAATAAAAAGGAAGAATTTAGCTTTAAAATGCCTTGTTTTACTTGCCAGCTACTTAATTCAGTAGTTAATTGGGGGGGGGGGAATGCTGCAGGAAGACAAGCAGAAAGGGTTGCATGAAAAGCATCCAAAGTTGGAGACCAGGAAGTCACCATGGACGCATCCTTCCTGGGATTGCAGGCCAGAATTCTGCAGCCTGAATCACAACTGTGATTCACCGTCCTCCTACAAAAGACCTTCAAAGTTAGATTCTAACAGGGAAATTGTTGGATTAGTATTCATCAACAAATTCAACACTACCATTAGCAAGCCTTTATTGGCATAGACAACAGTACAACAATAATTAAAAAAACGGGTTAAAAAGCATATACAATACAGGAAATAAATGTTAGGTCGAAGGAAATCTACTGGCGTTTAGTAATTTCCAGGAGAAAGTCTGCCACTATCATACAGAGAGAAGGATCAGGATTGTCCAACAAGTAGTGTAATCTAATTAAATCGGGGAGATGGGGCAAATGTAAAGGAGTAAGATTCACATACTTGGAAATTCAACACTATAACTCCAGCAGACCTTAATAGGGACCAGCAGAGTTACACCCTTGGAGTCTTTCGAAGTAAACCGACTCAGAAGGATGTAACTCTGCTTAGGATAGCCCTGCAAATCACGTGAGGCAAACACTACCCCTTGCCTTAAGTGAGACCACCTTTGGCTACTGCCACCATTGTCTGCACTTTTGACCTCTGCAAATAACGCCAGGCTGGTGTTCATGGAGTTGCATAGTCTGGTTACCTATCGGCCATTAGTGATGCTACTGTGAGCTTGCCGTGCTCAACTCCCAGACCTGGGGCAGTTGCAGCTCCCTTGACATTCAACAGTTGTGTTGTGGTTCAGTGGCAGAGCATCTGCCTGGCATGCAGTAGGTCCCAGATTCAATCCCTGATATCTCCAGTTGGAAGGATTAGGGGGCACTGGTGATATGAGGTCTGCTTGAGACCCTAGAGAGCCGCTGCCGGCCTGAGCAGGCAATACTGACTTTGGTCTAATTCAGTGTAAGGCAGCTTCATGAGATCATGTGTCACTTCATCACTTTGCAGCAGGGCCTTCCATTTCCCATCCCCAACTATCCCTCAAGGTTTCCAGCATGCCACCCTCAAGGTTTCCTGCATACCACTGCAGCTCAAAAAAGGAAGGTTGTCCCAACTCTTTCAAGGAATATTTTCTTAGATAATTCTCATGATTGCCCAAGGTATGTTTTAACCTGTTTGTTCCATGCCTATGTGCACAGATCAGAGGCGTACTGGGGGGAAATGGCACCTGGGGACCACATCTGCTGCCGTGGTGCCCATCTGAGCAGCCCCGCCTCCCTGCAGGCCACCTCGTGCCCTCCCCAGGCCTGCAGGAAGGCAGGGGCAGGGCACTGCGGTGGGCGGTCCAGGAGGCGGCCTGCTGCCATGGTACCCATCCAAGCCGCCTCTGCCCCCACCTCCAAGCCCCTCCCCATAGGGCCTGGGGGGGAAGGAGGCAGCTCAGACGGGCACCACATACCACTCACAGGGATGGGGGGGGTCAAATGACCCCCGGGTCGACATGGGGAGGAGGGGGTGGGACGATTTTGCGACCCCTCCCTCTGGTGCACCCAGGATCATTTGACTCCCCCATCGGTCCCTGTGGGTGGTACACCCCTGGCACAGATTGTGCACTTTAAGCGGCTGCTAGCTGCTCTACGCCCATGATGGGGCAGGATGGAAATTCTAAATCGTTAGCATTAGAAGTGAAGACCCTTGCTTTACTTTATCAGCAGGATGAAAAGCAGCATGCTATGGTTTGATCTTGTCAGACCTCAGAAGCTGAGCGGGGTCGCTAGCACCAAGGAAAACTCTGCAGAGACAGGCAGTGTCAATCCAGTTGTGCTTCCCATTTGTCTTGAAAACCCCTGGCTGGGTTCGTCATAAGTCATCTGTGACTTGATGGTACAGCACACACATACACACATCTCTTATCAGCAGAAAGGGACTGGATCTCCTGGGCAGAATCGGAAAGCTTGCTTTGTGCTTAATTCCAAGCAAGTGCTGAGTAATCGAGTGTCTGCCATTCAAGCAAAGCCATTAAGATAAATCAGAGTATTTACCAGCAAGGGGCTGATATCTATGCCAGAAAGAAGCCGACGAGAAATACTCGAAAGCAAGCCAGGAGAATATTAAACATTGTTTTACTATTGTTTGAGTTACTTTTTTGGCCAGACTCTTCTCAAAAGCAGCAGGGAAAAGGCTTTAAATTGGATGCAGAGTGAACATGCTATATAAATCTTCTTATTACACAGTGGCACCAGAACACCATTGTATGGTTAGGAACATTCCTGCCAAGCAATGAAATATTCACCGTACCCACCCATTTATTTTAAAATGTCAAGAGCTCTTCAGTCGTGTTCTGACCCTCTTTGCTGTGCAATGGGGTCATAGTGGGGTCTCCTCACAAGTTCTTTGTTCACACGAGGAGGCATCCCACTGCCTGTTACGCAGCTTGCCAGCTCCCACTTCCGGGTTGCTCCTGGTCATCACAAGAGTGCCGACTTAAAAGACTTTTACATTTCTATATCACTATTTCTCTGCTGTATCGATATTCCTGTGTTATATCAATATTTCTCTGTTACACTGATATTTTTGTGCTTTTCGCAAAAGCCGGCTGTAGATCTCCCAGAAGTTACCATGAGGAATGGGAGTGGGGAAAGACTGGAAGGAGCAGAAAAGCAAGGAAAAACATTGGGGTTTCTCCACTCTTATTAACCAGGGGGCTTTGGGAAGCTGCCGCATCCTAACACAGAGCGCATCAGTACAGAAATCTCTGCCCTGAAGGAAATGTTCCCTCGCTGTGGGGCAGAGCATCAGTGTAGGAGCAGCAGTGGCGTAGGAGGTTAAGAGCTCAGGTATCTAATCTGGAGGAACTGGGTTTGATTCCCAGCTCTGCCGCCTGAGCTGTGGAGGCTTATCTGGGGAATTCAGATTAGCCTGTACACTCCCACACACCTCAGCTGGGTGACCTTGGGCTAGTCACAGCTTCTCGGAGCTCTCTCAGCCCCACCTACCTCACAGGGTGTTTGTTGTGAGGGGGGAAGGGCAAGGAGATTGTCAGCCCCTTTGAGTCTCCTGCTGGAGAGAAAGGGGGGATATAAATCCAAACACCACTTCTTTTTCTTCTTCTTCTTCTTCTTCTTCTTCTTCTTCTTCTTCTTCTTCTTCTTCTTCTTCTTCTTCTAATCAGCCATAGAGTTATGGCTATAACATTCTTACAATTCACCTGTCACCTTACCCCACTCCCCAACTTTATGCTTCAACTAAAGACATAGCTGTGTACTTGTGTTGCTTTGGCTGAATTATTTATTGATTTATATTTAATCTCTAAATTGTTCCTTCTCAAGTCGGCATTTTTTAAAATTGCTAATAGCTGCCGCTGTTTTTGTTGCTATTTTAATTTTAATTCTACTGTCGGAAAGCCGTTTTAAATGTTTGTATTTTTTTTTTCATGGTGTTGGAAGTTGCTTTGAACGCTGGAGAATGCAAGGCAGACGTCTTGTCAACAGATAAACAAATGTTCCTCCCAGACTCTGCCTGTATTATCCATATGGCATCTTTACTGCCTCAAATTTGCTCAGCTTTATCGAAGAGGCCAGTTTCTTTCGGATTCTTCGATTCCATGTGCCTCCTCCTCTTTTCACTTTGGATGAAAAAAAGCTTCTATCTCACTGGGTTTTCTTATGTCTGCATCCCTGGCAGGCTTGAACAATGTGTGGTTTGTGACAGATTATTATCCCATTCATCTTAAATCTGTAGAGGCAGAAATTTACATACACTCACACAGAGAATAAAAGTCATATGAAATTTATAGCAAGGGATGAATCAGGGATGATCCTACTGCTTTCGAGCACGTGTGTGAAAACTAGAGAGGCCCAGATGACAAGTGTTTGTGACCAATTAAAACCAAGGTTTTCTTGTTCGCAAAGATCGAATTATCTTCTAACCCAGTTCTTCTAGTCTTGCCATTCTTCTCAAGTAGCTCCGTTTCTTCCACTGTTTTTCATTGTTGTTCTACTTGCATCACCTCAACATCTCCCTGTGCAACAAAACACATTTCAGATAGCAGGATTTCTCAGGCTTTTGATTCTTGAGGCATGGTTTACCACATTAGAGTCCAGTTCTCATGTGGAGGACTTAGGCCCCTTCCGCACATGCAGAATAATGCACTTTCAATCCACTTTCACCATTGTTTGCAAGTGGATTTTGCTCTTCCGCACAGTAAAATCCAGCTTCAAAGTGCATTGAAAGTGGATTGAAAGTGCATTATTCTGCATGTGTGGAAGGGGCCTGAGGAATCAAACCAAGTTCTCCAGATTAGAGTCCACCACTCTTAACCACACCACACTGATTCTAGCCCAGGATAGTATTTTTATTTATTTATTTATTCACTTCTCCAAAGAACCCAATCAATACATTTGCTCGTCTTTCAGTCACCCTGGGACTTTCTGAGATTCCTTTTGAAACAGACTAATAGGCTGCCTAGGAATATCACCCTGATTATTCACTTATCCTCTCCTTTGTTTGATGCACCTCTTCAGAAATTAGAAAGGCATCCAGCCAAGGCAAAATGAACACTCAAAGCAGTAGGAAATAATTCTACCGTATCAAGACGTGGCATTTCTGTTCTTATCAAGAGACTCCCAGCAGCTCCAAATCAACCGAAGTAGCCGGTGACTGCAAAATTAAATGCACGTGTTATGTTCTGTGAATGCCAATGAGAAATTTGCCTTCCCTCACATTAATTTTCCCCCCTATCTTTGTATTTGAAGAAGCAAATGAGAGTATATTCCCTGCTTTATTTTCTTATACAGCTATGAGAACTCTGGTGTTACTTCAGCAATATTTGCTATCCCTATGGGATTCTGGCTACATTTAAAGGAGCGGGCGTCTAGCCAGGAATATGTTCTGTCTCAGTTCCTTTTAATTATCAGTTCTGAGATGCCATATTGCACATTTCCCAGACACGGAAAGTAGTTTATTCCTGATTTACTTTGCAAGAGCTGGTGTATGAGCTCAAACCTGATATATGGGCAAACTATTATGCTTGTAGTAATTTAATGAGACTATACCCTACCGGTCTGCTTAGCTGCCAGTAGTTCTTTCTTCTGAGCTGTCTTCCTCAGTTGCATAGGTTACCCAGCCTTCACCTGCAATCCCTGGAAGATTTTTGGGATAAGATTTCATCCATCCTGAGAAGTGACATCAGTTACTGTCGACACTCTAGGGCTCCCCACCCCCATATTTTTGGTAAAAACCATAGAAATTTGAGGAACTTCATACAGCATGGCTCTTCTGGAGTTGGATGTCATCCCCTCCCACCACCACCACTACCACCACCACCTTTTTTTCGTCATCATCACCACCAGTGATTGTGGGCAAGTGAGCACAAAGGTGGGCAAATACCCTCTGGAGTAAGCAAGTCTATGCAAGAGTCTATTGCATCAAAGTTTCTCTGCATCAGCAGTGGACACCATAATTCATGGAGCAGTGTGGTAGGAAACCACCCATGATCATGTATGGTAGCAAAAGAGACCACATACAGAGACCTTGAGGAACCTACAACTATTTACAGTAGAAATCGTCCATACAGGTTCACACATTATGATTCCAACAGGTAGTCATTGCAGACCAATATTTCGTACCTGTAAGCATGCGTAGAAATCTTTTTAAAAGACTGTGTAGCTACAGAAATGTGAGCTTGGCAACCAGCACCTCTTGCAGCTGTGGAGAAAGGCTTGTCATTTGCCTGCCCACAACCCCCAATCTCCTGCCCTTGAGAAACTGAGGAGAAAAAATGACTGAAAAATAATCTCCGTGGTGAGATCTTCTTTCCATGATCTTTACCATAGAGATTAGGGGAAATCCCTAGAACGTTATCCGGAAGCAATGTCGCATCTTCCCCAATTCCCACCTCCTCAACATCTCCCAGCATTTGCTAAGGAGTTGTTGGCAACCCAATGTGAGGAACTGCAAGAGGTCTTCATTCAAAAAGAACAAGTTAACCCCTTCAGGTGAGGCAGACATGAAGAAAAAGAATGGGAGATTTGTAGCTACCCTTCTACAGTCTGATGGGATCCAGTGCCAATGCAGGGATCCAGGCCTAGTTGGCTCAGCAACAAATAATGCAAAGGGGTGGGGAAAAGAAGGGCTGTAAATCAGATAGGAGCATGTGAAATATGTATTTTGATGGAGGATCCCACCCTTCATTGGTTGGAGTGGCGTGACACAAGGTTATATATCAGAAAGGTTCACACAATTCTCCTTTTATGACTTTTTTGTATTTCCATGCCATTTAGGGTACAATAGGGGACAGGCTGTACCTGTGGAGTCACCCAGGTCAGCATGTCCTCATTAAAAACAGCAGACTGAGTCTGACTGAGCTTGCCAGACACTGTGATAATTTATAATTGACTCCTACCAAGGTGTGAAACTTTGATTTCCTGAAGAAAAGGTGTATACAATTTCATTTCATCCTCCTTCTTGCACAACCCAGTTTTATTCCAGAGCCCAGTCATTGTGAGGAATCAACTCTGTTTGAATTAATTTTGGAACAGTGTGAACCCTCCTCAGAAGCAATAAATAAACCTGAGCAGGGGTGTCAAACTTGCGGCCCTCCAGATGTTCACGAACTACAATTTCCATCAGTCCCTCCCAACATGAGCATTGGCTATACTGGCAAGGGCTGATGGGAATTGTAGTTCATGAACATCTGGAGGGCCACGAGTTTGACACCTGTGACCTGAGGGATTTCTTGCTGAGGTGATTTTTTTTTTTTAGATGGAGGGAATGTAACCAATACAGTACATTTCAGGCATTTGTTTTGGGGCCATGATAATGTTGGGAGGTTCCAAATGAAACTAATTTGGCCACAGTGTCGATTGTTTACCATCTAGGGCCGTTTCCCCACTTTTAAAAATGAAGTCGGTTTCATCCGGGGTGGACCTTTTCAGCGCGGGGATTGTGTTCCCCGGCTTCCCCACTGCTCCGCGCAGAGCGCGGGGTCATCAAAAGGCGCCGTTTTCAGCAGCGCCAGAAATGACCCGCGCTGAGGGGGCGCCAGAGCAGCAGAGTCGGGGCGGCTGCGTTGTCGCCGCCCCTGTAATGGGGAGTGCCACTGGACCCCGCGCTACTTGGCAAGAGTAGCGCTCAGCAAACGGTGAGTGGGGAAAGGCCCTAGGACACACTACTGGAGAATTGCCATTCCGAGGGATCCATAGGAATCTGTTCTCACTTCCATCATATTTAACATCTGCAAGAAGCCACTGAGAGAGAGCTCATTCCCGAGATCTGGATTGCTGTGGTGTCAATATGCTCATGATTTGCAACTCTTCCTGACTCCTGATATGATTTGGACCTTGTCTTATTCCTGCTTTCTGTTTTGGATTGCCTTCGAAAAATGCTTGGAAATGTTCACCGATGCAAAATATGGCAGCCAGGCTATTACTGGCCAGTGATCGTGAGGACCATACTATCCTCGTTTGGCTATCATCACATGCAACTGATCCTGGAAATAAACTGGTTTGCAGTTTGGTTCCAGGCTCAATTCCATATGTCAGTGATAACTTTTCAAGGTCTGGTCGACCTGAGCCCTGGGTATTTAAAGAACCTCCCTTCTGTGTGAAAACCTTCCCATGATGCCCTTCTCCACTGATGGAGGCAAGTCAGGTAGCTACTGGAGAAAAGACCCTCTCTGGCCTCTTCCGTACATGCAGAATAATGCACTTGCAATCCACTTTCACAATTGTTTGCAAGTGGATTTTCCTATTCCGCACGGCTTTGAAGTGCACTGAAAGTGCATTATTCTGCATGTGCAGAAGGGGTCTCTGTCTTGGGCCCAACTTTGGATCTATGTGCCTTAACCTGTTAGCCTGGCACCATCTCTGTCTACTTTTAAAATAAAGCTCCTATGCCTTGAACAGTTTATAAGGTTGATAAGATCCTTTTATCTGGCTATGATTGCTGTCCTTCAGTGCATTTCAATCCGGCAACTTCTATTTATAGGTCTGTGGCGTATGGCTTTCATTACTGCTTTATTATATTTGTTGTATTTTTGTACCCACAGACATATAATATATTGCAAGTTTCCCTGGGGGCGCTTTATTGATTTTTATTATTATTATTCCCAGAAGAAAGGTTAGACAGAAGGTACAGACTGAAGCTAATTTGCTCCTCCTTTCCTACTTTTGTTCCTTTTTCGGGGAAATCAAAGAGTGGGGGGGGAGGGGGACAGAGTTCTGAAGAGATGCAGTTCTGAATTTACTATGTAGCCACCGAGAGAGCTAATCCTTTCAACCTCCTCTCTTTTTCTTTTCTTTTTGTGTCAAGTCACAGCTGATTTATGGAGACCTCATAAGGTTTTCAAGGTAAGAGATGTTCAGAGGTGGTTTGCCATTGCCTGCCTCCACATCACGACCCTGGCATTCCTTAGAGGTCTCCCATCCAATTACTAGTCATTGCCCCTTAAAAGTGGCTCTCTGCTAAAATAAATTGCCCAAGGGCTCCGAGTATTACTGGAATTATGGCTCATCTCCAGACTACAGAGTTCAATTCTCCTAGAGAAAATGGACGCTCTGGAAGATGGACTCTATGGCATTGTATCCCATAGAAGTCCCTGTCCTCCCAGGCTCCATCCTTAAATTTCCAGAAGTTTCTCAACCTGGATCTGGCAACCTTTACTCCCTCGTGGGGACGCCTGGGCGCGCACCAGGGATGCCGCGCGCTGAGAGCAGCGCGCAGCATAGGGGGGATCCTTGTGAGTGGGGAAACGCCCTCCCTGAAGATTAATGGCATTGCTACAAGTCTCTACCCGCATTAAAAGAAACAGCACAAGGGTTGGTTTCTACCAGCTTTCCTACTCTTACAAGAGTGAGATGGGGGCCCCAGAAAGGTCATGCTAAGAATCATAGGATGGGTCAGCAGTGACTCAGTCAAGATCCCCCCCCCCCCATTTGATCCAATGAGAAAAGCTGCTAGGATCCAACTCATGGCTTTTTCTCAAAAGAAAAACCTTATTTTGTGTCTGATAATAGCTAAGAAGTTTTATCTAGTAAATAATCTACCCATGTCCAAGGTCTAATAATTCACAGTCTGATAATTTGCAAAAATATCGCATGGATAGTTCACATGAGCGAATAATGGATTATCCAAATACTATTGACTCGGTGCTGAGATTATGTTGGCATATAAATGACTGTGTATATACGTCCCAAGGCAAACAGTGAATAATGAAGAAATCCCAGGTACCTACTGTGATCTTACACTTGTTTCTGTTAGAGCAGTTAGTTCTTTAGCGGTTTTATAGGAAATTGTTTTTATGATGCCTATTGGGTTGTTTTTCGTCCAAGCAGTTCAGTTTGGAATAAACATGAGTGTTTTGCTCAGTTTATTATAGAGAACTCCAGCAGTTCTATGGCTAACCTGTTGCATTTGTGGTTTTTTTCCTGCATTGTTCTTCTATCTTTTTTTTTAACATGTACACTTTTAGATTTGGTTATTCTAAGAATGTTATTTATGTTTTATGGTCTTTGTGATTAAGTATAATAATCTTCGGCTATGTGGAATAAATCCTATTCGTTCATTAACATATGGACACCTGATATAGATCATTGGTCTATCAAGATCAAAATCTTAGACCAGTAGTGGCGAACCTATGGCACAGGTGCCAGAGGTGGCACTCAGAGCCCTCTCTGTGGGCACAGAGCTCGTCATGTGATAATAGTGCAATTATTTCAGGGAGATTATTAGCACTAAACCTAAGACCTAGTTTTGGGGAAGCAGTGTAGGTAACCCTGTTAAGCGCTGTTAAACCCTACTGATTTTCATGAGAAGAACTAAAGCGAGATCCTTTACCTGGGAGTAAGCTCGGTTGCTGGCAATGGGGCTTGCTTCTGAGTAAACCCTCCTAGAGTCGTGATTCACACATTCGAAGTGTTGCACAGTTGGTTATTATTTATTATTATTATTATTTATTTAATTTGTATACCGCCCGATCCCGAGAACTCAGTGATGAACAACTATTCACTAAAAAAACATCAACAGGAGGCGGTCGTGACAAATATAGAAAACACATAGGCTCCATCCCATAAAATAGCTTTAAAACTCATAAAACAGCAAAAAACCATAATACATAATAATAAGGCGTCCGACCCACAATTTAAAACCTACCCCCCATGGGGAGGATGGCAGAGACCCCTCAATATGAAGGGGACCCTGATGTAACTGCCCTAGGGGCAGGGCAGTAAGGGAGGGCACCATGTCAGCAGCTGGACACTCCAAAGGCCCGGTGGAACAACACAGTCTTTACAGGCCCTGGGCGGAACTCACCCAGGTCCCGCAGGGCCCGGACAGCTGGAGGAAGCGGGTGTTCCACCAGGCCGAAGGACCAGAATGCCATCAAGCGTCCTGGCCTGGGCGTGGGAGGCCAGCCGTGATTACAGAGGGGCCGGGGGCCACCAGATAGAGATTGGCCTCTGCCAGAGCCGCAGGAGGCCGAAGTTGGGACTGATATGTCAGGGTGATCACCGGTCCCGAAGATGCGAGGGTCCCAGGCCGCGCAAGAAAGCCTTAAAGGTCAAAACCCACACCTTGAAGATGATTCGGAGATTCAACCCGGGAGCCAATGCAGCTGTCGCAACACAGGCTGGATGTGTTCTCTGAAGGCGCCTCCTGTGAGCAGGGGTGCTGCCGCATATTGAACTAGTTTTAACTTGCGAATCAAACGCAAGGGCAGGCCGGCGTACAGCGAGTTAGCAATAGTCCAGCCTGGAGGTGACCGTTGCATTGGATCACAGTGGCCAGATCCGCCTGGGAGAGTGGAGAGGGAGCCAACCGGGCCGGGCCTGGCGAAGATGGAAAAAATGCAGTCCTGGTTGTATGGGCCACCTGGGTCTCTCCATTGAGAGAGACGCAAGATCCAGGTGGACCCCCAGACTGGCGGAACAGAGGGGTCGGCGCCAATGAGACCCCCCTCCCACACCGGCGACTGGAAATCCTTAACCTCATCCCTGCCCGGTCTAGCCAGAGGATCTCCGTCATTCGATGGATTCATAGTTGCAACTCTGCTTCCTGCTGCAACCAACCAGCTACCGCCTCCAAACAATGCTGGAGAGCCGCAGGGAGGCTGACAACCGCTCCCCCATCCATCAACAGAATGAGCTGAGTGTCATCCAGCATATTGATGACAGATCAGCCCAAAAGCTCCCCACCAACTGAGCAAGTGGTCGCATATAGATGTTAAATAATAATAGCGGGGGGATAGCAGCGCTCCCTGCGGTACTTCGCGACTGAAGCGGGCACCTCCGGGAGGCTTCATCCCCGCGACCACACTTGCTGACTCCGGTCCCGGAGAAACGAGGCAATCCACTGAAGGACACCTTGGTGCCCCGCACTGCCGGAAGCGGCCAGGCGGTGGAGTCAAAGGTCGTGGATGCGCACCATATCAAACGCTTCGCGGTAAGATCTAACAAAACCAGCAGCTACCGATCCGCCTGGCCGAAGTCGAGTGTGCATACGGAGCGTGTCTGTGATGGCGACAAGAGCGGGTTCTCACGATCCCATGCCTGCCAGCACGGAAGCCAGACTGGAAGGGGTCGAAAAGCCCGATCAAGCGTCATCCAGGGAAACCCTGAAGCTGCTCCAACACCACTCTCTCAATTACCTTCCCCAGAAACGAAAAGATTTGAGACGGGGCGGTAATTGGCCAGATCACCTGGATCTAACGATGGTCTTTTCAAGAGTGGGCGACCACTTGCCTCCTTCAACCCATCCGAAAAGACCCTTGCTCAAGGGAGCCATTGATGATGTTCAACAGATGGGGTGCGTAGCTCCAGCCCGGCAAGCTTTTATAAATAGCCAGGAGGGCCGCAATGGATCCAGAAGGACAGGTAGTAGGTCCACCAGCAGCCAAGGCCCTGTCAACAAGCGGCTTCGGTGAGCAGGGAGAACTGGGCCAAATCTTTGGGCCCGAAGGCCCGGCAAGGGGAGCCTCCAGTTCACTAATTGTAGATAACGTGGCGGGAAGGTCCCGGTCGAAACAACGTGACTTTATCTGCAAAAGCTCATGAATGCCTCTGCTACAGCTAATAGCCAATCAGCGATGATTTGTAGACCCCCCCCCTTCCGATAAGGGAGGTCAAAGACCGAATTATAATGGAAATAATTAAGCGCCGGGCGGGAGCTAGCAGGCGCAAAGGGAGGAGGAGAAGAAAGCCCTCTTCGCCTCTTCGTTGCCATCTCATAGGCAACTTCATAAACGCCCTTCCTATAAGATGTTCGCTCAAGAGTCAGTCAGCGAGATTTCCGCCACACTCGCATCGTAGTCGTCCTAAGCATCCTACCGTTTCATATGGCGCAGCTCCTCGGTACTTACCAAGGAGCCCGCTGCCGAACCACGGAGGCGAAGAGGACGCCAAGCAGCAACAATCTCGATGGCATCGGAGAGCCGGGAGTTCCAGTCCTCCACCTGCTCATCGAAAAGGTGTGCCGGCGGGTTCAGGGTCCCGCCAGAGCATTCCAGGAAACCAATGGGGATCCACTTAGAAGTCTCCGCTGGCGGTGCATAAATCCAGCCCTTTCGCCTAGAGCGGGTTTTGGCGTGGCTTAGGGCCATCCGAACCTTCAAGGCGTAATGGTCAGACCATGGCATTCTATCCGTAGAGGATATGACCATATTAACCCCCAAACCAAAGACCAAATCCAGCGTGTGGCCGGCCTCATGAGTGGGGCCAGAACTTACCAAGGAGAGGCCTAGTGCCGCCATGGATGACACCAGGTCCGCAGCCACTGTACATGAGGCGGTGTCGGCATGGACATTAAAGTCCCCCAGAACAATAAGACTGGGTTCAAAGCAAAGCCACTGACTACTACCAAGCTTACTCCCAAGTAACACATGCCTTGGAGCCAACCGTTTTTCCTATGCTAAAACCTCAGTATTCAGGTTAAATTGCCATGTTGGCACTTTGCTATAAATAGGTGGGTTTTGGCTTGCAGTTTGGGCACTCGGTCTTGAAAAGGTTCGCCATCACTGTCTTAGACAGTGGTGTTTCGCATCACCTACAACCTGGATCTTTAACCTGGAGATGCCCAGGAATAAATCTAGGACCTTCTACATGGCCAGAAGATGTTCTGCCACTGAACTAGTCAGCTCTTCCCCCTCCATTTGTTTTGCTTTTTTTAGATCTGACTTCTGACTATTTTATTTACTTAAAATATACTTGCAGTACTAGTATAAATTGTCTAGTATAAATTGTCAAATCACTCTTGAGGTCTACTGTCCCTTTAAATTTTAATTCTTCCGTCTTTATTGCTTCTGCTACTTGGCATAATTAATTAGTTTCTGTTCGTGCACAGTTAATGCAGCACGTCTGAAATTTTCTTTAATCAATTCTTATTCGAAAAAGCGGGACGGGATTTAACAATTGCTTTTTATTTTTTCAACCAGAACATTTGCTGGTTCGTTGTTTTGTTTCTTTCTTCTAATCGTGATGTTGGTGATTGTGCAGTGAGGATGATAAAAGAGAAGAAAACTAACACCCAACGATTTTTGTTACAAAAGGAAAAGTAGAAATTAACCACTCTAAACCTCTCCAGTTCCCATTGAAAGATACCCAGACATGAAGATCAGTCATGTAGTGTTGCCAATCTCTCCCAAAGTTAGAGTTGTGCAAACTATGGAGCTCAATTTCCCGGGAGAAAATGACAGCTTCAAAAGGTAGACAGTATAACATCCCATCTCTGCTGACCTCCCTCTCCTCCACAAACTGTCTTCCCCATGTACCAGCCACAATTTCCCAGCAATTTCCCAAGATAGAGTTGGCAGGGCTATATCAATGGTATCAAAAGTCTCTGATACCAGCATGGTGTAATGGTTAGAGGGTCAGAGGAAGATCTTGGAGTCCCATGTTCAAATTCCTACCTTGGAAACTTGCTAGGTGATCTTGAGCCAATTATATTCTCTCAACCTAAACTACCTCACAGGACTGTTGTGATGGCAGAATAGAAGAAGAAGAGTTTGGATTTATACCCCTCCTTTCTTTCCTATAAGGAGACTGAAGGCGGCTTACAAACTCCTTTCCTCTCCTCTCCCCGCAACTGACATCTCGTGCGGTAGGTGGGACTGAGAGAGCTCCAAAGAACTGTGACTAGCTCAAGGTCACTCAGCAGGCTTCATGTGTAGGAGTGGGGAAACAAATCCAATTGACCAGATAAGAGTACACCACTCATGTGGAGAAGCAGGGAATCAAACCTGGTTCTCTAGAGTAGAGTCCGCCACTCTTAACCACCTTACCATGCTGGGAGGATCTGGTGAGCCACTCTGTGTCCCTATTGGGGAGAAAAGTGGAATATAAATGAAGTAAACAAAAAAAATACCCTCCGTCCTGATCAAGAACTGACTGATTTACATTGAAAATGTTGTCATTTAAGCTGAGAAGCAGAAACACAAAGGGAAGAATAAACGACTCCAGCCTTTTTAGTTTAATTTTTCTTGCTCCTGTTTTCTCAGATGCTGTTAAAATAACCAGCTTTCCATTCTTTAGTTGCACACAGAAGACAATGCAAATAAATAACAAATTTACAACTAGAAAATGTCTTGCTTGGCATTTAGTTCCGACATGGCTTGCGAGAAACGCTGTTTAGGAGTACGGCCTCTAAATAGTTAAAGCCAGCAAACGGTCGAGTGGATCCATAGCCTGCAGTCCTGCGATACTCATCAAAAATTAAAATGATTGTCAGTGTAAAGCCCAAGGTCATGTTTTCTTCTACTCATGTTTGCTAGTTTGTGCTACCGAGTGACTGTGAGAACTGAGCTTTTACTATTGCAGAAACTTCTGCAGTTGTGTTACCCTTGCAAACAAGCATGTGTTGAATGGAGAATACCTGTACTCCTTAAGGCATCAGCTTCAATTGTTCCCGTTTGCCAGAGTTTTTTTGTTTTCTGGGGGTTGCCTTTTGAAAAATAGTGACAAACTGTGCCAATTTTCAGCATGTTAGTAACTCAAAGTTACACGCACTCACCTTCGTTTGCCGCTGAAATGCGTAGCTTCTCCAGAAGCTCATAATTGGATATTTTTTTCCCAGGATAAAATTCTGAGGTCTGGCTTCGGAGTCCCCAAAGAGCAATTTCAATGATGAGTTCAGAACTGAAAGTGGAGTAACTGTTAGGAACGAAAGTCTATTCACTTGAGCTTTCATTTCTGGTTTAAACTAAATCATTCACCAGGTGAAAGACTTCCAAGGCAATATTTATGCAAACAGTCTCAATTCATTGCTACCAGGTGAAATATTCCGTGTCACAAAATGGTTCAACTGATCCAACCATCAGGTTTGCCTGGGAATTGCTTTGTTGGAAAGCCACCATAGGTTGCTGTCAAGAACGTAGGTATATATTTTTATGGGGGGGGTTCAGGGGGCGGGGCCATGCCCCCACCCACCCATGGGGCATGGCCATGCCTCCCCAAGCCCTGCCCCTGGCCTCTGTGCTTATAAAAGCAGCTCTCCCAAGCCAGGGATGGCAGACTCCCCTGCCCCATTCTCTCACCCCCCGCCACCAGCAAGCAGTCCCTTCTGCCGTCTCCTCCGGGCAGAGGCGTAGCTAGGGGAAATGGAGCCCGGTGCAAAATCTGAGTTTTGCGCCCTCCCCCCTCCCCATGGGAGGCCGCTGTGATACTGGAAATGCTGTACTTTACTTTGACCAGTGCCTCAGAGCTTTCTTAATTAAAAATGCAAAAAGATTGTTAATTCAATCATATCCTGGAAAGTGGAGCCAGCTAAGTTTGAGTACAGCAAGCAGAGAAAACCCATGTATTCAGTGGTGGGATTCAAATAATTTAACAACTGGTTGTTTACAAGCCCCATTTTAACAACCGGTTCCGCCGAAGTGGTGCGAACCTGCTGGATCCCACCACTGCACGTATGTAAGAGCAAGTTCGTGGTTTCGTTTGGGTTCTTTTTTCCCTCGGTGTGAGGGTGTCACCATTACAACGAGAAATTGGAGCCTTGGAGCCCCTTAAGCACTAGCAAGGCTTATTCCAGAAAAAGCTTTGAAGGCTACTTCATCAAAGCCACGATTCATCATTACAGTCATGGACTGTGGCCTGGAGATTTGGGGGTTAGGCTGGGGAAGGGAGCTCAGCAGAGATGTGATGCTGGAAAGACCGTCTGTCAAAACTGCCATTTTCTCCAGGGGGGCTGATTTCTCCAGCCTGGAGTTTAGCCAGAGGCATAGCTGGGCCAAACTGCGCCCGGTGCGCATTCTAATTTTCTGCCCCCCATGGCCTCCCGCAGCACCCCCCATGGCGCCCCCCTTCCCTGCTTCCCCCCTTCCCACACTTACCTTAGTTCCTTTCTCAGAATTTTTTCAGGCTGCAAAAGGCCTGTTCACAGTAAAAACAGCCTGATGGGAACTATACTTCCCAGGAGACCTTGTGAGCCCCAAGGTCTCCTGGGAACTGTAGCTCCCATCAGGCCGTTTTTACTGCGAACAGGCCTTTTGCAGCCTGAAAAAGTTCTGGAAAAGGAAAGGAACTAAGGTAAGCGTGGGAAGGGGGCGCCGTGCGGGCCTGCGGGGGGCCATGGGGAGGGGGAAAGGGGGAGGGGCCTGGGGGCAATTTTCTGCACCCCCCCCAAGGAGTGTGCCCGGTGCACGGCACACCCCGCCCTTGTCCCCTTGTAGCTTCGCCACTGCAGTTTAGCTATAATTCCAGTAGAACTCCACCACCGCCCCCTTACACACACGCATCTGGATATTGGCACCCCTTTTCAAAGCTGTTAGTTCATGCTAATATAATTTCATTAAGTTTTGCATCTGATGAAGTGGGCTCTAGTTGCTGGAAGTTTATGCTGGAATGGGTTCTTGGTCGTCTTTGAAGTGCCATAAGATTCCGATTTGGTTTTGCAAGCGTACCCTATAGTTATTAAACACATTATTACCTGCAAATTTTTGCTTAAGGTTTCTGCAAAGTGTTCTTATCTCAGGCTAATTAGGCAACTTTTGGATACTTGGTAGTGTCAACCTAAAATGAAGCTGAGTGCTTTTCATGAAATATCTAGTTTTTTACTTCCTGTCATCGCTGAAACGAGGTGCAAAGCAGCTCCATTCCAGAGGGCTTAGCTGAGCCACGTGAATTTCCTACAGTGAAAAGAGAGGTTTTTTGTTGTAGAAAATGCTCATATGCAATGTATGCTGTATGTGCACATACAGCATGACAGAGCCTAGCACATGTATTTTGCCATAAGCTGTTTGGGAGCAGGGGTGATGCATGCAATACCTCAGAACCACAGAGACAAAAATCCAGTCCGCGTCTTCCAGTTTGCCTTTGCTCTTTCTTGCATTGAATGTCCTTCATCAGAAACCATATCCCAGCTGCCGAGGGAACCCACTCCAGGTTTTCCCATCTGCTCTTCACCTGCATTTGCCTGTACAGTGCCAGAATTTTTTTTTGTCTGAGTGTGTGTCTCACTATTGGTTGCAATCAAGCATCCGAAATGCCAGCAGAAGGAGAGGTTTATCCATAGAGGTGCTCCAAGCCAGAGACTTTCCAGTCTCCAGAAAGAAGCAAGAATCCCCAGAGGAAGTGGTGAGAGCGGGAAGAACAGGTAACCCAGATGGGGAAAGCACTGGGGATAATTGGAAGATGCCTTTGGTGGGCAAGCTGCTTGCATGCTGGTCTCCAGCTCTGGGAAACACACATCAGGCTGAGCTTGTGCTGTGCCTCTTGTGTGTGAAGCTAGCCTAAGCATTCTTCTTCTGCAAACTCTTTGGGGAGCTTTTATTGAAAGTAAAGCAACGATTCTCCGTGAGATTACTTTTCCTGCCCGCATCTTTTGTTTTCCTTTGCCAAATGGGGACGAGGGTTTGCGCTGCTCTTTGACAGAAATGAATCCCATTCAGGAAGGAACTATTAATCACTTGAGGGGTGTGGGGGGACCAGTCTTGTGGCATCATGAAGACTAACTGTTTAATGCTGGCACAAGCTTTTGTGTCAATGAATCGGCAGGGGGGTGGGGGGATTCGTCTTGCCCTGCTGAGTTATTTAGACATGAGCTGTATCCTTCCTCTCAAACCTCTCTGTTTTTCTTATTCTCCTTGTGCTCAGTTCTCCTGAGCAATCTCAGTGGCCAGCATCAGTGGGGAACAAAAGGAGGCTGGGGTGATCCCGTTCACCATTGTGACCCAGCCCCACCTGTATGGTTTCCTCAGTGCATGCCTCTCTCTCAGTGAAGGTGACTGGGTTTTTTTTAAAAAAGGAGAAAATTATAGAAAACATGTTTAGTTTCCCCCCACACACACACAGTGATTGTCAAGTGGAAGGGTTTAAACGTGAGAACAGTTTTTATGGGTTTTTCAGTGTCAGAAAAGGCTTAATGTCAAATACAAGACAAGATCCAGAGAAAATAAACCAAAGGGGGCATGGGAAAAAATCAGGCAGTTGTAGCAGTCAACTAACCACCTGGATAAGGTATCTAAAAGGCAACCTGATCCTATTCCAGGGTCAATTTAACATTCCAGGTCCCTCCCCCTTTTTTGAAAATTGTGGAAGCATGGTGTGTCGATCAGCTAGTCAGACCAGTGTGGTGTAGTGGTTAGAGTTAAGATCTGGGAGATTTGGGTTTGAATCCCCACGCTGCCAATGGAAGCTCTCTGGATAATCATGGGCCAGTTGCAACCTCGGTCTATTCTGACAAGGTGGTGGTCCTGAGGATGAAGTGGAGGACAAGAGGAACAGAATATAAAAACATAAAATGTATTGTTCCATATCCTGTCTCAGGGAAAGATGACAGGAGATGTGTGAATTAATTTGCCACATCTTTCTAGACCTTCCTTGGGTTTAAATGCTCTCCATGGTCCTAGTGACTGCCTCCCCCCCATCCCAATTCTCTTTTAGCCTTAGAGAATCTTATTTAAGCACCGCTTTTGTCAAAACCATTAATGGCTGCACTGTTAAACATCAAACTTTGAAAAAAGAGCATTTATATTGCCCACGACGGCTATTAGCAAGACTTTGCTTTTTGTCAAGTTGGGCTTGGGTGTGCCATTTTGTTTCCCGAACAGTACTGAGGTTCTGCAGACAAAATCAAGTATTTCTAAGCTTTTTTTAAAAAAAATACTAATGAAAGCCCATGTTTTTCGCTGTTATATGTGAGCGTACTGCAAGCAGCTTTATCTGGTCCGTAGTCCAAATATCAATCACTATGTTTTAATTCATTTGCTTGCCATAACATTTATCAGTTTCCAAATTAGCAGTTTTTAAAAAAAAATAGCGTTGTGGAAGAAAGGTCTGTTGATGGATATTAGTATGATAGAAGTGGAGCCTCCATGGTTAGATGCAATGTACCTCAGGCTGCTAAGGGATGGCGATGAACAAAGTACAGCTATTTTGTCAAGTCCTGCTTCTGATTGGCAAAGAAGGTTGGGAAAGAGATGGACTCATGACTGTGCAGCCAGGCAGTTCTTAAAACCTACACTGGTACAGTGCACATTCAACCTCTCTTTGTTGTGACACTCCTCCTGTTCACACTTACCCCAAGTATCATGAAAGTGGTTCAAAGATGTATTTAAGCCTCGAGTCACGTGGGTTACAAAAGTGTGCTGAAACTATCACCAAATGAGGCTGGACTGGGTGGCAAGGGGAATCAGTTCAGAATTTGGCTTTTGAACAGGAATACAAAACCCTTTGCTCTGCTTTAGTTGTAAGAAGCTATTACACTGCAGTGGTACTATCTGTCTTCAAACATCAGTCATTTATTTGTTTTGCTGACTGGCATCCCCCCCCCCCCCCCCCCCACACCCCGCCTTCAATTGAATTTGGCAGGCGAGGAACATTTTTTTGGCAGTCTTTGTTTGAGGGCCTCTGTGGATTCTCTTCTCTTTGCATTGTCAGGGAACCAAATGAAATGGTCCATCCAAGTATGGATCTCTCCTCAGCTCTTTGTTGTCTTTTGCCCTTTGAAGATATCAATCAATCTTTATTACAGTCACAGACCAACATATTTGAAGATAATCAAGACTCTAGTTAACATTATTATCATATCAACAAGGGAGCAAGAGAAGTAATCCCAATTGTCACCAAACGTCCCTTTCGCACAGGCAACACAAACGGGTTAAATGAACCCATGTTGCCTGTGGTGCCATTTGCACAGCGGATTCAGGGGCCATCTGGGATTGCCAGGATCTCGGCGTCAGGATGCGGCATGGTTTGCATGGGAAATGCTGTGTTTCCCTGCGAACTGCATCCAAGAATCCCCTCACCTGAGAATCCCCCAATCCAAGACTCCCCCAAACATACTTACCCAGTACAAAATGGTGGCTGCCTAGAGAATCCACTCTAATGGCAGCCACCTGGAGTATCCACCATAATGGTGAATTGAAGGGGGGGAATAGGAAGGGGGGGGGGAATGGCAAGAGGAAGCATCAAAACTGGGTTAAAGGGGAAAAGCTGCTAATTTAGTGGCTTTCATTTAACCCGGATTTAGGCAAATATAACGGGTTAGAAGCATTTGGGGACTGCTTTTTTCATGCTCCTGACCCATTCTATTTGGCCTGCGCAGAATCACCCTAAGGCTGTCTGTCTTAAGAAACCTTTGTCATACCTTTTTGAAGTGGTCGTTTTCATTCTACAATAGCATCAGCTGTCAATTTGGCATAGTCAGCCTTTTCAAAATCACAATTAAAGGCGTGTTTAAAAAACAAACGAACACCTTAAGTCCCTTTTCTCTCCTCGTCTTGGAAGTAGAGGGGAAAGTTGGGAAATGTACCTCTTGAAGCTTTTTGAAGCATCATGGTATTTTGTTCATTCCTAGCTTACTTCTTTCTTTGGGAGATTTTAAAAAAGATCTTTCTAAAGAACTTTAGAGCACGGGGAAATGTCCTGGCTCAAAAAACTCCGACGGGGCGGCAGTTTTTGCCGAAAGTCTTAGTTGTGGAAAAGTGCTTTCTAAGGTAGTCTCAGGGGGATCTCTTACTAGGAAGGCAGCAGGATCTTAGTTTTTTCTTAGTGGCTTGAGTTATTCAGACCCACATATACTGATTGAGGGAGAAGGTATGTGCAGTTTCATCTGGAGATGACTGAGGTGTGCCATCAGAAAGCTTGAAGTTGGTGGGGTTATTCTGGAATGTTCTTCAGGGAGCAGGATTTAGGAAACTTTGGCTCATTCCGCACTTGCAGAATAATGCACTTTCAAACTGCTTTCAGTGCTCTTTGAAGCTGTGCGGAATGGCAAAATCCACTTGCAAACAGTTGTGAAAGTGGTTTGAAAACGCATTATTTTGCGTGTGCGGAAGGGGCCTTTGCCACAAAACTTGCCAAGTGACACAAACCATTCATTCTCTCTCTGCCTAATCTACCTCACAGAGTAGTTTTTCTGAAGATAAAATACAGGAGAGAAGAATTGTGTATGCCACCCTGAACATAGCATGGTATAGTAATAGGGGCCCCTTCCGCACACGCAAAATAATGTGTTTTCAAACCACTTTCACAACTGTTTGCAAGTGGATTTTGCCATTCCGCACAGCTTCAAAGAGCACTGAAAGCAGTTTGAAAGTGCATTATTCTGCATGTGCGGAATGAGCCTAAGAGTGGTGGACTGTGATCTGGGGAACTAGGTTTAATTCCCCACTCCTCCACATGAATGGCAGACTCTTGGCTGGTGAATCAGATTTCTTTCTCCACTTCTACATTCCTGCTGGGTGACCTTGGGCTAGTCAGATTTCTCTCAGAACTCTCTCAGTCCCATCTACTTCACAAGGCATCTGTTGTAAGAAGAGGAAGGGAAAGGGTAAGCTGCCTTCAGCCTCCTTACTGGAGAGAAAGGCGGGATATAAATCCAAACTCTCCTTCTTCTCTTTTGAGAAAGGTGGGATAAAAAGGTGTCTAATAAAATATACTAAACTAGCAGTGAAGCCCATTGTGGAGGAGAATGCAATGGACCCTGGCAAAGGGGGAGGGGCAAACAAGCATTCTCCCACGCAGTGGGCTATGGTGTCACTTGAGCGCCTCCCCCCTGAACGGGCTCCACCAGACTTGGGTAAGTGTGGAGGGGTGGGGGATGGGGTTGTTTGAGGTGGGGGAGGCTAGAGGGAGGCAGGCAAGAGACACCCCCCCAAACATTCAACTGCTGCCAAGTTTCTTTCCCTTCTCCAAAACGTTGTCTTGGTTTCCTGCCTTTGAGCACCAAGGCTCTTGACTTTTATCTGATGTCACCTTTTATTTTTCCACTCAGAAATAAATGGCAACCATAAATGTTGGGAAAAATAAGAGTTCCAGTTAAGGGGGCAAGGACTAGATTGGCTGATAATCTTAGCAATTAATAAACTATCCTTCTAATTGCATAGCCCCATGCAATAGGTTTTGAAAGGAAGTAGGAAGACTGTTAAGAGCTGGCTTTTATACGTATAGATCAGGGGTAGGGAACCTGCGGCTCTCCAGATGTTCAGGAACTACAATTCCCATCAGCCTCTGTCAGCATGGCCAATTGGCCATGCTGGTAGGGGCTGATGGGAATTGTAGTTCCTGAACATCTGGAGAGCCGCAGGTTCCCTACCCCTGGTATAGATGATTCAAGGAAGACCCGTCTTCTGTGGTACTCAGTTTTTGGGAAACGGGAGTGACTTCACCCTATTTGGAATGGGCATCAAATGAAGATTATTGGATGGATAGAACACATGAAATAGACTTGTTTTACTGAGCATCGGCCAAACTTAGATAGATGGATGCAAAAGAAAGTGAGAAATAATTAAACAATTCATACAAACAAAACAAGCTGTCATCACTCACGGTCTCCCAAGCAACTCACCTGCAGGAGTGATTTGAACTACAATTTACACACAGAGGTGTTGACTAGGATCTGAAAAGTCAGATTCAAAATATATATATAATTTCTTCTTAGTCTTAGCTGCCAGCTTAATTTTTCATACATTCCTGAAAATTGTGGCTGTCTTGCCTCATTCACTGATCCACTCTGAATAGATGTTTTCCCCTTCCTTCATGAACAGCTGTTGTCTTCCTACTGTGGTTTGTGAGCAAAAGAATGTTGTACGCATTGGGTTAGATCCAGCCAGCTTTTCTTCTGGTGAAAAAGAAAGGAGGGACCTTCTTTTTTGGTAAGAAGTGCTATGAAGTTGCATTTGGCTTACGGTGACACCATAGGGCACAGGTGTCAAACTCGCGACCCTCCAGATGTTATGGACTACAGTTATGGACTACAGCATCATGCTGGCAGGGGATGGTGGGAACTGTAGTCCATAACATCTGGAGGGCCACGAGTTTGACACCTGTGCCATAGGGTTTTCAAGGCAAGAGACAAACAGGTGGTTTGCCGTTGGTTGCTTCTGTGCAGCAACTTTGGACTTCCTTGGTGGTCTTCCATCCAAGCACTAATCAACGCCTGTTTGGCTTCTGAAATCCAATGAAGTTGGGATAGACTAGGTCAGAGTAAGGTCTTCTTTGGCTGCCCAAAAAAGCTATGCTGAGAATCAAGGGACTTGCGACTTCAAAATCCACGTGAGATGGTGGCTGATTTCAGCATCTGGGCCACCTTCAGCCATGAAGCTGAGGGTGTGGCTTTCACGGCCATCCTAAGCAGAGTTACACTCCTCCAAGCCCATTGACTTCAACAGAATTGGAATGGTATCAGTTTACTTAGGACTGCAGTGTTTGAGTCACTCTCTCTCTGTCACAGGTATCTACCTCACAAGGTTGTTGTAAAGATAAAACTAGGAGAAAGAATCCTATGATTCCCATGGTTGTCAATGGAAGCTGGTAGAATGCATATGGAATGTGGCCAAATTAAGTGTCGGAACTAGAACATCGGAAACAGGATTATTGCTGCAGGTCTATAGGAGGGGGGGTGGGAAGAAATATTTCTGGGCTATTTAATGTGCTGTCCGCAGCTATTTATAAAACATTGTTTATTACCCTTCTTTGCGTTCTAAAAGGTTACCGCAGCAGATAACAAAAGACATGAAAGGAACTACTTCTTGAAAGGGAAATTGCTTTTTTCCTTTCTTCAAAGACTTCTCAGATGAATATTTTTTCCCTGCCCTTCCTATCTACACCATTTTTTAAAACTATAGTGGATTACAGCAATTGCGAAGTCAGACTAGCAGCTTAACTGGCACGGTTCATGCCCTGCAAATCCCAAGAACTGTAGTCGCAGGTCCCTCATCCCTTCCTACAGCAACAATTCCCGTCATAACAGAAGCTAATTTTATTTTATGTATCCTTCTGTTTCTCCTGAGGTACTCCCATCCACGCACAGCCTTAAGCCTCCCTCCTTGATCCCTTTGAAGAAGATTGGGTTATGAAATGAGCACTGACTCAATATATCATGGTTGAGGAAGAATCTGAACCCAAATCTCTCTGGTCCAAGACCAACAACTTTATTCACTACACCACCACAGTAGATTCCCTTATTTAGCTGGCTTTGTTTCTGAGAGCAATTCAGTAATCACGACAGCAGCTTAAACCACGGCAAAGTTATAGTGCTGATCCACCCCGAAAAGCTCTCTAGGAATTATGAAAGGAAATGAGGTATCTTTTTGAGAATGAGGGGCCGGCGACTGAGCGATGCTTCATTTCTCGTAGCCAGTCCATTTAGCGATTGGAACCAAGAGCAATCAGTGGCTCCTTTAATTGAAAGGGAGATTCACTTACAGTTCATTGTCATTTTATGGGGAAACCATCCCCCAGTGTTCCTGTGGAGCTTTGTAATGGATACCTTTTATCTGCTCCACAAATGGATGTTTAGTACTACAGTAAATAAAAATAGCGTTCTATCGCTGGAGAGACAAAAGGAATGGTATAAATAGAAACATGAAGCTATATTTATTGGGGGATAAAGAGTTGCCGTTTCCTGAAATGTTCATGGGTCCCATTTCTTCAATATAACCTGTTGCTGTGTGCTCTTATTATTCGTTTGGTGAACTATACATTTCTTTAAATAAGGTGAAGTGTGAAATACGAATCTGGAAAATCAAGGCAAATCTCATAAGAGGCTTTGGGAGGCAATTTGAGGCTGGAAAAAATGGCTGATGGGATAAGGCTGAATTGTCCTCCCAGTGTTCTGCTTTTCTGCCTCTTTTTATTGCCCCTTCCCCAAAAATCCTCCTTTCTGTGCATAACTGTTCTGTGAGGAAATAGTACTTGTATTTGGACTTAGTCTGGCCTGGAAATGCTCACACATTTTCATGAGACATTCTTGTGCAATTATACCATTTAGAAGAAGAAAAAGAGTTGGATTTATATCCCCCCCCCCCTCCTCTCCTATAGGAGACTCAAAGGGGCTTACAAACTCCTTTCCCTTCCCCCCTCACAACAAACACCCTGTGAGGTGGGAGGGGCTGAGAGAGCTCAGAAGAACTGTGACTAGCCCAAGGTCACCCAGCTGGCGTGTGTGGGAGTGCACAGGCTAATCTGAATTCCCCAGATAGGCCTCCACAGCTCAGGCGGCAGAGCTGGGATTCAAACCCGGTTCCTCCAGATTAGAGCACACTTGCTCTTAACCACTATGCCACTAAAATCCAAACTCTTCTTCACTCACCCCAGGGCTGGAGCTAGGGGGAACTGCGCCCGGGGCACGCGTGTGCCCTGCACCCCTGCCATGCCCCAGAAAACCCCAACATGCCCCTGAATGCCCGTACTACACCCTGGAATGCCCCCGCACTGGCACGCACCCTGTGCATCTCTCCCGCCCCCCGGCACTGTGCCACTGACTCACCACCTCAAAACTATTCCTGGCCACCATTATGTGATTTTTCCTTCTTTTTAAAAGTTCTGTGTTGAAAAGTGCTTTGGTGCTTTACAGCCTCGTTCTGCATTCTCTACTCCTCGTACACTCAATGCTTCGAAGACTGGCCCCACAAAAAAATAAAAGAACAGATAAATGCTGCAAATGAACAGGGGAGAGGGGACTGAGTGAGCTCAGAAAATGGCACTGAGGAGGAAGTTCGGGGAAGCAGACAAGTGAGGGAAATGTAGCCAATTGGTCACTCAGCAATTGAAAATGTTTTCAAAATGTTTCAACCAGAGAATTGTTTTAAAAGGGGGATTCACTTGAAACGTTTTGAGGCTTGAAATAAAACATTTAGGAGTGAAAACAACGCATTTTTCCTGCCTTAAAATATTTTAAAAGGTTTGTCCAGAAAGGGCCAAGGGTTTTGACATGGAGGTAGACCACGGCAAACTACCTCAGAAGGTAGTTTGCCTTGCCTTGAAAACCCCACCAAAGGGGGCCATAAATCAGCTGTGGATGGCAATAAGATGGATGGATGGATGGATGGATGGATGGATGGATGGATGGATGGATGGATGGATGGATGGATGGATGGATGGATGGATGGATGGATGGATGGATGGATGGATGGATGGATGGATGGATGGATGGATGATGGATGGATGATGGATAGAGGATAGATGGATAGATGGATAGAGGATAGATGGATAGATGGATAGATGGATAGATGGATAGATGGATAGATGGATAGATGGATAGAGGATAGATGGATAGATGGATAGAGGATAGATGGATAGATGGATAGATGGATAGATGGATAGATGGATAGATGGATAGATGGATAGATGATAGATGGATAGATAGATAGATAGATAGATAGATAGATAGATAGATAGATAGATAGATAGATAGATAGATAGATAGATAGATAGATAGATAGATAGATAGATAGATAGATAGATAGATAGATAGATAGATAGATAGATAGATAGATAGATAGATAGATAGATAGATAGATAGATAGATAGATAGATAGATAGATAGATAGATAGATAGATAGGGAGCTTCATAATAATGCTGTGAGCTTTCCATTAAGTTTCAGTTTTTCTCTTTTTAGTGCAGAAAGAAAGATTGATTCCTTCTCTGACGTGAGGATCACTGGAGGGAGGGGCTTTTCTCCAAACCTCTGCAAAGCATTTCTGTCCTAGGTTTAACAGTACAATTGTGCGAGAGGGTGTGCCCGTTATGGATCAGAATGGATGGACAGATGCAACCACTGTGGTCTTTTGGGTGACTGGTTGGATTAGAACTTCAGTGATGCGACTTCAGATTTTTTTCCCCCCCTTAGGCCACTGTATGAACTATCTACTGAGAATTCGAGGCATTTCTATCACTTGGTACCCAATGAATCTGTGTTTGGTTTTAGGTGCAAATATGTTTTCGGAGCTGCAAATTTGTTTTTCTGGCCTTGAAAAGGTCTGCCTTCCCTTGGCCATTTTTTAGTGAGAAATCCCATTAGCACATTCAACCAGGAATGAAAATGAGGAAAAAAGCGCCATCCCTGTATTGATTCTAGCAGGCTTGTCCAGCTCCAGAGTCGCCTGTGCTACAGTTTGTTTTTCTTTTTGTGCTTTTGGAAAATCCTAACTGGACTGTTCTAAATCATGAGCAAAATGATTAGAAAGCCCTTTTGCTTTGCAAAAATTATATAGACGTCATTGAATGTTGTAATAAAAACAGCTGCAAATACAGCTGGCTAAAAATCTCAAGCAGTCTGTCTTTTTTAAAATTATAGATGGTAGGTATTATTATTATTATTCATACATTCCTATCTTGGGAATTGGTATCACATTACTGGTAAAGACAGACACGACCATGATGAACCAAGTACCGCAGAGGTTGTTTTGAAGTGTCTTTGTTGTTTAATAAAAAGTAGATACCTTTTTTTGAAGAAGAGAGTTTTTTGGAGTGAGGCGAGGCAAATGAGTTCGGGCCTCGTTTACTTTTGTGGGGTACCTGTAACCGCAGTTTAATTATTTTGATCAATGGAGAGTGAAGAATTGGGGTTGATAGCCAGCAGCTGGCAACTGGCAGCAGTCTGGAGGTTTGGGGACATGGGGTAGGGGGAGGCTGCCATCTGTACAATGGTATTACATCACTTCCAGGGGAAGCCATAGAGTTATTGGTGATTCCTAGAATAGCATGGCGTCACTTCCAGGTTTTTGCATTGACTATTGGAGGAGCGGTAAGCAACCTATGGAGATTAGAAGTTATAGCTCAGGTGATACATTTACAGGGAGGTTCACAGAATGTTTGTATTGTGTTGGATCCAACCATCCTTTCCGCTGGTAAAACGGAAAGAGGCATCGGTCTCCCAAAAAGGCTATGTTCATGGGACTTGCATGTAGAAAAATCATGTTGGATGGGGGCTTTGGTATAGAGGGGAATTGGGTGAGATTGAGTGAGACAAGCTGGCTGGAGCCAGCATGGTTGGTTTCTGCTTTAATAAATTCTGATGTCTTCTTTTTCTTAGAGCTTGGGGCAATTGATGAAGAGATCCGTAAATACAACACACCAGGATTCTCCGGCTGCCTGTCTCGAGTACAGTTCAACCAAGTCGCCCCACTCAAAGCAGCGTTGAGACCAACCAACATCTCTTCTCGCGTCCACACAGAAGGTCATCTCGTCGAATCCAACTGCGGAGCCAATCCGCTAACCATCCAACCAATGTCTTCTGTGACAGACCCTTGGCACGCAGATTCGGGTAAGGTCAGAACTGATTTTTACGGGAGGCTTATGCTGAGTGCGTCCCTATCAAACCATAAGACTGTGATCGAGATGAATGCCCAGGTATTTATAGAACTTGACCTGTTCAATAGTTTCACTATCTAAGTACCAGTAAGTATTTGGATGGGAGGCCACTGAGGAAGTGTCGTGTTGCTATACAGAGGCAGGCAATGGCAAAGCACCTCTGTTCTTCTCTTCTCTTGAAAACCTTGTACGGTCACTGCCAGTCAGCTTGTATAACTTGGTGGCACCTCCTGCCACTATCATTCATCCTACAAATAGGTTCTGCAGACACGCACTGTCCGTGTGTTAGTGCACATTTTGCTGCAGAATGCGTTGTTATGATTGCAGCTCATTTATAATGTTTTACAAATGGTTCAAACTTTAAGAGTTTAACTCCCGATAAGCTGAAAATGTTTTATTGAGGGTTGTTGTGGGGGAGGGGAAGGGGTGTGTGGCAGAATGCTACTTTTCAGTTTCATAAATATAGCTGCATTTGAATGAAATGACAATAAGCGCTTGTGGTTGCATTAAAATGCAGCCCGTAATGTCTGCGAAGGGGTTCTGGAGGCAAGCCAGAGAGGACAGCAGCGACTGGAGATGAAATCGCAATGAGTGCACTGGCTTCTATAATGCCTAATATTAACGGTCTGTTTTCCATCTCCACATGGAAAACTAAAATTGCTGCATCAGAAGGCGTCGTTTGGTTCAAGTACCTTCCCCCCCCCACTCCATATTTAGCAATTAATTAAAGCATTAAAGCTAAATGCACTTGGCCAAACCATGCCTACAGTAAGTCCCTCGATGACCCATTCGTTGTGTCGGAAAGACAGGACTTTGCGTAATCGTTAGCTGAAATGGCGGCCAGCCTAGGTGTGGGCTCAGAACAGCGTGCCCATTTGGAGAGGCGATAGCCATCTGGAACTTGGTTGCAGGGTGACGCTTAAACAAGCAGCATGTGGAATCATTGTCTGTGCTCCAAATGCAAGGACAGCAAATTGAGATCGCCTTTATCTTGGCACTGACAGCCATGGCATGTGTTTGCAGCACGAGCCCTTGGAAATGATGAAAGCAGCATTTCCATTCCTGATCAAACCACTTGCTAAAGTGAAGGCTGGATTCGAGAGGACCAGATTCCCCAGTGCCGTGCTTTGCTTAAAACACAAGAGCTTTGGGAAGATCTATTTCTGGGCAGCATTGGTTGCAGGAGTTGATCGGTATGGTTTGTAGAGGAGATCATTTTGAAAAGTTGATGCACTTCAAAAGATTCTCCCCTTCCCAAATCACTGCTTTCCTCGTTATACTGGGGTTATAATTGGCAGGGTTTCCTGGTTGGGTTGAGACCATTTATTGGCAGACTGAATATACACGTTGGTTTTCAAGGGCTGCTCTGAAGCCCTCGCCCGCCGCGCACTCTCTTGAGTCACCAAATGGTTATCATCAGGTGTTATCTAGTCCTTGTTGGCTAGTCCTTCTTTCCTGTTGCCATGGCTACTTTTCATCTTGATGATGAAACAGCAGGACTCAACAAGTCTGTCTTCTGCTCTGAACAATAATGAGATGAAAGCAACTCGAAAAAGCTGCTGCCCTCAATCCCAACCCTAATTAGCCTATAACCTTAATAAATTCCTATAGGACAGACAGATAGCCTTACCAGTTAAATCGTGGTCATTTGCTTGTGGAGATCTTTAGAATGATACTGCACTGGATAAAATGCTATCCGTGTTGTTCCTGCGCATTTTAAACACTGTTGAAAATTAACAGTGAACTGTCTTCTCTAAGGCTCATTCCGCACATGCAGAATAATGCACTTTCAAACTGCTTTCAGTGCTCTTTGAAGCTGTGCGGAATAGCAAAATCCACTTGCAAACAGTTGTGAAAGTGGTTTGAAAATGCATTATTTTGCGTGTGCGGAAGGGGCCAAGGCTTTTTTGCTTAATTTAATTTAATTTATTTTATAATCTGCCTTTGAATCTCAAGGTAGATGACACAGTGTTAATGATGTAGTTGTTACAATGAGGTGGGTAATAAGCCGTATAATAGGACTAGGATTACAAGAAATCTGAAAGGAGATATTAGACATGAAAATGTTGAACGATGCAGGAGAAGATATCTGATGAAGGGAACTTTGACTCTTGAAAGCTCATACCCTGAAAATGTTGATCTCAAATGTGCTACTGAACTCAAATCTGGCGATACAGAAAATGGTTTTAAGTAGAAAACAATGACGCGAGGGTAGGATAATCCATTAAACAGATAATCCCTACTGTAACAGTAGTATAATCCACAATCCCTTTCTCTTTCTAAAATGCCTTCCTGTACCATTCTGTTATAATATTACTCCATTAAATTTATATAAATATTCTCATTTTAAAAAAAATCAATTTTATGCAGTTTCTGCTGTTGGAAAACAAAGGAGACATCTAAACTTTAACCATCTAAGAAGGCTAAAAATGATGGGACTCATTCAGGTTGTACCTTGAGACCCTGCCCTTGAGAAAGGAGGTTATTTTCCTCTCTACTGGCTTTTCTGAGAATAGGCTGGGCCCAAGAGCTGCTTAGTACACACACAGGAGAAAAAGAAGATGATTGAAGTTAATTTTAGTGCTGAAGTCAAGCAGTTCTGTTTCTTCGCCATGGTTGCATTTCATTTTTTAAAAGGGAAAGGAAACATTCAGCTGAACCCCCCTGTGCGCCCCCAGTTCTTTTTAATGCCTTCCTTCCCGTTGTTCTGTTGTTGGCTGCTTACGATGTAAGAGAGGCAGGATATAAATTATTAAGCACAGAAGGTACATCGTAACTTATCTCCCGGTTCCTCAGAGTGAAAGAGCATTGTATTGCAACCGTGGCAATAAGCGCATCGATTTCACCAACTGATCTAAAACCTAAAGATCAACCAGCTAATTTTTCTTTAAAGTGGATAGTCCTTATGTTGTTTCTTTTCCTCATATGAACAAATAAGAGCCAGCATAAGGCTCTTTTCCTTGGTTCTCAAATGTCCGATTGATGATGCTTGAGTTTCCCATAAATCTTTCGGAGCGGAAAGCTAGAAAAAAGGACCCTTCAGTCTTTGCCTAGTCCCCGATTCTTCTAGGCATGGTCTTTTCTCCTCCTCCCCAACTTAATTACAATCTCTGCTCCACCCCTGGCATTTCATCAGAAGTGACAGACAGTTGATGTTCAGCTACCTGCCAGAGTCATCAATTCTCTGAGTGTTGGTTTACAGACCCCCGGGCGTTTCAAGTGGGTTGCCTGTAGCCCTGAGTAGAATATTAATACAGTGGAAGATGATAAGCAGATTCGATCCCAAAAGAATCTGTTTTCTTGCCACTGGAAGGACTGCCTATATCTCAAAGGCCATTTCTAGAAATTCTGAATTGACACACACACACACACACACACACACACACACACACACACACACACACACACACACACACACACCATTTTCTTCACAGGCTAAAATCAGGGTAGAGAAGGGAGGGGATTTTCTTCAGCTGTGCAAATGAAGCCTTTTCCTTCTAAGCATTTAAGTCATTTTGCTCCCCTGATTGTTCCACACGTCTGTTAAATATTTTTTAAAAAATTAACTGACAGGTGCTGACTGTTCATATTAAGGACCCTGGCTTTCAGTGCTGCTGGCGGTATTTGTGCCTGCCCCTCACACAGGACCTCTCTGACAGACATTGAAACTGTACACCTCAGCTTCAGTGAAATATTGGGAAGTCTTATAAGTGTAGCCCCTATAGCCCGTAATAATCTCTCATAGTATATTCATATGCTGGTACTTGAAAACCCATTTTGGAGTGGACCCTGTTCTAAGAAATACCCATACAGACATCGGGTCCACAGGTTCATACTCTTTAATATGAGTAAGTTTCCCTCAGCCCATAGCTCATGGTGCCTGCTAACTTCCCTGGCATCCACCAAGTATGGTTGGATTTATGAGCAGGGTCAGATGGCGCATTTGCCCACAAAACGTCTGATTGACCGCTGAAGATTCAGTTGAGCATATTTTTTAAAATGTTGCTATGGCAACAGCTGCCCACAAAGCACAGGGATCTCCATTGTGTGACTTGAAGGTCAGTGGTGGCAACCATTTTGTGACGAGTTCTGCCTCCTGCAGCCGCCATTTTGTGGCAGCCATTTTGTGGCTCCATTCATCATTCAAAATGTGCTTACATGCTCAGAGAAGTGTGAAGAACCCTGCTACGCTTATCTGTTTTAGAGAAGACACGTCATGAGTATATTAGACAAAGAAACAAACCTGACTGAGCTGTAACCAGGGAGTTGCAGTCTATCACTTTTCTCTTACAACTATATTTGTGAGAGAAATGGATTTTCAAACACATTTGTTGCATTCACACTTTATATTTTGTGTGTGTGTGTGTGTGTGTGTGTGAGTCTCCGCACAGTAATCTATGAAGTAGGCCCCAGAAGGGATAGCTATAGAATTCTGTCTTTCTGATAATAATGATGCATTAGCTTGTCAAAATATAGTCAATTAATTTATGTATTTGGTTATTTATTAAAGCATTTCTAGTCCACCTTTCCTCAAGGAAGCTCATAATAATAGTTAATAGATTAGCTTAATCAGTTTTGGGGGGAAAGAAACTTTTTGGTCATTTAAGTCTCCCCATTCAATTAAATGGGAAGTATTTTTCCCCAATTAAAAATTAATGAATATAAACACACACAAAACTGTGAGGAGCAGGTGCCACTGAAGGAGGATCCATCTATGATGGCACCATCATTTACCACAGGAAGGCCTGGATCCAGAGGGTGCTTTATGTGAGCAGAAGGGGCTACTGCTCGTGTGAGGAGAAGTCCACAGTTTCTGCCAGCTCCATTATCCAGCTAAAGCACCCCACCCAATACAAGATGGCTCCCTGGCCTTCAGGATTTTGTGAGTGGTGCATAGATGGGCTGGAGTGTGAAGGGAATGGTGGAAAAGGCCCGATTGCTGAGGTGATATCCTCTACACTCCCTTACGTTTTGTTGTTGTTGTTGTTTGTATTCATAAACAGATTTAATTGATTAATCAATGATAATGATTTATTCAATTAAGAACGGCCCTGCCATTTACATGTTGAAGCTCACCTCAGACTGTCTACTCTACAGAAACAGTAGAGTGTGGAATAGCAGATGAGGGCTGGTCCATATCCTCCTTCAGCCTCCAGGTTGTCTAGATCCAATCATGCAGTCTCAGCCGAACCTACCTCATAGTGTTGTTGGAAGGATGAAAGGGGAGAACTGTATCCATCTCCTTTGGTTCACTGGATGAATGGTGGATTGTCAGTGCAACTGAAACATCACAGACCCCGTTGTTGTTGTTGTTGTTGTTGTTGTTGTTGTTGTTGTTGTTGTTGTTGTTGCTGAAGAAGAAGAAGAAGAAGAAGAAGAAGAAGAAGAAGAAGAAGAAGAAGAAGAAGAAGAAGAAGAAGAAGAAGAAGAAGAAGAAGAAGAAGAAGAAGAAGAAGAAGAAGAAGAAGAAGAAGAAGAAAGAGGAGGAGGAGGAGGAGTTTGGATTTATATCCCCTCTTTCTCTCCTGTGAGTGGAGACTCAAAGGGACTTACAATCTCTTTTCCCTTCCCCCCACAACAAACGCCCTGTGAGGTGGGTGGGGCTGAGAGAGCTCAGAAGAACTGTGACTAGCCCAAGGTCACCCAGCTGGCATGTGTTGGAGTGCACAAGCTAATCTGGTTCCCCAGATAAGCCTCCACAGCTCAAGTGGCAGATGGGGGAATGAAACCTGGTTCCCCAGATTAGCATGCACCTGCTTTTAACCACTACACCATGCTGGCTCACAACTTCCCAAGGGCACAGTTCCCAAGATGTTTTTCCCCAGCCGGTTGCTCCTGGCCACTTGGTACATTGTAAAAGGCAGCCAAACTGGGCTCCCCCCGTTTCATCTTCCTCATAGTTTTGTCACACAAACAGCCGTAAGTTCATTCTCTGTAGCCTCTTCTTCCATATTCCTTCATTGACTCGAGCTTCTTTCATCCAGTCCACGTATATTATCCATATCTTCAAAATTTCCTTCTGTTGCTTCCGCTTTCCTCAAGTTTGGTTTTTAGCATATCATAAGAACTGGTGAAAAACGGAAGTGCTCTTGCATCTCCTTCTTTGGGCACTTCGTCCGAATCCTTGTTTTCTGTCAACTTTGACCTGTACTTACTCCACATGTCCCCCTCATTTCCCCTCTGGTATCCAAATACACTTATTTTATGTGGAAGAAGTTGTGGCTACGTTTTCCTTTTGTGCTCTCATTACATGCCTTGAAAACATACGACTGGTTCCCATCTGGAAGCAAGGAAGGGGTTCATCTTCCATCTGGGATTGTGCTTATTCGTTCCAGGATTCCCTCACCTGAGCACCAGTGGACTGCTGTCCAGGGTCCTGGATGTGTGGATAACTTTTTAACCTAAAAGCATCCCAGGGCTTATGGCAGGAGAAACCCTTTCTTTCAGTAGCAGATCGGCCATCATGACCACGGGGTCTTCTCCTGGTGGACCAATGGCCTGCCCTTCCACCTGGGCTGGGCCAGCCCAGGAGCAAGAAGGGGACAATGTCAGACTGAAGCCTGGCAACCAGCAGAGGAACATCAGAGGGGAGGGGAGCTCCACATAGTTGGCTAAAATACTTTCATTTTCCCGAGAATAGACTCTCACAGCTGAAAGACTTTATCTCAACTTCTGACCTTGGGTTCATCTTATATTCCAGCTCTTCGTGCCTCCTGTAGTGCGGGTTAGTATTGTAGGCTATGGAGGTGGGGGAGGAACGGGGTTTGATATACTGGGGTTGTTTGAAGGTTCTGGCAGAACCAACTTTTTCCCTCTTCCCATGTATCTACCAATAAAGGCTTCTCAACCATCCAGTTACACAGTCTGATTTGGATCACAGGTTCAGGGTTTGACATTAAGCTGTACAAGCCCTGTACAGTGTCAGGTGGGCTCCCCCCGTTTCATCTTCCTCATAGTTTTGTCACACAAACAGCCGTAAGTTCATTCTCTGTAGCCTCTTCTTCCATATTCCTTCATTGACTCGAGCTTCTTTCATCCAGTCCACGTATATTATCCATATCTTCAAAATTTCCTTCTGTTTATCTTGCCACGTCTTATTTTTGGTTAATATATCAAAAATATCAAGTGTCACTTGTTCCCAGATATATTCTAGCCATTTCTGAAATGTCAATTTTTTCTTTTCTTTCCAGCCCAAAGCTATTGTTGCATGGGCTGCTTTAATCATTTTTTTATACATATGACTATATTTTTTATCCACCCTTCTGTCCTCCATTACACCCATGAACATTAAGTCATTATTTAAATCAATATTAATCTTTACCAGTTTCTCGATATATAACAATACAATTGTCCCACATTTTTTCACTTCTGCACATTCTATCCACATATGACTATAATATGCCTCTTGGTCTCCACAGTGCCAGCATATGGAACTAAGTCCTTTTATCATATATGCTAGTTGTTTTGGTGTTCTGTACCATTTTAATATCACTTTTCTTTCTAACTCCATATATTTCTCGATCTTTACATTTTTCCAACTGTCTTAATTTTTCAGTATTACCAATGTCTAGGAATCCTTCCTTCTCCCATTTTTGATTCAATGTTCTTATCATGAATTCCTTATCATCTACCATATATTCTGCTGTAGTAGACTTGAGCTTATTTCAGCGGAGGCAGTGCAGCAGGCCCTATCTAGAAGAGGGAGGGAAAGGAGATTGTAAGCCCCTTTAAGTCTCCTTACAGGAGAGGATGGTGGGATATAAATCCAAACTCCTCTTCCACCTTTCTCCTCCTCCTCCCCTTCTTCTTCTTCTTCTTCTTTGCAGAATAGGGAGACTGTGAATACAAGAGACATGCCTTCTGCAGGCAAGTATATCCATAGGTAGAGTTTTCAGGAATCCAGGCTGCTCCCATCTAAAGTGTGCACCCAGTGACCAGCCTGGGTTTCCCCTACATCACATGTGAAATGGCCGTGATCAAGGAGTTCATTCAGAACTGCTCACTGCCCCGTAAATTGAAAGGAATGAACTTAAGCTGCTCTCACTCACGTGTATCCATAAGTGTACCACAGTGCTTTGCACCTGCAGATAAAACACTGCTATGTCTCCTTGAGGGGAGGGAGCCAATATCTCCCTGTACATGTTTTATGAACAGAGAGAATCTAGATAGCCTAGCCTTGATTAATGTGCCTTTCTATAAAAGCAATTTCCTTGCTCCCGCGATAGTTTTACGCAGGTGATTCGTTGGGTCCATTACTAATGACTGTCGATCTTTATGGCTGGGCTCAGAGAGTGCACCGCTTAACAGTTCCTTGGAGACCACTGGTGGATTTCATATTCCTTTTTAATTACAAAAGGTACGTGCTTATCTTCCCTTTAACAGGTGAAATATAAGCACGGCTTATACAACTTTGATGAAGGCTGTAACTTAGGCCGGCAGAACCAATATATGAGCTGCCTTCGTATGAATTCTAGGTGGAAGGGCGGCGAGGCTAAAATGATTCAATCATTTTAATCAGACAAAGAAGAGAGCAAGCAAATGGTGGACAGTAAATCCATTTAGGGACATCCGATATGCAGCTGCCTCTTGATCGTTGCTTAGACAATAGCTGTGGGCCTGGAATCTGGGCCTACTCAGGGAGATTCTGGGCCCCTTCCTTGAAGATACAGTCTTCACTGTATAAAGCAAAAAAACTGTAGCTCTTTTTTCCTTGGAGAGATAAAAGAGGATGTGTGTAGGCTGCAACCCAGCTGCTCAGTGAATCATGTTCCTGCCTCCATCTGGCTTCCAGTGGGTTGGACAATGAATTCAAAAACAGTGGGGTGGCTGGCTAATGTGTGTCATGAGCTTTTAATTTTTGTTCAGAATTTTAAATATATATATATATATATTACTTGGTGTAGTACAGGTTTTAAGGCCTAAGGAACAACCCACATCCCCCCCCCCTCCACTACTGACATTTTGTTCAGTTACTAATTTGTCAGAATCTCAGCCACATTGATTCAAAAGCAGTGAATTTCAGTATTTCTTCAGTTGTTTTCCTCTCCTTCCCTCTCAAAAAAATGACTACTAAAGGTGATCTAATGACAAAAGACAGTGCAGTGCAGTGGTTAGGCTGATGGGCTAAAACTAACCCAGGTTCAAGTCACTGTTTCTCTGGGAAGTCCCCTAGATGACTTTACACCAGCCATACATTTTTGGCCATGCCATCATGTCATTTAAGGCCTTATGCAGCCTGGGACCCTCATACCTTAGAGACCGCATTACCCCATATGCCCCTACTCAGCCTCTGTGTTCAGCAGAGGCCAATTTGCTGGTGGTTCCTGGCCCCTCAATGATGCGGCTGGCCTCCACACGGGCCAGGACCTTTACGGCCCTGGCCTCGGCCTGGTGGAATACTCTTCCTCCAGCTGTCCGGGGCCTGCGGGACCTTGGTGAGTTCCACAGGACCTGTAAGACTGAGTTGTTCCGCCGGGCCTTTGGAGTGTCCAGTCGATGAAATGTGCGCCCCCCCCCCCCTTACATAGTTATTTTACCATCTTATGCTACCCTTTTAGAGAGGAGTCCGGCCATTCCCTCTTTTTAGAGAGACCTTTAAATAAATTGGGTTTTGGGACGCCTGATATTTTTGCACTGACCACTGTTTTTAATGGATTTTATTGGTTTTAGTAAATGTACTGATTGTTATGATATATTGTACACATGTGGATATTGTTGTTCACCGCCCAGAGCCCTTCGGGGAAGGGGCGGTCTACAAATCCAAATAATAAATAAATAAAATAAAATAAAAAATCACCCTGATCTGGGCACCGCCCAGAGCCCTCCGGGGGTAGGGCGCTATACAAAACCCAATAATAAATATATATAAAATAAATAAATCTCCTGGAAAGAAACTTGGGATCCAAAATGGATAGATATTAGATATTTTATTTGAGATATTGCAGGAGGAAGCAAATGGCATAAAGCAACTTCCTGAATCTCAGATGGGGAAGGGAGTTTATTGCAGTTATTAAGCAAACTTTGCCCTGACCTGGATCTGGTCGGGGATCAGAAGCTGCACAGGGTCAGCCCTGGTTCGTATTTGGATGGGAGACCAACAAGGAAGCTCAGGGTTGCTGTGCAGAGGGCAGACAAGACAAACCACTTCTGAGCATCACTTGCCTTGAAAACCTCATGCAGAGGCAAACCCAGAGAACACCTGCCCAAATGCCCCCTGAGCCTTCCCCCCCCCCGTGTCCTACTTATCTCAGTCGGTGGAGGAGGGCATTGGTGGTCCCGGGCAGCCTGGCAGGGCTGGGCCAAGGGGACCCTGCTGCCCCACCCTACCGCCCTGGGGGAGGAGCAACTGGCCAGGAGCCTGCCACCCCTGGCCAAGGGGCGCTTGGCGGGCCCGAAGCAGACTCCCGGCCCTGCTGCTCCTTCAGGCCACGTGGGGGGTGCAGTTTTGCGGGCCCCATGTGACCTAATGGGTGGCACCCGGGGGTCAATTGACCCCCATGGTCCTCTGGCAGATACGCCACTGCTGTGACTTGACAACACTTTACGCACAACCCAACCTTCCCTCCCTGTTCTCTCTCCTTTTCTCTCTCTCTAATTCAGGGCAGGGGAGCTGACAGAGGCGAAAGCTTTGTCATCTGCACCACACCGAGGGTTGCCAGCTCTGGGTTGGAAAATACTTGGAGATTGGGGGGGGGGTGAAGCCTGAGGAGGGAGCGGGTTGGGGAGGGGACTCAGGGGGTGTAATGCCATAGAGTCCTCCAGAGTGGCCATGTTTTCCAGGTGAACTGACCTCTGTCACCTGGAGATCAGTTATAGTGGAAGAACTCCAGCCCTTTTTTAAAAAAATGTTAATTTTTACAGTAGCTGTGATGTGAGTAATGAAGTTTAGAAGGGCCTGCCAGATTCCTCTGTCCTTCTTCCCATTAGGTTTGGTAGCAAGGGGAGAGGGGGAGTTGGTAGCATCTTCCCGAGGGTATTGTAGAGACTCAGATTGTTTGCCAGTGTTGCCCTGCAGCCAAATCATGATCCTGCAGCCAAACCATGTAAAGTAATAGTCATGGGGTACAGTGCAAAGAAACTCAGGTGTGCCTTTATTCATTCATTCATTCATTCATTCATTCATTCATTCATTCATTCATTCATTCATTCATTCATTCATTTATTATTAAACTTATATCCAATCCAAAAACCTTTATTAGGCATAAACCAGAAATGCCATACATTCCAAATACAAAAACAGGATCATTGTTACATATCATGTCGAACACGGATTAAAAATGTAGCAACTGCTTCAGAAATTTCTACATGAGGGCTGTTCAATAGCGTAGACATTTTTTGTTTGTCTGAGAGAAACATAAATTCTGGAGGTAGTAAAGCTCCCAGATCGGTTCTAATATCATTATACCTCGAACAGTAAAACAGGATATGAGGGATTGAGTCCATAGCGTTGGTACAGTACCGACAGCAACGCTCACTTTGTGGGATGTTAAGGAAACGACCCTGAAGATAGACAGAGGGGAATGAGTTGCACCTTGCTCTTGTCATGAGCCATCTGCACTTATAATTAACAAGCTGTTCTAAGTATACAGCAGGGCTAGATTTCGGGGGGGTGATCCCAAAGTATAGAGGGGATTAAATTCATATACTGCCCTCCCCCGAAGGGCTCAGGGCGGTTCACAACTTTGCAACCAACCCATTCCTCTACCTAACAAATGACAACAAGAAATGACAACCATCCCACTAACTTTTCATATATTGAACTCAAGTTGGTTTGGATGCACTATGCTGGATTTGTGATTGCTTTTATGTGCGCTCAGATACACCTCAGATACACTATGTCCTGATTTTTTTTAATTAGTTGAAAAATGCATTGCGGACAGCAAAAGAAGCATCGGTTTATGCAAATGGCACATCACAGGCAAAAGCAAACGAAAACTGTTTGAAGTCGCAATACTTGTAAGGCTTGCATTCAGATTTCCACGGAGACATGAAAGTCACTAGATGAGTCAGGGCCAGTCATAATGAGTTGGATCTAACCCAGTTTATCTGATGACAAAAAAAGGATGCGGCGTCCTCTTTGACTACCTGAAAGGCTATGCTAAGAATCACGGGGATTGGATCTGCCAAAGTCATAAGAACATAAGAACAAGCCAGCTGGATCAGACCAGAGTCCATCTAGTCCAGCTCTCTGCTACTCGCAGTGGCCCACCAGGTGCCACTGGGAGCTCACATGCAGGATGTGAAAGCAATGGCCTTCTGCAGCTGTTGCTCCTGAGCACCTGGACTGTTAAGGCCTTTGCAATCTCAGATCAAAGAGGATCAAGATTGGTAGCCATAAATCGACTTCTCCTCCATAAATCTGTCCAATCCCGTTTTAAAGCTATCCAGGTTAGTGGCCATCACCACCTCCTGTGGCAGCATATTCCAAACACCAATCACACGTTGCGTGAAGAAGTGTTTCCTTTTATTAGTCCTAATTCTTCCCCCCAGCATTTTCAATGAATGTCCCCTGGTTCTAGTATTGTGAGAAAGAGAGAAAAATTTCTCTCTGTCAACATTTTCTACCCCATGCATAATGTTATAGACTTCAATCATATCCCCCCTCAGCCGTCTCCTCTCCAAACTAAAGAGTCCCAAACGCTGCAGCCTCTCCTCATAAGGAAGGTGCTCCAGTCCCTCAATTATCCTCGTTGCCCTTCTCTGCACTTTTTCTATCTTTTCGATATCCTTTTTGAGATGTGGCGACCAGTCATGCAGCTCTGGTATGGATGGATGAGACGGAGTGGGGAGAAGGGGCTGGATCCAACCCAGCCAAACCACAGGGATCCCCAAGTGCCCTTCCTGAAAGAAAGGAAGGACATAAGCAAAGTCCCAAAGAGAACTCAGATGAAAGGAAATACGTGACGAGCAGCGAGAGCCAAGCAGTTATTGAGGAGCTGTGATAATTAGAGCGCAAGTTTGGGGAAGGTAATGAAATTGGCAGCCGGAGCCCTAATGCGCTAGTCTGGAAGGCAATTTCTTGTTATAATTGAACAAAGAGCAGGCGGCATAAATAGGCTGTGGTCCCCCCCCCCGCCCCCCGCACTGCTGTGAGGATTATTCTAAATAGACTGATCTTTATCTGCAACAAGCTTTTGTGAAGAAAGCGAATAGACTGTCACGCTTTGTGATCTGCGTAACGCCAACCAAGGATTGGCAGACTCTGTGGCCAAAACTCTGAGGAGCCAGCCACAGGTCAACGGTCCGGAGTGGAAGTGGGTAGAAAGCTGGAGAGGCGTTTCAGGTGTGAGCCGCATTTGTTTATTTCACTTTGAACCACTGCTGCTGGTTTTGCTTTATCCCTCTGGGCAGTCCTTTGATTTCAAGGACAAATTTGATTTCAAGCATACATTTTTCTCAGGGGAAAAAAAACACCAGATGGGCTTCAGCAGTGGCGTAGGAGGTTAAGATCTCGTGTATCTAATCTGGAGGAACCGGGTTTGATTCCCAGCTCTGCCGCCTGAGCTGTGGAGGCTTATCTGGGGAATTCAGATTAGCCTGTGCACTCCAACACACGCCAGCTGGGTGACCTTGGGCTAGTCACAGCTTCTCGGAGCTCTCTCAGCCCCACACACCTCACAGGGTGTTTGTTGTGAGGGGGGAAGGGCAAGGAGATTGTCAGCCCCTTTGAGTCTCCTGCAGGAGAGAAAAGGGGGGATATAAATCCAAACTCTTCTTCTTCTTCTTCTTCTTCTTCTTCTTCTTCTTCTTCTTCTTCTTCTTCTTCTTCTTCTTCTTCTTCTTCTTCTTCTTCTTCTTCTTCTTCTGGCTGACTGTGACTATGTGAATGCAGTCCAATGAATCTGGTCTTTCCTCCTGTGGAAGATCTGGGTGCTGTAAGGCAGATGTGTTCCCAGGCTAAGTATGGGCCACTGAGGGCGCACAGGCTGGGTACATGCCCTGAGGCTCTTTCCACCCCAGTCTTCCCGGCAGCCCTATCGAATCTTGACCCAGATATAGTAACAAGTTGCTCAGGTTCATTCGTATGGACGAAAAAGAACCCACAGGTTTTCTTGCAAGAAATTGAGGTTTTCTGCACATTGTACAATTGCATCTCTCTCTTTCCTTTTTGTATGGGACACTTTCAGCCCCATCTGGAAGGAGGGGCAGACTCGCCTTAGGAGTTGGTCCAGTCTTGCACCAATGCAGGTGCCCATCCCACCAACACAAGGGGCACATGCATTGCCAGATGGGGGGAGATATGTGGGCAGGCGGGCACCATGTGGCTCTGCAGGACCTGACCCTGGAAACCGCCATTATTACCCAACCCCGTTGATGCAGAAATATGAAATGGCAGGACTAGGGGTGTTCTGGGGGCATGCCAGGGGGTGAGGCCAGCCATCAGAGGTGGAACTATCAGGGGACGGGGGGCACGTTGCCCTGGGCGCGCACCTAGATGGGACAAGGACTTTCAGGGTCGAGGGCATATCTCTAAGAAGGCTCAATTCTGTGTATTTACCTGCTTTATCATTCAATAGTGGTGGGACAGAGGCAGAATCCAGACTCTATAAACAGTTTAGGGATTTAAAAATCAAAAGCAGTGCTTTGAGTATGGCTTGGAAACCAACTGGAAGCGAATGAAGATCACACAGTGTTTACTTTGGTTTTACAAATTAGGCTCAGCGGCTTAAATGAAAGTTTCCAAAGCAACAACCAGAGACAGCATCAAGAACTAAACCAATTCAATAAATAATAGGCAATAAAAACAACAAACAGTAAACTCAGCAAATGACTACAACCTGAACATTCACACTTGCCAAAGATCACCCAAAAGCTTTAATGAATAAAAATGCCTTTTCGTGATGTGGCGAAAAGAAAGAGGGGAAAAACCCAGACCACCTGGCAGACAACTAAGGGGGGTGGGTTTTCCCACAACTGAGATGTATTTTAAGGACAGGCCTTATTTTTATGTGCCCCCGCCTCACCTCTGAAGAGGAGGGTTCCCAGAGGCGAGCTTCCAAAAAAAAAGTCTTAGTTGTCCAGTTGGCTTATATGGGATTATTAGGTCAGAAAGAATAGCTCCTAGTTAACGATCTGGTTGCAACCCTCTAAACCAGTGGTGGCGAATCTTTGGCACTCCAGATGTTATGGACTACAATTCCCATCAGCCCCTGCCAGCATGGTCAATTGGCAATGCTGGCAGGGGCTGATGGGAATTGTAGTCCATAACATTTGGAGTGCCAAAGGTTCGCCACCACGGCTCTAACCAACTCTAGCTTTCAAATCCTTTTCAAAGGAAGTTTGAAATGTTTGAAATGAGATATTCAAATCAAATATTATTTTTAATATCCTATATGGATGTGAACACCCACAGGTGGCCTCATGCTCACCATGATAGCTAGTAGCTACTAAGGATGTACTCAAGGCAATTATGATGCTGGGCAGATGGGCTTAAGCAAATCAAAAGCACTCTTGGCTGCTACTGCCATGCTGGCAGGGGCTGATGGGATTTGTAGTCCATGAACATCTGGAGAGCCGCAGGTTGCAGACCCAATCCAAATTCCACTCGGCCCTAGATCTATGATTTCACTGATCAAAAACATCGCTGTTGTGTCAGGATGAAGCCTTATCTTGTGAAGACATTCATTCGCATTTTCTCTGATTCAAGGCAACCATTGAGTTTCTGTGCAGCCTTCGTGGAACGTTCTGATCAATGGGAAGAAAATAAGTGCCATTCACGCACCGATGGTATCATGCTATAGATTCCCATGTAACCTCTTCCACAGGGGGTGGGGGTGGTTAAGAGCAGTTGACTCTAATCTGGAGAATCAGGTTTGATTCCCTACTCCTCCACATGAGCAGAGGACTCTAAACTGGTGAATCAGGTTTGTTTACCTACACATTTTTGTTTCTGTGGTTTGTTTACCTACACATAGTTTGTTTACCTACAGGTTTGTTTACCTACACATAGTTTGTTTACCTACAGGTTTGTTTACCTACACATGAAGCCTGCTGAATGACCTTGGGCTAGTCACAGTTCATTCACATCTCTCTCAACCCCACCTGCCTCACAAGATGTCTGTTGTGGGGGGAGAAAGGGCAGGAGTTTGTAAGCCACTTGGAGTCTCCTTACGATTGAAAAGAGGGGGCATAAATCTTCTTCATTTAGATAGATATTAAATAGTATAGGTGTGACACAAAATCCAGTGAGATCCAGCAGACATGAGGTCTAGCAGCAGCACCCAACACCACCTCCTGGATCCTATACTCAAGGAAGGGGTAGATTTAACATAAACCAGTGCTTTCAGTCACCATCCAGGAGTCCATATTTTATCAAGAGCATGCATTGAGGTGTCTGTATCAAAAGCTGCTGAAAGGTCCAGCAGAAGCCGCCGGGATGTCATTTCCTTGTTTGTTTCCCAGCAAAGTTTGTCTACTAGCAACAACAACAACAACAACAGCAACCTTTATTTGGCATTTAAAAATAGGTTCTAGAGCATTGCCAGACACTTTTGAAATACAAATCAAGAGTACATTCAAAGCGCAGACAGGAAGACTGTATATAGCAGTAAGTTTGTCTACTAAAGTGGCATAAAAGTCATGCACAGAACCTAACTGAAATGCATCCCAATTATCCCTGCTGTCCAGGAATATCTGGTAACTTCGGGATATCCGCACACCATCTGTTTGGCTTGTGGTTGGTATTTGAATATTACGTAGTTCCGTCATCTTCTGATCTGTACTGCTGATTTGGGAGGGCGGGAAGTTTAGCATAACAATGAATACCTCTTCGAAGAAGACATGCTAGATACCTGTGTGGCTGATTAACATACCTAGATACCTGTGCTCGATACCTATGTGGCTGATAAACATTCTTCTTAGCCCAGAATTCCTCCCCCGCTGTCAGAATTCTTCCTTGCTTTCTCTCTTTCTAGTTTAAAAAGTTGAGTATGTGTCTTTCTACTCATTCATCCGTCTTAAGCAAGGGATTGCCTCTTGTTTAGTTTTTTTTAACAGTGATTTTTATTTTTAACACCTACACACCACAACTAAAACAATACAATTCACTCTGACAGTCACTCTAACATTAAAAACCACTTAAACAGCAAAAAAGTAACATAAAACTACTTGACTTCCCTCCCAAAACACACTGCTAAATTTATCTTTAATATTGTATTGTTACCATTAGTATCTAGAGCAGCATTTTTTTAAAAGTAAAAGCTATTCAGTTAGTATCCTCATGATTAGTTTCTTTTTTAAAAAAAATGCAGATTATCCCTCAGCTTGATGCTAATCCACTAAAGAAAAGCCTGCAGTATTTGGGTGAAATGATTTCTGTTGCAAAAACTGTTTCGGATTTATAGGGGGCGGGGAGAGTTAAAACTCCAGGCAATTCAGGAAAGGGCGACCCCTGCTGGCACAAAATAGATGTTACCAGGATTAATAGACTGCTTCTGATGGAGCAAAGCTCCCCAATGTAGTACCTGGGAGTGCCACCACACCTGCTGACATCTTCCCTGGTGCCTGCCAGGTGTTTTTTAGAAGTGGGAAGGCTCAGATGGGACTTTTGCCCAGCTGGGGTTTTGATCTTCCACTGGAGAGCTGATTGGCTGCACAGGTTTTTTTCAAATATTGCTTTCTGACCTATGGCAATCTTCTACAGTTCCACTTCATTGAGTTTTTAAGGCCAGAGATGAGCAGAGGTGATTTTGCCATTGCCTGCCTCTGCATAGCAACCCTGGGCATCCTTCATAGTCTCTCTCCAAGTGCTGGACTTGCTTTTAGTGTCCAAGCTTGGCTCTCTCTTAAATGTAAAACAACACAAGACTTTGGGACCTATACTCTAGGGGGTAGCAGCCAAGTATCCATAAGATGAGGCACTTCTGAATGTTCTCTTATGGGCATACTATCATAACATTTAACAGCTAAGGATTTTCCCAAGGTACTCTGGGAATCCTTCCACATGGGCAGCTGAAGTTCTTGATAGAGGGATGTTGAGGTGAGCCTGAAGAGAATGATGGCTCCTTCTGCACATGCAGAATAATGCATTTTCAATCCATTTTCAATGCACTTTGAAGCTGGATTTTACTGTGCAGAATAGCAAAATACACTTTCAAACAGTTGTGAAAGTGGATTGAGTGTGCAATATTCTGCATGTGCAGAAGGGACCCAAGTTTCTGACGGTCCAGCAAGATTACTGCCAAAATTGATTTTTGAATCAATGGCTCATTCCGCACATGCAGAATAATGCACTTTCAAACTGCTTTCAGTGCTCTTTGAAGCTGCGCGAAATGGCAACATCCACTTGCAAACAGTTGTGAAAATGGTTGAAAACACATTTTTTTGCATGTGCACAAGGGGCCAATGACTTCTTAGCCTGTTGGTGATATCGCGACAATGTTCCATAGCTAGTGTTGCTTCACTGCCGATTTTGCAACGGCAGTGCCGCAGGAAATTCGGACCAGATAAAAACTTTATACTATTCAGGCTTCTGTTTCTCGTATAAACAGATGAATGGAGAAATGGAATTTACGATGCTTGTGGGGTTTCCTGCATCCGAATTTAAATAGGAGACAAAACTAATTTCCATACTGATAGGTTGTCTGTGTTGCTTTAACAGTATTGACACTTGAAGGGGACTAAATGAGGGAGCGAATATTTGAGGGCTGTTCCATAAATAGAATTTTGCCTTTTCTTTGCTGCACAGGTGATAATCCCTCACACGATGGTAAAATGCTGGGAAGCGACGTTAATAGAAACTCAGCAATTATTGGAGGTAAGGAAAGCGCATGTGCATTGGAGGTGAGTGTAGATGTTGAGCACTGAATGAACAACTTGGGGAGATTTGAAACACCACTGAATGTGTTTGTTTAAAATTTGCGTATCTCACCTCACTATAGACCATGTTCTCTTTGCGTGCAAGATTTATCATGCGCAGAAGGGTCCATTGTCACCAATTCTCACTGGCTGCCCTATCAGTGAAAGGAAACAGAGACTGAAAATATCACCATCAGATACAGACCAGGAGTTAATTTATAACGTTGTCAAGTATGCTTGGCTAACAATTAAGATTAGAAACAAGTGGAATAAGAAACTCTGATATTACCTTGGACCAATTGGAGACGTAGTTATCTTTGAGTAGGTGTACGGTAATGTCGTCATCCTTGGGTCTAAAGTGGATCTTGAGCCAGAATTTTATTGTGAAAATCCAAGCTAGGGTTTCGACTGTGGATAGTCCACATTCAAGGCACAGAGTAGTGAAGGTGATACTATTGGGGACTCCCATTACTCTTCTCAAAAATGAGGCTTGGATTAGATCGATTTCAGAGTTGAAAGCATTGATCCATATGGGGATCCCATAAAGAGTCTTTGGAATCACCTTTGCTTAGAAGATCTTCAGGGCAGCAACAATGGATTGAAAACCCTTCCCGTAATAGAATTGGGCAATACCTGATAGCAGCCTTTTCCCGGAAGTTTTCCTCTGAAGCTCATCTATGTAGCTTCAGAATGTGGGACAAAGGAGGACCTCTCATGATGACCTCAGCTGGTAAGCAGATACTTTAAATGTTTGCCTCCCATGTTAATAAAATAAGGTAAAGTTTCCCCTTCAGTCCAACCCTGGGGTACCACTGCAAGTAGTGATTTTATAGGCAAGCCGTTTTTGTGGGGTAGTTTGCCATTGCTTTCCCCGGCTATTCTTTACCCACTAGCTATGAGCTAGGTACTTATTTACCAACCGAGAAATGGATGGATGGCTGAGTTGGCCATGAGCCAGCTGCCAGGATATCTGACCCACAGGGGACTCGAACTCCTGACCGTGTGAGTGGCAGTGCAAGCACTTAACCACTACACCACACGACTCCTGTTAATAAAATACTCAACTGCAATCTAGCTACCAGTAAGTAGCACAATAAAGGCCATTTCTGCACAACTCCCCTAAAAGGTTTGTAAAACGTTTTCAATCCCTCCGTTTACCACCATGCTTGTAAAATATTTTCACACACACACCCTTTATCGCAATGCTTGTGAAATGTTTTCAATCCCCCTTTACCACAATGTTTGTGGTAAATGATTCATGGTCACCATTTTCCTCCCTTTTTTGAGCTATTAGTTGGATTAATGTTTCAGTGCTTCTTTCTGTGATTGTCTATTACTTGTATAATTGACACTTTGAAGATGTTACCCCTCCCCACAAAAACCCCAAACAGTAATGATGGAAATAAACAGGCAAGAGGAAACAGTGAGCTCAGAAAATGGCGCCTGGGAGGTCATTTGGGGATGCCAGAGAGGTGTGGAATACATAGTAAATAGACCACAAAGCAAGTGAAGATGTTTTGAAAATGCTTCAGACTCGAAAATCATTTTAAAAAGAGATTCATTTAAATGTTTTGAGACTGGAGATAAAATGCTCTTGAAACGTACAGGGGTGTGGGGGTGGGGAAAACAATGCGGAATTCCGTGGAGGAAACGTTTTATTTCATGCCTCAAAATGTTTTCAAAAGTTTGTGTAGAAAGGGCCAAAGACAGAAAACTATGAAGTCAACAGCACAAGGGTCTGGCACCTAAAGCTCCAAAGAGTAGCAGCCAAGGACTTAGGAGTTCCAAAGATGAGGCACTTATGAATGTTCTCTAATGGTCATACTTTCTTAACATTTAACTGCTGTGGAGTTTCCCAAGGAACCCTGGGAATTAAATTTATTGAGCAATAATGATGGATGCCCAGCCGACAGGGTAGGTTTGCTATTCTGACTGGAGTCTCGGCAAGAAAAGCCGACTCCAAATAAAGTTAATAAACTCCACCTCCAAGTCCGCTCTTAGCTATTTTGCCTAGATCTTCCACCAGTTCAGTTTTGGTAACAAAAATCAATCGAGCTGAACTGATCTTAGCACTTATCATGCTATAGTAGTACTTGAAACAAAATCTGCCCTTTTACCTTTAACAACAAGTTTAGCAAAAGCTCATACATGACATCATTGCTCATTGCTTGTGGCAGGTAAGAAATGCCACGGAATGACCGACCAGGAAAGTTTTGCTGGAGTTGTTGGAGTTTTTGTTGTTGGAGTTCCCTTCCAAGCTCACAAATAAATAATCTGAATGGGTGTAGATGGGAAAGCTAAGGAATGGTTTTGACAGGAAATGATCTTTATGCCCTGGCCTGAATGTCCCAAGATAGCCCAATTTCAGAGGCGTAGGGGGGCGGGGATGCGCATTGCACTGGGCACACGCCTGGGGACCAGCATAAATTTCAGGTTTGTTTTTTTGTATTTTTAGTGTTTTTCCATTTTTTGCCTGCAGGGGCGCAGTTTTTAGGCTAGCAGCACCAAAATTTCAGGGAGTTTTTGGGGGACTCTCCTGATGATACCACCCAAGTTAGGTGAGGTTTGGTTCAAGTGGTCCAAAGTTACGGACTCCCAAAAGGGGTGCCCCATCCCCCATTGTTTCCAGTGGAAGCTAATAGGAGATGGGGGCTACAACTTTGAGAGTCCATAATGTTGGACCCCCTAAACCAAACTTCACCAAACCTGGCTGGTATCGTCAGGATAGTCTCCTAAATTTTGATGCTGCTAGCCTAAAAACTGTGCCCCATGCAGATCAAAAACTGGGGGGAAAACTAAAAATACAAAAAACACAAACGAACAGGGGGGGGCAGCAAAACTCAGATTTTGCACCGGGCTCCATTTTCCCTAGCTGCACCTCTGCCCGATTTCCTCAGATCTGGGAAGCTAAGCAGGGTCAGCCTTGGTTAATGCTTGGAGGGTAGACCACCAAGGAAGTCCAGTAAGGTTGCCTAGTCATGGTCAGTAAATAGCTGAAGATTTGGGCAGTGGAGTCTGGGGAGGTCAGGGTTCAAGGAGGGGAAAGACCTCAGCAGGTATTCTAATGTTTTGTAGAGGTGTTTTATGCATTATGCTATAGCACCAAGGTGGCGAACCTTTGGCACTCCAGATGTTATGGACTACAATTCCCATCAGCCCCTGCCAGCATGGCCAATTGGCCATGCTAGCAGGGGCTGATGGGAATTGAAGTTCATAACATCTGGAGTGCCAAAGGTTCGCCACCACTACTATAGCATATTTGTGTATTGCTTTTGTTCTCTTCAGTGACCACAGTTAACATATCCATCTGATTCGATACACCCGGCCGTTTCTTTTTTTTAACCTGTTAAAATCTTCCGTCCCTTTTAGGCATCATTGCTGTGGTGATCTTCACAATCCTCTGCACCCTGGTGTTCCTCATACGCTACATGTTCCGCCACAAGGGGACTTACCACACCAACGAAGCCAAGGGCGCGGAGTCTGCCGAAAGCGCGGATGCCGCCATCATGAACAATGACCCCAATTTTACGGAAACCATCGACGAGAGCAAAAAAGAGTGGCTTATCTAAGATTGGGGGGCGGGGAGCAGGAGGTTTGGGAGGAGGGCTTGGGGAGGGCCAGGGGAGACTTTTTCAGCAAGGAAAAGAGAGCCGTCTTACAGACTCTTGAGCACACCTAGTTTTAAAAAAAATAAGAGGCGATCAGCACAACGGGCGGAGCAAGTGACAGACAAATATTTGAGACTGGAAACCGTGAAAGCATTTCCGAGAAGTACTTTTTAATATTGATTTACAGTGAATCGCTCCCTTCTTGTATGCATCCAAACCAAGAGCATCAAACCCTGCATTGGTTCACCCTTGTCAGTAATATCTGTCTTCTTTGTGTGTGGCTAGAGGTGTTCAAATATCCCTGTAAGTAACAGGGCCCACTTTTCTATATTTTTTAAGGCCCCTTAAAATGTAAATATTTCTCTCCTGAGAACAGCAAATCAGACTCTGGAATCCGGGACTGTTCTTCTCAAGTGTTCTCGCACGGATAATTCCCTAGGAAGGTTCCTGTAAACAGCTGGTCATGCTCAAATAGTGTTTCAGCCGTCATGGTTTCAGTGTACGTTGAAAAAGTTTCAGATCAGGCTAGGATTGCCACGTCCCAGTGGGGAAATCCCTGGAAATTTAAAATCAGAACCTGGGGAGGGTAAAGCCTGGGCAAGAAAGGGAGCGCGACAGGGGTGTGATACTAGACAGTCCGCCTTTCAAATCTGGTGTTTTTTTCTCCAGGGGAACAGATTTCTGAATTCTGGAGATCAGTTGTCATTCCAGGAGAACTCCAGGCCCCACCTGGAGGTTGGCAACCCTAAGGCAGGCATATCTACACTACAGAGTTTAAACTGGTTTTGCAGTCACTCCCATAGAATTCTGAGAACTGGACCATTCTGTAAGTCAGGACGCAGAATCTCGCTTCCGACATCAGCAGCGCGTTCCATCAGACAGTTGAAGAAATGTGGTCGGAACCCATCTCCTAAGGCCCTTTGTTCCCCGTCGTCACCCAAGTTTCCAGGAGAGGTCTTGCTGGAGGTAGGCGGCCTCAGTTTCCCTCGGGTCCCTTGGGGTATCCAAGAGGCATTAGAAGGGGCCACACTGGCGTAGCTAAAGGTAGTGTTGGTGGGCCCCTGATAGCAGATCCTCTTTATCCTGGACGGTTCCCAATGTTCTTTGGTGGAAGCCATAAACTGGTTTACAGCTGAAAACTGGAGTGCGGAAGAGCCCTTGGGGGAGGGGAGGCCACATTTGCCTGTTTCCAATCTTCCATCAACCTGTGCCAACACTTCAATGTCTGATGCGAGCACCTGACGATGATTGTGTATAATGATTATCAATAATGTAAAAAAAAAAGGACTCTTACTATCATTCCTATTGTTGTCAGAGAGGAATATCATAAAGCAAAGGAAACCCTGTTTATTTTCTTGCTTCTGTGTGAAGGAAGATCGTTCCATTTCACACTGTTATGACTCTGCCGACCTGAGGTCAATTGTACCACATCAGATTTTGTCCGACCTGCGCCCTGTTGGCATAAGCTGTACATATGTAGCCATATGCATCGTAGTACGGAATTAGATCCAGAATTTCCAAGTTTGTTTGCTTCTGTTTCTTATATATAGGCTGTTGCAGAAATATGACTATTGTTTTATCAAACGCATTTGATCTGGGAGATGTCCATGTATTCCATATACCTGCCAGTGGCCCACCAGTGAACTTGTGAACCAGAATACCTTTATTGGTATTTAAAACAAGAAGGTACAATAAAACATATATCTAGCAATTCCTCTAGCTGAGATTTCTGAATGGTCTTACGGGTATCTTTTCAGAAGGTCCATCAGCTGAAAACTTTGTGGTTTCTTCACATGTTTGCTTAAGCTGAACCATTTCTGCTAAAAAATTTAGCCACTGTAGCTATTAGGTCAGACTCTTTGTCACATGAGAGGAATTTAGTTAGTTTATTACCCATTAGATCAGACCTGGGCATTATATGGCCCGCGGGCCACATCCGGCCTGCCGGATGACCCTGACTGGCCCCCCTGCCTTGCTGGGGAGTGAGGCGCCTTTGAAAGCCCCACAGAAGCCGGTTGCTTTGGCTGCCCGCTTCTGCGGGGCTTTCAAAAGCGCCTCGCCCCCCTGCCTTTTGGCCCGGCCCTCCACAATATTTTCTGTTTCTTATGCGGCCCCATGGAAAAAATAATTGCCCACCCCTGCATTAGATGGATATGAGATCTATCTGGGTGCAATTTCTGTCACCACATTGATCGCCAGGGTTGATTTGGCTGATCTGACTGGCTTGGCAGGTGTCCCCTACCTCCTTCACCACTCCATGTGTGTCCCTCCTGAAGCTGTCCGCTCAGTGGAAGAGGACGACCATCCCAGATAGGAGTGTGCCATTCTTCGGTCAATTAACTTTCTTTCTTCAAACCTCCCGCTGAACTCCTTTTGGGAAGTGCAGGATACTTGTGGTTTTCTTTCGAGCTGAAAGATGGAAATGGAGGAGTTAAGTTGTCCCGGGCACAGAGCGACTTTCAGAATTATACAGTCCTGGAGCATGGCTTCTTTATGTTGCACAGAGTCAGCTGTTCTTATTCTTATCCTCTGTTAAGGTCATTTGAAGTCTGATAAGGCAATAACTATTGTTTCAGGGATTTAAAAAAAACTCTCATGGACCAGTTGAAATTTTACATGTTGCTAAAATTGGGTGGACTAGGCCTGATTCAAACATTTATGATGGATTCCGCACAGCGTAAATATAAGGTCTTTAGGATGTTATAAAAAGCATTTCGAGGAAGAACTTCGCATAGCTGTCTTCCTCAAAATGACTTCAGCCAGTGGTGGGATTTAAATAATTTAGCAACCGGTTCCGGTGGTGGAATTCAAATAATTTAACCAATGGTTGTTTGCAAGCACCATTTTAACAACCGGTTCTGCCAAAGTGGTGCGAACCTGCTGAATCCCACCACTGATTTCAGCCCATTTTGTTTCTCTCAACCCATGTTTTTCAAAAATCGCAAAACTAGCAATCTTTTCTCTCCAACCTGGGCTGAAGACATTTCCTGCCTGTTGAGCAAACAAAAGCAGACAGGAAACGCTTTATTTCTCCTGACCAAACCTCTTACTTTCACTCCATTCACACTCAACATTTTGTGTTCTGCCACAAAGATTCTCTATGAAGATTCCCCATGGAGGTTTCCTCTGCTTACAGGTCATCTGTTTGCTATTTCACTGTAAAAAAATAGATGGATAAAGTTTGTTTTGCCTAGCAATCCTGCGCATTTGTCGTTGTTCCTTCTTTTGTTGTTTTGAGGGGTATGTCTGCAAAGCTACAGAAACATGATCAGAGAAGCTGCAATATATGCATATTTGTGTTGCCGTAGCTTTGCAAATATCCCCCTCAAAACAAAACAAAAGGAAAAACAACACCTGCACGGGATCGCTTGGCAAAACAAATTTTCCTTATCTACTTTTTATAGCAAAATTGTGCATGGTTGAGAATTTGCTGCAGCACACAAAATGGTGGGTGTCGTTGTGAAACTGACAAGAGTTCTGTGCAGCAGGCGGAGGAAAAGATCTGTTTAGCTGGCAACACGTGTGTTCTTCCTTTCTGTGGATATATTTTTTGTATAAATTTTATTGCGTTTTAAGCATTTTTTAATAACATCCTAAAGACGGTATTGATCCATGCCATAGTTGTGTGAAAGGGCTGTTTCACTATGGATTTTCTTTATCAGGTGAATAGAGTAGCTGCCTGTAAAGATGCGTATCAAATGATAACTGAGACCAGTTCTACACTACAAAGTTAAATCAGTTTCAAACTGATTTGACAAAGAACCTCAGGAATCATTGTACTATGGCGATGATGAGTTTCTCATCTCTTTGTAAGCCTCAGCCTCTCACTGGACTACAGTTCCCCAAATTCCTTGGCTGGAATCTGACTGTTATGAAACTGGTGTAAATTTGTAGAGTACACAAGTGTCTTGTCCCTTTATGACAACCACCTGCAACTGACCTTTTGAACTGGGCCTTGCTTTGCCACAAAAAATAAAATCAACAGGGATGTTCTCTGATGCCGGAAAAGTGACTTAAAAAAAAAAAGAATTCCCAGATCAGACAAAGACAATTCTCCATTGATAGAGCTGTATGGAAAGTTGTATAGTGCAACCTAATGGAGATGCAATTGTATGGCTTATCATGTATTTAAAAATTTAATTGTTTCTTGTGAAAAAGTTTTACGCGTATCATGTAGCCCATCTGCTCACAGTTTTGGTACGCACAGCTTTGAAATGTTTCTATAACAACTACTTATAAGAAAGATTGATTGGAAATCCAAAATAACTGTAGCTCAACATACTAAAGACTACTATTCTCTTTTAGCTGTCTCCTCACTTCATTTCCTGGGAAGAGGGGAGGGGATTGTGTTGTTTTTATGTTGGGGGGAAAGTGCCAATCTGAAAAGAGAACTGTCATGAGAAATCACCTGAATAATATTCTACATAGGTCTACCTTCTCCTTCCTAGAGTTGGTGGAAGATGTTTCCTCAGAAAGCTAAGAGGGCGGGAAAAATAACAGTGTATTTTTGAGAAGACTGCAACATGTCCCTGACGTATTACAGCTTTCCCCAGTTTCATATTACTTATTCCCAACCTTATTTATCATTTATAAATGACAAATCTTTCTCCACAATAGCAGCCCAAGGTGGTTTATACATTCCTCTTCTCCATTTTAACCTCACAACTAACCTGTGAGGTGGGTTAGAGTTAGACTGAGCGTGTGTGACCGGCCCAAGGTCACTCAGCAAGCTTCCACAGCAGGGTGAGCATTTGAACCAGTTCTTCCAGATCTGAGTCTGACGCTTGAACCACACTGGTTCTTGCTGGGAAGTCATCGGTGCCTTTTAGAGTTCAGCAGCCATTATGCCAACCCCCTTGATGCCATCACCTATCTGCTAGCAAGTAACCAACATGCTTCATTTTAAGGAAAGGGGCAGGCCTGGAAGGAAAGATTTAATAGGAGCAGGAGTGGCGTAAGAGGTTAAGAGCTCGTGTATCTAATCTGGAGGAACCGGGTTTGATTCCCCGCTCTGCCGCCTGAGCTGTGGAGGCTTATCTGGGGAATTCAGATTAGCCTGTGCACTCCCACACACGCCAGCTGGGTGACCTTGGGCTAGTCACAGCTTCTCAGAGCTCTCTCTCAGCCCCACCTACCTCACAGAGTGTTTGTTGTGAGGGGGGAAGGGCAAGGAGATAGTAAGCCCCCTTGAGTCTCCTGCAGGAGAGAAAGGGGGGATATAAATCCAAACCCTTCTTCTTCTTCTAATATGACCAAACAGAAATGAGCAACAATTAACCAATCTGCTCAGTGGTGGGATTCAAATAATTTAACCAATGGTTGTTTACAAGCACCGTTTTAACAACCGGTTCTGCAGAAGTGGTGCGAACCTGCAGAATCCCACCACTGAATCTACTCCTTTCACATTCTCACCATTTGACAGGCATTTCGCTAGTGAATAAGCGACTCTGGTTTTCCTTTCCTATTTTCCAAACCTGGGGAGACTTTCACGTGGCATTTATGGTCACTGAAATTTTCTCCGTTTGCTGGCTTTCGATAAAGTTTCTGGGGAAAACAAGGAAGACAAATGAGATTAGGCAACTTTCTCAATCCACAAAGTCATCTTCCCAATCCCGGAAAAAACTCCTTTTTATTATTTTTTTGATATTCTTTTGAGGGCCACATTAATTAAAGTGTTCTTTCATTCATCAGGAGGCAGGCAGACGGCAGCGAGGAAGCCGAATGGATCTGGTGAGGCAGTTTCAAATTTGTGCTCTTCTTGGTTTCTTTCTTTTCAAAGCAGTGTTGGGGATGAAAAGTATGACGAGGTGGGCGTTATTGTGGCCACCTAAATCCAACCGCATGAAGACCATGTCAGGGGGGAATGCACACTCTCTAGTCCTGTGGTGGCAAACCTTTGGCACTCCATAACATCTGGAGTGCCAAAGGTTCGCCACCACTGCTCTAGTCTAGACCCTAAAGATCCTACACAAGCGTACACTGAAGAGCTGCCAGTCTAATTCCCTGTAGATCTTGCTTCTTTTTCTGCACATGAATGGAGTTTTATGATGACGGACTCTTTTTTCTCTGTGCACCAATATCCGTGTATCCATCCGCCTATGTGCATATTGTATCCTAAGATGCTTTCCTCTTGAGTCTTTGCTGTTCAGGAGTTTTCCCAGCAGCACATGTTCGTTGAAAGAAGGGGAGAGAGCTATGTCTTGCAATACCCCTCTTCCACTACAGTCGCCTGCTTTGCCCTCCCCTGCAAAAGTTCCTGGGGCCCACTGACCCCCACAGCAGCACAATTTCATATTAACAGGGTTTGCGAAAGGGAACTACAGGTGAGCATTATCCCACCCACCCACCCACCCACCCCTACAGATTGAGTGGCTCCAGCACTGACTGATTGGGGCAATTGGCAGCGCAGTCCTGACTGGAGTTACGCTATTCTCATCCCTCAGCTTTTGATGTTCTTAGTGAGGTGTTACCCTGCTTGAGATTACACTGTTGGTGTGACATAGTGAACGGAGCTCCAGACTTGGAGCTGAGGAAACCTGGGCTAAAGTCTCGGACTAGACCAGTGGTAGCGAACCTATGGCACGGGTGACAGAGGTGGCACTCAGAGCCCTCTCTGTGGGCACGCGCAAACAGAGTCTCCACCCACCACCCCACATCTAGGCAGGCCTGGGCTGCTGGGCTCGATTATTAGCATTAAACTTAAGACCTACTTTTGGGGAAGCAGTGTAGGAAACTCTGTTAAGTGCTGTTAAACCCCACTGGTTTTTATGCAAAGAACTAAAATGCAATCCTTCACTTGGAAGTAAGCTCGGTTGCTGGCAATGGGGCTTGCTTCTGAGTAAACCCTCCTAGGGTCGTGATTCACCCATTGGAAGAGATGCACGGTTGCTTCAAAGCAAAGCCGCCGACTTACAAAGCAAAGTAAGTCAAACAAAGCAAACCCGCCCAGCTTATTCCCGAGTAATGCATGCCTTGGAGCCAACTGTTTTTTTCGAAACTAAAACCTCAGTATTCAGGTTAAATTGCCGTGTTGGCACTTTGCGATAAATAAGTGGGTTTTGGGTTGCAATTTGGGCACTCGGTCTCAAAAAGGTTCGCCATCACTGGACTAGACCTTAAGCTTGCTGGGTGATTCTGCTGTTGTCTCCCAGGCTGCTCCACGAAATGCGAAATTATACACTGCTGCTCCACATAATGCGAGGGCATGTTTCCTTTGCGGCACAGATTTGTATACAGACACGCTTATACTTATGTCACCACTGATTGCAGAAGCCCCACAGTTAATGAGAGAGGGGAAACACAGATGTTATCTCACATTTCGGGGCTTCTTTCCTGCCGGGTCGTTCCCCATCCCCATTCTCCCTTTTTCATCCCTGTTATAATGCAGAACAGCAACTATTTCAAGATAGAGGACAGCTTTTATACCCGTGGTGGTGAACCTTTGGCACTCCAGATGTTATGGACTACAATTCCCATCAGCCCCTTCCAGCATGGCCAATTGGCCATCCTGGCAAGGGCTGATGGGAATTGTAGTCCATAACATCTGGAGTGCCAAAGGTTCGCCACCACTGTTTTATACTGAACAGTTCGTATGTCTACAAAACACTGCCCACCGACTCTCTCTCTCTCTCTCTCTCTCTCTCTCTCTTCTCTCTCTCTCTCTCTCTCTCTCTCTCTCTCTCTCTCTCTCTCTCTCTCTCTCTCTCTCTCTCTCTCTCTCTCGCGTACAGGCACTAGATTAACAGCCATGACCTGGGGAACGAATCCCTGACATGCTTTGTCATAATTCTCTGCCGCTCCTGTGATTTATTAGCTTGGCATGATTTGCAGTTGCTGCTGCCATGTTTAACAGGCCGGAGGAGCAGAGTTCCCACTTAGGTCACTTTAAACCCCAGTGAAGGTATTGATCGGAGATAACATAGTGCCGGCCGTGTCACTGTTAATCTCAATAAAAACTGCTTTAATAGACTCTCAAAGATTTAACGAAGCTTTACCGCCAGGCATGGTGAGGCAGGCAGGGACTGTTACCAGGCGTGAGGAATTAGAAATGATTGATTTGTAAGCCACTAAGACAGCGATTCCCAACCAGGGTTCCATGTTACCCTGGGGTGCCGTGAGCATGTCCCGGGGTACTGCAGCAAAACTACCGCCCCTCCCCCCTCAATTCTGTGGTGTCTCCCGCCGGCGACAGCAAGGACATGGAGCTGGCCCAGGAGGCAGGGGCTGCCGCAAGGTCAGCAGCCAATTCCCACCCCACCCCCACCAGTGCTTCCATTCACCCTGGGAGGGGAAGGTGGGGGGGTGGCAAGCAGGGGCACTGGGAGGGGAAGGTGGGGGGAGGATGGCAGGGGTACCATGAGATATGAAGAGTGAGGTCAAGGATACCGTGATGTCAAAAAGGTTGGGAAACACCAAGGTGACCAGACGTCCCGCTTTTGGTGGGACAGTCACGCTTTTGAGCAATTTGTCCCGCGTTCCACGGGGTTTTTTAATTCTCCCAATTTTTTTAAGGCTGCCACACTGCCTTCTAGGGCACTCCCCTTTTCCGTCCTGTGACAATCCTTTGTAGTCAGTCAGTCCCACATCAAGCCTATGCTTTTGCTTTGGAGTAAGCCTTGCTGAAGCCAGTGGGATGTACTTTGGAGAAAAATACGCACTGGATCCACTGACAATGTGATATTTCTGCTGGACAACAGCTACTTTTTAGATACGATCTGAGGATATAACACAGTGACGGTGCACGTGATTATTAGTGCTCGGCCATACATCTCCTGACATCTTTCATTTAGTTATAAGCTGCCAAAGGGTCCTTCAAAATTGGCTCAGGGTACTGGGTGATTGCGTGAATAATTTAGCGGCAGGAAGGAGGGTTAACACTGAGTCAGCAGTGTGATGCGGCAGCCAAGAAAGCTAATGCGATTCTGGGCTGTATCAATAGGAGTATAGTGTCTCGATCTTCACTGGTTAGACCTCAGCTGGAATATTGTGTACAGTTCTGGACACCGCAATTCAAGAAAGATATTGACAAGCTGGAACAGGTCCAGAGGAGGGCAACCAAAATGGTCAAAGTTCTGGAATCCATGCCCTACAAGGAGAGACTTAGGGAGCTGGGTATTAGTTTGGTGAAGAGAGGGTTAAGAGGTGACATGATAGCCCTGTTTAGATATTTGAAGGGATGTCATGTTGGTGAGGGAGCAAGCTTGTTTTCTGCGGCTGCAGAGACTAGGACCAGGAGTAATGGGTTGAAGGTGAAGGAAAAGAGATTCCACCTAAACATCAGGAAAAACTTCCAGATAGTTAGGGCTGATTGACAGTTGAATGCACGCACTACCTCGGATTGTGGTGGAGTCTCCTTCTTTGGAGGATGGCCATCTGTCGGGAGTGCTTTGATTGTGTGTTCCTGCATTGCAGGGGGTTGGACTTGATGTCCCTTGTGGTCTCTTCCAACTCTATGATTCTATGATTCTAATACACCCAATAGGCTCTGTGTCAGTTGTAGGTGGCACTATCAACTTTACAGCTCACACCCACCAGGGGCAACAACCCCCCTACCATATTGTGCCATTTTTTGTTCGAAGGCAGACAGGTTCTCGCAAAGAAATTTGCAGGAGGGCAGCTGCCCTGGAGGGCTTCCAATGGCTGGGTGAGTCCATGAAGTCAACCCCAGCAATTCTGCCACCATTTGGAGGAGATCTTTTGGCTACCAGGATAACCAGGCCCCTTTCCCCACTTACCCTTGTCGGAGGGTTGCTGCGCGCAATTCCCAGCGCGCGCCCCAGCTTCCCCATGACCCTGTGCTCTGCGCGGGGTCATCAAAAGGCGCCATTTGAAAAGGCGTCAGGAATTACGCGTGCTGAGGGGGCGCGAGAGAGGCAGCGTCGGGACAGCTGCGTTCTCGCCGCCCCTGAAGTGGGGAGTGCAGCTGGACCCCGCGCTACTTTAGGAGAGTAGCGCGGGGCTTAAGGTAAGTGGGGAAAGGGCCCAGGATCAGCTTCCCACTTGCCTCCTGCTGCACAGCTGCCCGTTTGTGGGTGGCAGCAACACCTGAGCCAATGCTGCTTGTTGGTGCCACTGAGACCTTTGTCACTATCTTATATCACAGGACCTCTCTGCCATTGAGGGCTGGCCCTGAATATGAACCATACCACTGGTCCCTCATAGTCAGCACTGGTTACTCAGACTGGCAGCAACTCTTCAGGGTCTCCGGCATTCACATCACCTACTTGTGTGAATTGAAACAATAAATACTTCTAATCTGGAGAGACGAGTTTGAGTGGCAGAGGCTTATCTGGTGAACCAGGTGTGTTTCCACACTCCCATATTCCTGCTGGGTGACCTTGGGCTAGTCACAGTTCTTCAAAACTCTCTCAGCCCCACCTACCTCACAAGGTGTCTATTGTGGGGAGAGGAAGGGAAAGGAGCTTGTAAGCCACCTTGAGTCTTCTTACAGGTGAGAAAGGTGGGGTATAAATCCAACCTCCTCCTCCTCCTCCTCCTCCTCCTCTTCTTCTTCTTCTTCTTCTTCTTCTTCTTGATGATGACACAAATGTGTTAAAGAAAAAAATCTGCACTACAATAATCCCAATAGAGAAAACTTCATTTCCTTTTAAATTGCTTTGTTGTTCATCATCCGTGTAGCTCCATCTGAGGCCTTAGAACCCATGGGGGTGTATAAGCAAACAAAACCAACCTTCTCCATTTAATCTCACTCCTGCTCATTTGATCGCTGTGTGGCCTAGTCAAGAACGCAGGACAGCATTTCCAGGTAAAGGTAAACTCACCTTGTCTCTCCCCTCTTTGGTCAAGGTTTCAAGGCTAAGTTGTGCGCCAAGAGTAATGTAGTGAATGCAAAGTGGCCTTTTGAAGTTGTGCACAATTTCTTCACTGTGGAGGATATGTGTGTCTGGGACGATATTATTCCCCCCTCTGCAAAACCAGATCCGAGAATACCATGCGTTTGGGATTCTTGCATTCTGCACATTTGGTCTACCAATACTGACATCCGTGTTTGCTGTGTGATGCAACAATAAACATACCCACTGAAGTACACAAGACAGATGAAAACAAGACTGTCTCTTTAAGGGGAACAAATTGTTTGTAAATTTATAAAGAGAGCAATATGTAAGGCCTTATTTGAAATATGTCAAAGTATATTAAAGGAGCCTTGTCAGATTAATGTGTAATGTGTGTGGGAGGTGTGGCCTATTTTCTCCTCTCTCTTTTTCTTAAAAAGCTAAATATGTGTCCAGTAGCACTTTGCAGATCAACAAGAGCTTTCTCTTCTACTGTAGACCACCTGAAACTGTCTTCATGCAGGAGGATGATTTTTAACCAGGAAAGCCTTCTGTTCCCCTGCACATATTCAAATAATTATAATTAAATGCCATCGAGTTGCAACCAACTTGTGGCAACCCCAGATGAGATTTTCGGCGTATGAGGTGGTTTGCCATTGCTTGACTCCTTGGCAGACTCCCATCCAACTACTAGCCAGAGCTAACCCTGCTTAGCTTCAAAGCTCTAAAAAGCTTAGGCTAGTCAGGGTGTTCTGTAGACTTTAAAGGACAGGGGGCAGGGGGAGGACTTACATATGAGTTTTTGCAGAGAAGGACTTTGTGGGCAATGTGGTAAACCAGCCTCCCAGCCTCTGTCTCTTGTGACATTCGGCGAGGCAAAAATGCATGAGCCAATATTATTGGGAGGTGGGGTAGACTGGGTAGAGGATTACCCAGAACTGTTCCTGAACCCCAACTCTGTAAGGAAAGGGGGCTATGCATGCAAGGGCCTAACTATACAATATACTTTTCTCTCCACTGTATAGGGTTGCCAGGTATTCCCTGGCAACCAGTGTGGAGGTAGGGGCAGTGGTGGGATCCAAAAATTTTAGTAACAGGTTCCTATGGTGGTGGGATTCAAACTGTGGCATAGCGCCAATGGGGCTGGGCAGGGCACGACGAGGGCGTGGCCGGGCATTCCAGGGGCAGGGCATTCCTGGGCGGAGCTGTGGCAAGGACGCAGCCACTGCGCCGGTCCTTGGGCGGGAAACAAATGCACGCAGGCGCAGGCTGCCACACACGCCGGTGCACCTCCTGCTAGACTGCTTCAAGTTCTGCGCGCTACTGCTGAGAGGAGGGGCGTAACGAAGGCGAAAATCACGTGGCAAAATCTCCAATTCGTAACCCCCTCTCGGCACACACAAATAATTAGTAACCTACTCTCGGGAACCTGTGAGAACCTGCTGGATCCCACCTCTGGGTAGGGGGACATAGCAGCAATAAACAAATAAAAGCTCAGACCAGCATCTCTGGCAATAGGGTAATGTCACTTCCAGTATACACTTGAAGTGATGTCATCACATTGGCAGTGTTGTAGGGACACTCTGGTATTTGGGCAAAAACTATGGTAGAAGTCATTTTTACTGTATAGTTTTGCCCCAGTACCAGAGCTCCCCTCGTTGCCAGCAAGATGGCAATGTCACTTCCAGGGCATGTTGGAAATTATGTCACCACATTGTCAGCAATTCTGTGTAAGACATCCTGTTGGCGCCATTAATTGCCCCCACTAGCTGGCTGATCAGCAACGGCGGACTGTGGAAGGGTCCCAGGGTAGGAGAGGGTAGCAAGTCATTCACCGCCCGGAACAATTCTGTTGGATAGCTACTGGAGGATGAAATGATGGCAGAGAAGTAGGTTTTCTTTGCCGCCCTCACCACCACTTGATAATGCAACCGTCCAAAGCAGTCATTTTCTCTTTCATCTGGAGATCAGCGGTACTAGCAGGAGCTCTGCAGAGGTGGAGCGAGGGGAAATTGCGCCTGGGGCGCATGTGTGCCCTGCGCTCTCCTTCTGCGGCCTCGCCTGCCCCCACCACGGAATGCCACCCCCATGCCCCCTCACCAGCCCAGCCATGCCTCCGCCGCTGCTCCGCCTGGGGCATCACCCCCCCCCCCCGGCCCTGTGAGCATTACGCTACTGGAGCTCTGCATCACCACCTAGAGCAGTGATGGCGAACCTTTGGCACTCCAGATGTTATGGACTACAATTCCCATCAGTCCCTGCCAGCATGGCCAATTGGCCATGCTGGTAGGGGCTGATGGGAATTGTAGTCCATAACATCTGGAGTGCCAAAGGTTCGCCACCACGGACCTAGAGTTTTGCAATCTTAATTATGTCCCTGCTGAGCACCCTTCCCTCCCCAGATTCCACCCTCCACAGGCACTGCCCCCAAAATCAAGGAATTTCCCAAGCTGGACCTGATCCCAGGGATATAGTGGGAAAAATCTGTTCCGTAGTTAAGCCCTCGTGATTCTTTGTGTGCAGAGAGTTGCTTGACCGTTTTAGCCAAGAGAAGGCCAAGGAAAGACTGAGACTGAAGAAGGCGGACAGGATGCTACGCCCTGCCACTGAGGTAAGGAAGGGGGAATGGGAGTAGCCAAACAGGGGCCCGTTCGATCCAATAAGTCATCCTCGTTTGCCTCCATCTGTCGGAGAATTGCCAGCTATGCATTGGGAAATATCTGGAGATTTTGGCAGCGGAGCCTGGAGAGGGTGAGATTTGGGCAAGGCAGGGACCTCAACTGGGTGTAATTCCAGAATCTGTTGCATGTTGCCCCCCTCCCTTTCCGCACTTTGTTGGCTGCTAGTTGCATGGATGAGGAACGGGGAGGTGGTGGGGGGGAGGCAGCCATTGTAAAGGCCCTGCAGGTTTGGGTGGCAGCTGTATCATGCAATACCACCAGACTACACGTTGGAAACCGAAGATTGTATAAATTTTTGTTCAGTCAGTTCCTAAAACAGGCCACCAGAGGGCCTACAATTGATGCTCTTTCAGTTTAGCCCTCTTAAAACTTATTACTGAATTAAAGCAGCAGTTTGGCACCAACTAAATGTTAAACGCAGGACCTACTTCCACCGCCTCCAGCCTAGCAGGGGAGGGCAAGAGCTGGCATTAGTCGGCTTCCTCCCAGCCATTTGCCGTCTTTCAGTGGTGGCTGGTACTTTAGACTTCAGCCACCCAAAAGGTGGTATAAGTCTATTGAGACCCATGGAAGCTTCTTGGTGGCCGGGTGGGGGGGGGGCATTTTCACTTCGCAAGCCTCCCCACACCGTCGGGGAGCCTCTGTCAGAGCAGTGGGGTGCTGCAGCCACAGCACTGCGACCTGCTACCTGAACACTTAGGTGGGGCTGTTTTTCAGTTAGTTCATTTATACTCCACCTTTCCACCCAAGGGGCACACAAAGCAGTTTACACCTCTACTCTTTTTTATTCTAGCTTAAGGTCACCTTGCACACTTACATGGCAGAGGGGGGGGGGATTCAAGGCCCTTTCCAAACAAATCTAAAACAGTAAATGTTTGTAAAACATTTTCAACTCCCCCCCGCCCCCCGGCTTTTGTTCGCACTCGTCCCCTTGAAAAGATTCCTGGCTTCCGTTACATGATTTCCCCCTTTTAAAAAAGTTCTGTGTTGAATTGATGCTTCAGTGTTTCACAGCCTTGTGCTGCTCGACGTGTCAAAGGCTCATTCCGCACATGCAGAATAATTCACTTTCAAACTGCTTTCAGTGCTCTTTGAAGCTGTGCGGAATAGCAAAATCCACTTGCAAACAGTTGTGAAAGTGGTTTGAAAATGCATTATTTTGCGTGTGCGGAAGGGGCCTTGGGATTGGGCTTCCAAAAATAAAAGCACAAACAGAGAAAGGCTGCAAATAAGCAGGCAAGGAAGAATGAGTGAGCTCAGAAAATAACACGGAGGAGGAAGTTCAGAAGAGAGGGAAACGTAGTCAATAGACTGCACAGCAACTGAAGACCTATTCAAAAAGTTTCAACCAGAGAAACGTTTGAAAAGGGAATTTGTTTTAAATGTGTTGAGGCTGGGGGTAAAAACAAGGCGGAATTCCATGAAGGAAATGTTTTTTATTTCCTGCCTCAAAACATTTTAAACTAATTGTGTGGGAAAGGGTCTCCCAGATCCTTGCCTAGCACTCTAACCACTACACCAGACGGCTTTCGGGTTTGCTTCCAGAGTTTTAGAATTGGCAGACATAACAGCTCCCCACAGCAGGATATTTTAGATGTGACGCATGCATGCCGTATCTATGTTCAAATCTCTGACGACAGAAAAACTATGGCATGCATAGAAAAACAGGTTACGTTGCTCAGGATGGATTAAATGGTATGTTAAATATGTTGTGAGATATAGCCCTAACCGCAGTAGCTGTTGTGCTGTAATTAATGGAGCACATCTGTTGGGCGGAGAGGGTGGGTCTTCTTTGCATTCAGTTCCTTTGAACATTTCTCACAGCTGAGAGGGAGACAGCTGTTTCCTTCTTCACACAGCTAGGCAGATTTAAGAACCGGGGGCCTTCCCACAATGAAAAGCCAAATCACTGAGCTGTGTCACACACTTTGGGTGTGGGACTTAGTCGAAAAAGAAACGTTGCCTGCCTCCCTCTCTATATGTATTCCTGGTGGCCTTCTGCATGCCTACGCGAAGGCAGGTAGAAGTCAGAACACGTCACGCTGCTCAGCAGAGGCGTTCCAGGGGTAAATGGTGCCCGGAGACAAATTGTCTCCAGGACGCCCCCCCCAGCCTCTGCCCCCTGCCCTTGATGCCCCCAGGCTCCACCCCCACTGCCCTCAACCCTGCCCACATCACCATGGACATGGGTAAGGTCTAGGGTGCCCACCTCCCCCACAGACTCGCCCTGCCGGTTGGGCTCCCAGCCGGCAGCCGGCAGTCTCTTCTGACCTCCTCTCCAGGCAGACCAGAAGAGACTGCAGTCCCGGCCTCGGAGACCTTCTTTCATAAGCACTGAGGCCGGGGGGTGGGGCTTGGGGATCAGGAAGGGGTTGGGGCATGCGAAACGGGTTGGGGCACGCGAAAACGAGGAGACAGCAGGACTTCCTGGTCACGTGGGGGGCTGATTTTGCGCCCCTCACATGACCAGAAGAGTGGCAAGGGTACCCCTTGTCCCTAGGTAGATACGCCACTGCTGCTCAGAGATCTGTGGAGACACAGAATATGGTTCATGAAGTTGACGTCTTTGGAGACCAACAGATAGACGCATGTTAAAGTGCAGTTGGAAAGGCTGCAGACATTTCCTGCATTGCAAGCATTTGATTTCTTTTTAAAAAATATTTTTATTAAATTTGCATATTAAAATTATTACAGATTCCACATTTTTTTTGTACCAACTTAACTATACAATTTCTTTCTGACATATTTGTGGAGAAATCAAAGATAGATCAGAGCTGGAATTTAAGAGACTATAACAGAGACAAAGTGAGAATGTATACAACCTCAACCTACCCCCCACCCAGTGGTGGGATCCAAAAATGTTAGTAACAGGTTTCCATGGTGGTGGGATTCAAACTGTGGCACCAATGGGGCTGGGCGGGGTACGACGGGGGCGTGGCTGGGCATTCCTGGGGTGGGGCATTCCTGGGGCAGGGCTGTGGCAAGAACTCAGCCGCTGCGCTGGTCCTTGGGCGGGAAACAAATGCACGCAGGCGCAGGCTGCCACGCACGCCGGTGCACCTCCTGCTAGACTGCTTCAAGTTCTGTGCGCTACTGCTGAGAGGAGGGGCGTAACTAAGGCAAAAATCACGTGGCAAAACCACCAATTAGTAACCCCCTCTCGGCACACACAAATAATTAGTTTCCTACTCTCGGGAACCTGTGAGAACCTGCTGGATCCCACCTCTGCCCCCACCTAAGTTTTACTATAGTTAAAAGAGAAAGAAGGAAGAGGGGGGGGAAGAAAAAAAAGAAAAAAGTATAAAAGAAAGGAAAAAAGTTTATATATAATAATAATAAAGGGAAAAAATTAAGTATAAAGTAGAAGAGAAGAGAAGGACCTCCCCTTAGCCTTGTTTCTATTAAATAATTAAATAATCCATGTTTCTTGGAGTCGTATTTACATTAAACCAGTTAACATATTTTCTTATACACTTATTTCCTTATAATCTTATTTTCTTTTAAATCAGCACTGTAGATAGATATTTACATTCTTATATTCATCTCTTGATTGACGAAATCGCATCAAGGGTTGCCATATCTCTATAAATCTTTCTATCGTATTATTTTAAATTACATTAGATAATTTATCATACGGTAGGTTAGATGCATCTTAGGGTTGCCAGCCTCCTGTTGAGGCCTGGAGAACTTTTGGAACCACATTTGATCTCACTTCCTCTGGAGAAAATGACTGTGTTAGAGAGGAGAATCTGTGCCGTTATATACCGATGAGCTCTCTCCCCAAGCCCAACCCTCCGCAGATCCCACCCCCTAAATCTCTAGGTATTTTTCAACCCGGAACTGGAAACGCTAGCATCAGGCACATCTTCTATTTACTACAGCCCATGTGGCTTTTGTAGGCCGTTTCCCCACTTTTAAAATGACGTCCATTTCGTCTGGTCCTGGAGCTTTTTAGCCTGAGGGTCGTGTTAAGAACATAAGAACATAAGAACATAAGAACAAGCCAGCTGGATCAGACCAAAGTCCATCTAGTCCAGCTCTCTGCTACTCGCAGTGGCCCACCAGGTGCCTTTGGGAGCTCACATGTAGGATGTGAACGCAATGGCATTCTGCTGCTGTTGCTCCCGATCACCAGGTCTGTTAAGGCATTTGCAATCTCAGATCAAAGAGGATCAAGATTGGTAGCCATAAATCGACTTCTCCTCCATAAATCTGTCCAAGCCCCTTTTAAAGCTAGCCAGGTTAGTGGCCATCACCACCTCCTGTGGCAGCATATTCCAAACACCAATCACACGTTGCGTGAAGAAGTGTTTCCTTTTATTAGTCCTAATTCTTCCCCCCAGCATTTTCAATGAATGCCCCCTGGCTCTAGTATTGTGAGAAAGAGAGAAAAATTTCTCTCTGTCAACATTTTCTACCCCATGCATAATTTTGTAGACTTCAATCATATCCCCCCTCAGCCGCCTCCTCTCCAAACTAAAGAGTCCCAAATGCTGCAGCCTCTCCTCATAGGGAAGGTGCTCCAGTCCCTCAATCATCCTTGTTGCCCTTCTCTGCACTTTTTCTATCTCCTCAATATCCTTTTTGAGATGCAGCGACCAGAACTGGACACAGTACTCCAAGTGCGGTCGCACCACTGCTTTATATAAGGGCATGACAATCTTTGCAGTTTTATTATCAATTCCTTTTCTAATGATCCCCAGCATAGAGTTTGCCTTTTTCACAGGCTTCCCCACTGCCCCGCGCACTGTGTTCCCCAGGCTTCCCCACTGCCCCGCGCACTGTGCGGGGTCATCAAAAGGCGCCGTTTTGAGCAGAATGACCCGCGCTGAGGGGGCGCAAGAGCAGCAGAGTCGGGGCGGCTGCGTTGTAGCCGCCCCTGTAGTGCGGAGTGCTGTTGGACCCCGCGCTACTCGGCGAGAGTAGCGCGCAGCAAACTGTGAGTGGGGAAAGGGCCGTACACACAGGTCCCAGAGGTGTTTTTGGGTATGCCAAGAGTATCTCTCCTTCCTTTTCAACATGTAGAAAAGCTGGTTGGATCCATCCCAATGCCTCCTGCTAACTTAGTACTGACTGACTGGCACCAAATTCCTCCTCCAGTTAGAAAATTCGGTTGCGGAACACTGCTCAGGGATGGCAGGGAGCAGAGGCATATCGGGGGGAAATGGTGCCGAGACAACCTCTTCTCCAGAGGCCCCCACCCCCTCCTCTGCGCCCCCGGTCCCCGCTCCCTGGGCTCTGTGCAGGGGCAGAGCCTGGGGAGGGCAAAAGCTGGCCTACACAGAGGTTGGGGGCTGCACCACAGCAGGGGCACAGGGCGCATGTGCGCCCCGGGCGCACTTTCCCCTTGCTCCGCCTCTGACTTTATGCATTGGCAAGACTGCCAGATCTTTAGGAACCAACATGGCTTCCAGAGGAACGAATGAAATTTCCAGGAGGGGGCCAGAATAAAACAACAAACTATTATCTGCTTTTTCTTTTACCATGGTTCTTCCCATTCTTGAGGGGAGGAACGGTGGACTAATCTACGCTTAATTTCCCGCCGTGGAGCATGATGTAAATGCCGACGACCAATCAGCGGTTGCTGGACGCTTAGTGATGCACGCACAAGATTTCCTGGTTTCGTTTTCGCCTTTGGGGTCAGAGAGTGCAAGCGCGAGGAGACGACAAACTTGTGAGAACACAGTAAACAGGAGATCGAGCAACAGTTTAAATGATTAGCCGCTTAAATGATTAGCCATTAGCCCAAGAAAACGTGTTGCCATTCTAACGTCATGATGTGATCGCGTCATGACGTGATCACATTTTTTGTGGGGGAAAAGGGACTCGCCCAAACACGGCACACCAGTCAATCATGAGAGACAAAAAACGGAGTTCAATTTGTTGTGGGGAGTGCTGCATTTCCAGAACCCGATGTAGCCCTACATGTCTTCGCAGAATAAATCTGCAGTGGAGTGGTTGAAACCCCGAAGAAAAGGGGCAGTTATTTAAACTTGGTTTAAACTATATTAAATTTCCAGTGGGGAATCGACCCTTCTTGACTCCTTTTCAGCATGTGGAAATTAGTTTAGGGATGCTTCATCTGTGCATTTTCCAGCTGTATTTTAAATATTTTAAACTGAACTTTAAATGTACTTTTCCCTCTTTCTGAGTCTAAAGATGTAGGGAGGCCAGAATAATAGTCTGTCATGCTCAGCACTCTCGAGATCATTTCTGATTGGGATAGAAAACAAATGATATCATGATGAAACGTGGAAGTAAAAAGAATGAGAAACTCTGCAGTCTATTGGCTGCTTTAATAGCTAACAGATGCTGCCTTTTAAAGCACTCTACACACCATAATGTCCCCAAAATATACAGTAGGCCTTTTGAGGGGCAACTTACGGCGCAGTTGATTCAATTTATTCGTGTCTCCATGACAACAGGACATAGCCTATTATTTTCTCCGGAGCATTTCCAATTATTTTTCTCACTGGTTAAGCTTTGGGGAAGGAGACAAAACTTGCAACGAGGGCGACAGTAATACAATATCGAATAGCTTGTTTCCCATAAGATTCTGAGGGGCTAAGTAATGCATCATCTTCAGACGTAATGACTTCCTGAATTGTCCATTGATTCAGAATAAATTACTTTTGAAAACGTCACACCTTTCCTGTATGGACGACTTGAACTTGCCTACGGCAAACGAAAACTGTCAGGAGAACCAAACCACCAAACCAAATCAATCACTTTTTGAATTTATTATTATTTATTGCATGCTTGGGGGGGGGGGGCATGCATAGCACCTGAACTGTCAAATTAGGAGATACCTGGAGGTTTTTTTTTTCTTTCAAGGCTAATAGGAACACAGTGTGTGGGGAGGATAGTTTCAGTAGGTGATTTTGTGCAAATTGGCCATGCTGGCAGGGGCTGATGGGAATTGTAGTCTATAACATCTGGAGTGCCAAAGGTTCACCACCACAGAGTTAGATTGACCTGAGTGCCAAAAAAGGAAAGAAAAAGATCAATTCGTGTAAGCAATTCTGCTCAGATGATTCTCACAAACGAAGATCTACTCATTTGTATCACTACGTATGCGGGTGCTAGTAATTCAGAGCCAGAGATTGGTGTAAATGTTACTTACTTCCAAAAAAGCATTCTTAGGATTTCACTGTTAGCCCAATAAACTGCCTGGGCGAAAGACTGCCTAGAGTCTAGACCAGAGGTGGGATCCAGCAGGTTCTCACAGGTTCCCGAGAGTAGGTTACTCATTATTTGTGTGTGCCGAGAGGGGGTTACTAATTGGTGGTTTTGCCACGTGATTTTTGCCTTAGTTACGCCCCTCCTCTCAGCAAAAGCGCGCAGAACTTGAAGCAGTCTAGCAGGAGGTGCACCGGCGTGCGTGGCAGCCTGCGTGCATTTGTTTCCCGCCCAAGGAAATGCTTGGCCATGCCCCTTTGTGCCCTGCCCAGCCCCATTGGTGCTATGCCACAGTTTGAATCCCACCACCATGGGAACCTGTTACTAAAATTTTTGGATCACACCACTGGTCTAGACACCTAGACACCTGCGGAAAGAATGTATAAACTATGAAGAAATGTATAAGCAAACCCACTGTGAGAGTTAAGGTACTTTGAATTGGTAACATAAAATCAATAACTTCTGTAGGAAAGGGGTTAGGGTGTTAGACTAGGATTAGGAAACCTAGATTAAAATGCAGTCAGTCTCCACTTACGTTGGGCGAATTAACCGGAGACAGAAAGAGCTAGAGGGGGTTACTGGGATCGATAAACTGTGTATACCAAGACCATCCCTGGTGAGAACACTTAAGTGAGCAGGTGGTTATTGAACTGGTTTTATTAAAGAATAAACATTATAAAAACAAGAAATGTATTTCAAGAAATGAACACACACACACACACAGCATACAAGAGTTGACTAATAGAAAAGGGAGGAGGTTGCATAGGGTTTCAGGGATAGTTATCAGTTTTGAAGGGACATCCAGTTTTGAAGCTGATATTCCTACCACTCTGTCATGGAAGCTTGCTGGGTGACCTTGGACAATGGTTGCCAACCTCCAACCGAGGCCTGGAGATCTCATGGAATTACAACTGATCTCCAGATGACAGAACTCTGTTCCATGGGGAAAATGTTTGCTTCGAGGGTTGGACTCTATGCCATTATACCGTACAGTAACTCCCCTCCTCCACAGTGGACACCCCCAAACTATCCAGTTATTTTCCAACCCAGAGGTGGCAGCTCTACATTGGCCAGATATAAACCTCAATCTAACCTACCTCACAGGGTTGTTGTAAAGATAAAATGGAAGAACGCTAAAAATGGGAGTTGTTTTGGGTCCTCCCTAAAGAGAAAGGCAGGATATGAGTGAGTGAGTGAGTGAGTGAGTGAGTGAGTGAGTGAGTGAGTGAGTGAGTGAGTGAGTGAGTGAGTGAGTGAATGAATGAATGAATGAATGAATGAATTCATATTGTTTTTTAAAAATAATGGGAGGGTTGTCATCCACCAAACTACACATACACAGAGTCTAGCAGCAATGGACAGAAAGGGCTGTACTTCATTAATTACATATTTAAATTTACCTCAGGAAGGCTGCTTATCTGTACACACCTATCTTCTGTGACTTGTACAAGGTTGCTAGATGATCAACAGCAACCTACATTTTTATAAAATTACACTCCAAAGCCAACAATGCCTCGCCTGACTTGTTTTTCTTATCTTACTTTATCTGTTTTTTTTTTCACTTGAGCCGGTAAAATGGCTTCCATTTTTTAAAAGCCACTCTCGCCTGTTTTCTCTCAGGTAATGAATTCTTACAGTTGTAGTTTTCCACATAATTGACCACTATCAGAGGAAGGAAAAATATATAAAGATGGCACCATTTCCTGAACAAGTCATTTGACCGAAGGGGTGAAAGAGGACGGAAGAAGTTCCTGGCTGTTAAGTAATAATAACATACATCATGACCTATGCCGGGCTCCTTTTTCAGCTGCATATGTCTCCAGACAAAGTGATATTTTCCTCAGAGAACAATGTTGTGTGGGATTAACCATCCTTCTAAGGGGAGGTATTGTCAAGCTAATTATGTTAAAGAAGTAAAAGGAAGCAATATTTTGGGGTGTGTGGGTTTTCCAGGTTGTATGGTCGTGTATGGCTGGGTTGTATACAACCCAGAAAACCCACCACACCCTAGTTGTTCCAGCTGTGAAAGCCTTAGACAGTACGAAGCAATTTTTGTTGAATATGATGAGTACTCGTGCTATTTCATACAACGACACTTTGTAATGCAGGGATACTCAACCCTGTTCAACTTATGGACACTAGGAATTTTGAGAGCAGGGAACTGATACGATAACAGCATTTCTGCCTTGGCAGGAGGTGAAATGAAATCTCAAAATGGCTGCCATGGGGGTTGGATCCAATCACAAAATTCTTGGAGGTCCCACAAAATGTCACGCTCTTGTGACGGAGGCAGCTGTTTCAGACTCTCTGGCCCCTTCCGCACACGCAAAATAATGTGTTTTCAAACCACTTTCACAACTGTTTGCAAGTGGATTTTGCCATTCCGCACAGCTTCAAAGAGCACTGAAAGCAGTTTGAAAGTGCCTTATTCTGCATGTGCGGAATGAGCCTCTGTAAATATAATGGTGACGCCTCTTGAAGCACCTCCTTCTCTTTTTTATGGGAAAAAAGGCTAGAGATTGACTCTCTGGCACCCATGAGCGCCATTTTGGGGATCACTGACATGGTATAGGCATTTTCACTTTAATCCTCTCAACAGTGTGCATCCTATCACTCTGTGCAGTGAAATGCGAAGGGAGCAGCAGTGGCGTAGGAGGTTAAGAACTCACGTATCTAATCTGGAGGAACCGGGTTTGATTCCCAGCTCTGCCGCCTGAGCTGTGGAGGCTTCTCTGGGGAATTCAGATTAGCCTGTGCACTCCCTCACACGCCAGCTGGGTGACCTTGGGCTAGTCACAGCTTCTCGGAGCTCTCTCAGCCCCATCTACCTCACAGGGTGTTTGTTGTGAGGGGGGAAGGGAAAGGAGATTGTCAGCCCCTTTGAGTCTCCTGCAGGAGAGAAAGGGGGGATATAAATCCAAACTCTCTCTCTCTTCTCCCAACTTAAGTGGCTCTTTATCTGGAGGAAGAGCTACTTTAGTTGAAGGAAGCTTCCTGAGCCTAGAGGAAGGCTTCAAGCTGCTGAGTAAAATGACAAGTTGCACGTCAACGACTCTAGAAACAATTGTGTTTGTTTGTAATAGACGAGACTAATTACACAGTTACATGACAACTGATACTCTATTCAAATACTCCCTAAATACAGGGGGTTTAAAAGCAACTTTGCAGCTTAGGCGTGACAAGTACACAAAAGCATATAAAAAATGTTATGTGAACAATCTCCTGTGTCATTCTGTGAGTGACCAAAACAGTTGCTTGGAACATCAAATGGGCAGGAGGTACCACATGACAGAGCATATTATTTAGTTACTTATTTAATGTATTTATATCTTGTCTTCCTCCTCAATTTGGACCTATGGTGACTGATATTATTCTTCTCTCTTCCATTTCATCTTCACAACAACCCTATAAAGTAGGATAGGCTGAGAGTGTGAATAGCTCAAGGTCACCCAGCCAACTTTCATGGTGGAAGGGGTGGGTGGGTTCAAACCTGGATCTCTCAGATTTTAGGCCAGCACTTTAACCACTACACCATGCCAGCTAGAAGGAGGTGGATGGCATGGCTTGTGCCAGTCATTGCCATCTACCAGACTTAAGCCTCTGTTACCTGAACCAAAAAAGTACTGCAGAGGAACTACAGTGCTAGTGAGGATGGCATACAAGAAGGTACCTTGCCCCTCTCAGTCTCACTGCCACCAGGTTTCATGCAGGAATCTTGTGAGGGAGGCACAGAAGGAAGATATTCGGGACAGTGAAATCCGTTGAACCAGCCCTGATCTGGTGATATATACGTGCATCATTATTGCCGTCTACACACTTAGAGGCTTGCTGGAGATGTAATCAACTCTATACTTAACTACATGCTTAGGCACTACAGTCCTGAAGATTGAGTCCTTTCAAGCACATTAATCAACCATGAAGCAGAAGGGTAGCTGAAAAAAGAGGTTGGGATTCTTTGTCTTCAGTTTTCCAATGTCCAGAATGAGAATTTATGATGCTGCTGGTTCACAACTCCATTAGGGTTACATACATAAAACCTTTATTAGGCATAATACCAATAACAAGCAGCAATATCCAGACAAGTGTTCCATACATAAAACCGTCACAGGTATTATTCCGCAATTCTGACAGCACAACAAAGCTGTAGATGGCAGAGAAATCACTCTGCTTCTGAACAGAGGGCAGATGAAACGTGCTCGTTTCCGTGGAACGGGAGGCTGCCTCGGAGTTCAGATGAGGACACGGCTATTCTTTCTTTAATAATTGTTTCTTCCCCAGAAAGAAAAGCTCCAGTTAACGACACGGATTGCTAATGTAATGCTGTTTTCCCATGATTGATTAGGTATGCTCAAATCCACTCTGCATGACAATTTCCCCCTCTTTGCCAAAAGTAAACCATCCAGAATTAGGGAGGATTAAACCTAATTCTTGTTGTCAATTAACAAATGCCTTCTCTTTGTAAACTTGACTTTTCCCCACGAAAGAACCACACTCAGGTCAAGCAGATGCACTTGAAGGAATGTGCAAACTAACTTTGCTATCTTTGGGCTGAAGTAGTAGGTGGCCGCAGTCATATGCTAAGAGGATGGATCCTCTTGTGGATTAGAAAGATATTAAACAACAGGGAAGGTAAAGTAAACACTCTCAGCTCTACAGCATTGTTTGGAGGCGGTCGCTGGTTGGTTACAACAGAGCAGGTTAAAACTTAATCCATCGGAGGCGAGGAGATCACTCACAGCTTGGCGGAGACATTGGGAAATTCCAGCGCCCGGTGTGGGAGGGGTCACATTGGGCGCCCGACCTCCTCCGATTAACCTTTCTAGAGGTCCCACCTGGATTAGATCTCTTTCAATAAGGAGACCCAGGTGGCCCCATACAACCCGAGGTTCGCGTTTTCCATCTTCGACGAGCCCGGCGGCTGGCTCCCTTCCTCTCCAAGCTGACCTAGCCACTGCTTGATCCCGTACAGCGGTCACCTCCAGGCTGAACTATTGTAACTTCGCTCTCGGCGGGCGCTTCCCTTATGCCGTCTGATTCGGAAGCTAAAACTGGTCCAAAATGCAGCTGCACGATCTGCTCACGAGCAGTGCCATCTGGGATCATATCCAGCATGTGCTGCACCAGCCGCATTGACTCCCAGATGAGTTCAGAATCATCTTCAAAGGTGTTGGTGTTGATAGCTTTAAAGGCCCTTCTGGCGGCCTGGGACCCTCGTTACCTTCGGGGACCGCGTACCCCATATGTCCCGGAAATTGACCTCTAAGCTCAGCAGGGAGGCCAATTCACTGGAGATCCCTGGCCCTCAGTAGTCACGGCTGGCCTCCACTGCGGGACCAGGGCCTTCTGACTCTGGCCTGCCTGGTGGAACACTCTACCACCAGCTGTCCGGGCCCTGCCGGGGACCTTGGAGAGTTCCGTGAGACCTGCAAGACCCGGTGTTCCACCGGACGCTTCGGAGGAGACCAGCAGCTGAGGGTGCCCTGCTTTCATCCTCCCACTGCCATGGGGTCCCTAACATCCTTCGGGACCCATCACTCTTCTTGGGAGGGTTGCATATGGGTTCGTGGGATACTGTTTTAGAATGAAAATTTTAAACTTTTATATATTTATGTTTATATATGCTTTTATATTGTTCACCGCCCTGAGCCCTTTGGGGATAGGGCGGTATACGAAATCAAATAATAAATAAATAAATAAATAAATAAACAGACAGTTCTAGCAATGGGGTGCTGTGTGGTTGTATGGCCGTGTTCTAGCAGCATTCTCTTCTGACGTTTCGCCTGCATCTGTGGCTGGCATCTTCAGAGGATCTGATAGTAGGAATGGAAAGCAAGTGGAGTATATATTCTGTGAGGTCAAAAGGTGAGGCCCTCTGAATAGAGTAGCCTGGTATGTGAGTCACAAAGAAGTCTGTAGCCTGGGAGTAACAATGAAGATAGCAAGGTCAATAGGTGAATGCATCTGAATAGAAGTATCCTGGTCTTTGTTTCCTTGGTTGCTATTGTCTATATTTGTCCTGTGTTTGTGTGGAGCTGATTAGTCACTGTCTTGATTCTAGAGTTTTTCAACACTGGCAGCAAAATTCTGTTCATTTTCATGGTTTCTTCCTTCCTGTTGAAGTTGTCCATGTGCTTGTGAATTTCAATGGCTTCTCTGTGTAGTCTGACGTAGTGGTTGTCAGAGTGGTCCAGAATTTCTGTGTTTTCAAATAATATTCTGTGTCCAGGTTGGTTTATCAAGTGTTCTGCTATTGCTGATTTTCCATTCCCACTGTCAGATCCTCTGAAGATGCCAGCCACAGATGCAGGCGAAACGTCAGGAGAGAATGCTGCTAGAACACGGCCATACAGCCTGGAAACCACACAGCACCCCGGTGATTCCAGCAGTGAAAGCCTTCGACAATACAGTTCTAGCAATGGAGGGTAGTAAGCAGTAGAGTTTATCAGGGATAAATTTTGAGATTAATGCTATTTAATCAGGGGCAGATCAGTGAACTTGTCAAGTTTGCAGATGATGCTAAATTTTTCTGGAAGGAGAGAACTGTACTAAGAGCTCTGAAGATATCTCTGTCAACTGGTTAGTGGGCAGCAACATGGCAAATGAGGTTAGAAGAGAAACTGAATGGATGTGAGGAAGTCACCTTGAGTAATTATCCCGATTAAGATTGAAGAATTAATTGTAATCTGAAGAAGAATCTATCGAAAACGGTTTCAGTAGCGCAACCCGTTTATTATTGGATGTTCAATCGACGGACTTGGCTCAGACCGGTCCGCATTGCCATATAGACTTACTTCTACTGACTGGAATGCAGTATATGCAGCTATTGATAAGTGATTGATTATCTCCAAAGAAGAGGCCCCGTCCAAGTACCTATACGGACGAAGACATAGGACCGAGTGAAGAAGACATCGTTTAGTCACCTTGACTATGTTATAGGGTGATGTGATATGTGTAGTATTGTAAGAGTCTAGGCTCTGATGTTGTTTGCACCTTTCACTGGTTGCACTTTATGTATTGCACTTTATATGTGGGCTTAGCGCAATTAATAAAATAGCGGTTGATGCAGCGTGTTTGTTGTTTGTGGAGCTCTGAAGATATTTCTGTCAACTGGTTAGTGGGCAGCAACATGGCAAATGAGGTTTTAGGTAACTGTGCAAAATGACATGCCCTGGGGCACTACATTCTGATTTTAAATATATGATGAAGTCTGAAGTGGTGGTGACTGATCCCAGAAGAAATCTTGGCATTGATAGTTCAGTAAAAGCATCAACCACATGTGGAACAGGAGTGAGAGAGGCAAACACTAGGAACTGGAAAAGGGATATGAAGATGCCAGTGTCTTAATGCTCTTGTGTACATCTATAAATCGACGTCATTTGGAATAACATTTACAGTTCTGGTTGTCACCTCTTGATATATCCAGGAAAGGTCCAGAAAGTGCAACCAAGTGATCCTTATCAGGAAAGCCTCTGTGTGTGCATGTGTGTGGGTGTGTGATTTAAGAAGAGAAGAAGAGTTTGGATTTATACACCCCTTTCTCTCCTGTAAGGAGACTCAAAAGGGCCTACAATCTCCTTTCCTCCCGCCCACCACCACCACAACAAACACCCTGTGATGTGGGTTGGGCTGAGAGAGCTCCAAAGAGCTGTGACTCGCCCAAGGTCACCCAACTGGCATGTGTTGGAGTGCACAAGCTAATCTGGTTCCCCAGATAAGCCTCCACAGCTCAAGTGGCAGAGAAGGGAATCAAACCCGGTTCTTCAGATTAGAGTGCACCTGCTCTTAATCACTACGCCACCGCTGCTTTAGTTTTGGAAAAGACAAGTAAGGGATTCTCAGTGGCCTGTGGATCATAATACAGCTTGACTGACAAATAAAGGAATTAATAGATGGGATGGAGATAGAAACAGAAACAGAAAGCCTTTATTGGCATGTTAAAAGAAAACCGCAGCTACAAAACAAACCAATACAGCAAAACACATCCAATGCCAACCCACAAGACACATCAGTCCATGTTCACATCTTCACACAAAAAGAAGGCCACCAATTCACACTCCATTGGGCCCAAACCACCCAACAACAAGCAAATTCTGTCTACATCATACTGGCCATGTATGACAGAAATTAAGACACATATTAAATCTAAAATTAATACCACAGATAAACATTTCAGAAGCCGCTACAGAAACATGCTAAATTCCAAGCTTAATATATTGTAGTATAGCAATAAAATATTAGAGTAAGGTGACGTGATAAGGAAGAAAGAAGTTAATTGCTTATGCTCTAAACATACTTAGACCCATTACTGGATTATTTGCATTCAATTATTTCAAGGAGAAAGTTTGCCACAATCTCAGGGTTGGTATTATTCAGAAGAATTGGAATTGCAACAGAGTCAGCAGGGGCCATGGTGAGTAGTGGTATGGAATTTACATATCTATCTCTGACTCCCTTGGTTCTCAAGCAGTGAAAAAGAGAATGAGCTATGGTTTCAATCTGAGTTTGGTTGCAGGAACATAATCTTTGAGTTTTATCAAGATTATTGAACCTGCCACTCAAAAAAGAGGAAGGCATAACATTAAATCTGGCAAGCGTCAAGGCTCGCCGTTGTGTTGGGTTAACCAGAGTAATTAGATAGTTGGCCATTTGGCGGATGGAGATAGCATATAGAGATAACTACTTCTCCTGCTCCCATAATTTTGTAACTTGAGTAAATACAATTAAATTAACAATCAATAGATTCAGGACAGAGAGAATAAAATGCTGGCTGTATTCAGTTAACTTTTAAACTCTGGCCCCTCCCGCACACGCAAAATAATGCGTTTTCAAACCACTTTCACAACTGTTTGCAAGTGGATGTTGCCATTCCGCACAGCTTCAAAGAGCACTGAAAGCAGTTTGAAAGTGCATTATTCTGCATGTGCGGAATGAGCCTCTGTCCTCCCAATTCCCCTCTGTACTACAGCCCCTGTTTCATATTGCTTTTGTCCATGCAGGTCCCATGGTCCTCAGCAACATAGTATTTTGGGTGGACAAAGGGGACTCATGTTCCTTTTCCACCAGCTGAAATATTGATAGGATTCACCTCGCTGCTTCACTTAGTGGTTCCCAAATTGAGAGTTACAGCCCCGTAAGGGGGTAAAATTACCGAGGGGCTGTGGTAGTATTCAGCAGGTTCGTACTTTGGCAGAACAGGTTGTTAAAATGGTGCTTGTAAACAACCAGTTGTTAAATTATTTGAATCCCACCACTGCCAAGGAGGGTGCTAATAGGCAAGGGCTAACAGTGGGGGGGGGAGGGGCAGGGGCGGGGGTGATTACTGAATGTGGTGATTTAGGACTTATGCTAAATGACTTTAACCCAGACACCAGGAGCCTGGTATGACTTCATTGAGTTCATCCGTCTCATCAAAAATTTATTGAACAGTGCTGAGGTTACTACATGTGGTATCTAAGATTCTTCCTAAATGACTATCAGATTTTGAAGAGCTGGTATCACAGGCTCCCAGTTGAGTTGAATAAATTAAACTAAAAAGTTTAAATTGGCTGTTGAATAAATGTGCAATTAATTGCTACTATTGTTACTATCTTCCTTAGTGGGTCACACCAACTGCAACTCTGAACAATGCTTTTCATAGGGTAAGGAAGGGAAGGGGGCATCATCGGGGATGAGTTTATGGAACCAAGGGGGCAGTGACTCAAAAACAGAAAGGGTGAACTCTAGAGTATTTATTTATTTTATTAAACTTGTATGGCGGCCTTCCCCTCATGAGTTCAGGGGGGCTTCCAACATATTGCTAGCTGATTGCAGCATCTCTCTCTCTCTCTCTCTCTCTCTCTCTCTCTGTGTGTGTGTGTGTGTGTGTGTGTGTTTGTGTGTGTGTTACACCTCTGAGCGCAAGTGCTGGAGGACTGAAAGGCAGAGTCTTGGCCTTTCAAGTCGTATTTGGATGACTTCCATGAGCATCCCATTGGCATTATGTGTCACAAGCTAAACTGTATTAATTATTGGTCTGACCTAACATGGCCGCTTTTATGTTCTTATGTACCAAGTAGTTCGTGCATATTTCATAGCTGTCTTTACGGACAGCAATATACACTAGCCAGATTTAATTTGGTCACTACTCAGGAAAAAGGTCTTGGGGTCACAGTGTAAAGCTCACTGAAATCATTGATTCAGACTATTGTGGCAATGAAAGGCAATTTCAGTGTTGGAATATATAGAGAAGAAATTGAAAATAAATTGGGAAGTTGCATAATGACTTTACATACAGCTATGGGTTCAGTCCTATAGAAAGCAATCTCATGAAAGTGTTCTTAAGATTGCAATGTCAGAATACCAGGTGCCAGTCTAGCTGCCCCATCTAAAAAAGAAACCTGTAAAACTTATCAAGTATAGAAGTAAAATGTAAGTGGCAAGTAAAATGAGTGGCAGGAGCATTTTTCTGCACAACAAAAGCCTACAGAGTTACTTGATTTTATTTAAGAAAATGTGACATAATGGAACATTATAGAGTCATGACAGGTAAGGAGGATGGGTGGAGAAATTTTTCTCTGTCACACACAATGTAGAATGTGAAATTGTCCATTTACAACCCTTGCAGTGGGTTTTGAAGAGGCAAAAAGAAGTACGACATATACACAAGACTTTACCAGGTGTGCTGACAAGTCACAGCTTACATGGTTTCTGAGAAGGATCAGTCAAAATGAATGAGGGATGGGTCTGCTAGGAGTGATTAGCCATTATAGTGCGTTTGAGCTGAGAGGCCTTATGCTTCTCAATTTTGAGAGAGGAAAGCCATCGCCACCAACTCTGGTTCTTCCAAGAGGTGTTCTGGCAAGTTGCGGGTTGAAATAGAATTCTAGACCAGTACTGATCCAAAGTTGGCTTATCTATTGGATTTATATGCTGATATTCCAGACAATTGAACTAAAAGTGGTTTATATTTTTAAAAGGTAAATCAGGACAAACTAAGAACATAGCAAAATAGTAAGATCTGAGTGCTGGAGCCCCTTGGCGACTGACTAGAAGAAGAAGAAGAAGAAGAAGAAGAAGAAGAAGAAGAAGAAGAAGAAGAAGAAGAAGAAGAAGAAGAAGAAGAAGAAGAAGAAGAAGAAGAAGAAGAAGAAGAAGAAGAAGAAGAAGAGAAGAGGAGGGAGGGAGGGAGGAGGGGGGGAGGAGGAGGAGGAGGAGGAGGAGGAGGAGGAGTTTGGATTTATATCCCCCCTTTCTCTCCTGCAGGAGACTCAAAGGGGCTTACAATCTCCTGGCCCTTCCCCCCTCATAACAAACACCCTGTGAGGTAGGTGGGGCTGAGAGAGCTCCGAGAATCTGTGACTAGCCCAAGGCCAACCATCTGGCGTGTGTGGGAGTGCACAGGCTAATCTGAATTCCCCAGATAAGCCTCCACAGCTCAGGCGGCAGAGCGGGGAATCAAACCCGGTTCCTCCAGATTAGATACACGAGCTCTTAACCTCCTACGCCACTGCTGCAACTAGTGTTCCAGGGTGAGCCTCTGGCCCGTCGTGAAGGTGCTACTGGACTAATCCAACTGTACTACCGCAGACCAACATGGCTACCCTCCAAAACAGGGGTGTCCAACTCTGGTGCTTTGGATGTTCATGGACTACAATTCCCATCAGCCTCTGTGGGCAGTGCCAATTTGCCATGCCAGCAGGGGCTGATGGGAATTGTAGTCCATGAACATCCGAAGCACCAGAGTTGGACACCTCTGCTCTAAAAATATATCAGAATGGATATCTGACCCAGGCTTAATGGACTCCCCTCCCTCTGATGACCTCAGCAAGGGTGGAAAGGAAGGCATATTCAGGTAGCAATGATGGCAAAAAGACAAATCTCACCTTTTGGCCAGCACAGGTAAATCAGCAGCAAAAACAGAAGGAAGTATTAGGAATCCCTAAGCAGTTATGGTGTCAAAACCAGCAATAACCAACCTGGGCAAGGACTGGACTGCAGAGAAAGGCATAGCGGAGTGGAAAGGCTCGTGTGTAACTTTCCCAAGGTTCCCAATTCCAACCTCATTTCGGGACACAGCTGAGGGTTTGCACTGTCAAACACAGTTAGGCTTCTAATGCTAACTGGTTTCCTCACTTGTCAGTCACATTGGTCGGCCATCCCCTTCAAGCACCATCCTTCCGCTGCTTTCATGAGTTCGTTACCACCGCTAGCTCCTATTCGTCCCTTATTTGCCATTTCTGCCATGCAGTCAGTATGACTTGTAAGACGCCAGCTAGGATTGTGAAACCTGCATAGCGTTCTCCTCCCTTCATCCACAGCGCTTGACACAGTAAACACAGCCCAAGACCTGGCTTTGAGGACCTCTTCATCTAAATTTAGGTCAACGGGGGGGTGGCAGGCCACAGAGAGAAGGAATGATGAGAAGAAGAGTTGGCAATGTGAGGAAATGCAAGTGATTCAGATGGGCTGAGGACTAATAGTAACAAGCCTTTATTGGCATAAAATAAACATACAAAATAAGCATACAAAATTTGCCCATTATTGCTCACAGTTATAGACACTGGTACTAAAATATATACATGGTCCTTCTGTAACTATAGAACATTCCTTCAACTAAGTTGACTCACTTAAACGTCATCGAATACTTACAGAAGCTAGAAAAATTACTGCTGGCTATATGTGGTCATAATACATAGACATTGATTAGTATCCATCTAGACTTACGTCTATTATCTTTAGCAGAAATTTTGCTACATTCTCGCACACTGTGGGATCCATGTTGTTCAAAAGCATAGGTATCTTAAGAGCATCGGTTAGATTGTTATACAGAAATGGGATAAGTGCAGATTGCGACATTCTGGTTTTTGCAAACCTTACACAATGAAAAAGGGTATGATCGAGTGTCTCCACCTGACCCATATTGCATGGACATAGCCTCCTCTATTTATCAATTTGTTGATATCTGCCATAAAGCAGCATAGAAGGCATTAGATTGAATCTGGCCAGTGTTAAGGCTCTTCTTAGTTTAGTCCAATATAAATAATTGGCCATATGTCCTTGTTCAATTGGAATAAGCAGGGTCAGGGGGGATGGGCTGAGGACTAAAGGGCCAATCAAGACAAAGATTTTGCATGAGTGGTAGTTTGGGGCTGGGATCAGAAGGAGGAATAGAGGGAGCACCTTGTAAATGTTCCAGTCATGAGGGACAGAAAGGGAGAACATGTAGATTAATTTAAAGGAGAAGGAAACAATTTGGGCAACAGGGTATGCCTGAGATGGAGACTCATCTACATGCAGCAACAAACCCTGGGTTAATACTCACACTTTTTGACCAAAAGGATCGCTTCACACACCCTAGGTAACCGTAGCATCCAGTGATCATGTGTACATGCGAATAGGCCTTTAAAAATGTAATATCACAGGTAAAACTTTCCTAAATGAGTTCTTTTCATATACCAGCGGGGGGGCAAGCCCATAAACCGCAAATCTGTCACGTCTGAGGGAAAAACTCCTAGATCAGTAACGGTGACTTTCAACATCCTGAGCTTTGAGCTGAGCGTTGCCTGCAATACACCCATGTTATGAAATGATCTCACTGTGGGTTCAGAGAGGCTGTGGGTCAATGGCAGAATGTTTGCTTGTCGTGCAGAAGGTCGCAAGTTCAGCCCCTAGCACTTCCAGTTTAAATGGCAAGGTAATGAGTGATGTAGAAGAAGAAGACGAAGAAGAAGAAGAGGAGAAGGAGGAGGAGGAGGAGTTTGGATTTATACATCTTTCTCTCATGCAAGGAGACTCAAGGTGGCCTGCAAACGCCTTTCCCTTCCCCACAGCAGATACTTTGTGAGGTAGGTTGGGCTGAGAGAGTTCCAAAGAACTGTGACTAGCCCAAGGTCACCCAGCAGGAATGTAGGAGTGCGGAAACACATCTGGTTCACCAGATAAGCCTCAGCCACTCAGGGGGATCACTCTACCAAAGACCCTAGAAAGCTGTTGCTACCCTGTTTCCCCGAACATAAGACATCCCCAGAAAATAAGACGTAGTAGAGGTTTTGCTGAAGTGCGAAATATAAGGCATCCCCCAAAAGTAAGACGTAGCAAAGTTTTTGTTTGGAAGCATGCCTGATGAACAGAATACAGAAATATAAGACATCCCCTGAAAACAAGACATAGCGCATCTTTGGGAGCAAAAATTAATATAAGACACTGTCTTATATTCGGGGAAACACGGTAGTCTAAGCCAATAGTCTGATTCTGTGTAAGGTCGATTCACTGCCTTTTTTCTTCTTTTTTTGAAAAAGTTGGAATACTTTTCCCGTAATTCCACCTGTCCACTATGTTCAGTTCTGGGCACCCCCATTCAAGACAAATATTGAGAAGCTGGGCCATGGCCAGAGGAGGGCAACCAAAATGGTAAAAGGTCCGGAGCCCATGCCCTATAAGGAGAGACTTAGAAAGCTGGGTATGTTTAGTCTGGAGAAGAGAAGGTTAAGAGGTGACGTGATAGCCATGTTTAAAAATTTGAAGGGATGTCATGTTGAAGAGGGAGCAAGCTTGTTTTCTGCTCCTCCAGAGACAAGGGCATGGAGTAACGGATTCAAACTACGGGAAAAGATTCCAACTGAACATTAGGAAGAACTTACTGATGGTAAGAACTGTTTGACAGTTGAATATGCTATCTCAGAGGGTGGTAGAGTCTCCTCGGGAGATTTTTAATCAGAGACTGAATGTCTCTGATGTCTGTCGGGAGTGCTTTGATTATGCGTTGCTGCATGGCGGGGTTGGACTGGATGTCTTCCAACTTTACAATTCTATGATTCTAGCAGGAAGTCCTTTTTTCTACAGACTGTTCTCCTGTTCAATAATCAGTTGATAGGTCTTCAGCATGTTGCTTCCCCGTTCTTCCCTAACAATGCAGAAAAGGGCAACAGGCTCACTGATTTGAGTTCTACTTCCCCACTCTTCTTGATCCTTGTTTAAATGCATAGCAGCCAATCATTTTTCTCTCTTTCTCACAATACTCTCTTTCTCACAATACTAGAACCAGGGGGCATACATTGAAAATGCTGGGGGGAAGAATTAGGACTAATAAAAAAGCACTGGTGGCAGTTAGACATGTTTGGAATATGCTGCCACAGGAGGTGAGTGATGGCCATTAACCTGGATAGCTTTTAAAAGGGCTTGAGACTGAATTTATGGAGAAGTCAATCTATGGCAGGGGTAGGGAACCTGCAGCTGTCAAGATGTTCAGGAACTACAATTCCCATCAGCCCCTGCCAGCATGGCCAATTGGCCATGCTGACAGGGGCTGATGGGAATTGTAGTTCCTGAACATCTGGAGAGCCGCAGGTTCCCTACCCCTGATCTATAGCTACCAATCTTGATCCTCCTTGATCTGAGGTTGCAAATGCCTTAACAGTCCAGGTGCTCGGGAGCAGCAGCAGCAAAAGGCCATTGCTTTCACCTCCTGCATGTGAGCTCCCAAAGGCACCTGGTGTGGGACCCACTGCGAGGAAGTAGCAGAGCTGGACCCAGATGGACTCTAAATTACAGTCGGCTGGCTTGTTCTTATGTTCTTATTTACATAAGACAGCTAAATCAGTTACAAGACATATATAAAACAGTGCTTAGACAAATGTGGTATTTTATTTGGCATTTGTCTAAGTTGTCCTCAGGGATGTTAATGGCTACTGATATGTTTGGATCAGACTCACTTTTTCACCTAAGCATTTATTTTCCTTCCTTTATTATTATCCTTTTCTGACAAAAAAAAAAAGGCCTTGAGCAAAATCAATACAAGTGTAAAATTAAAAAAAAAAACAATGAACGTTAAAATACATTGACAAAGTTTTTCACAGCAGAATCAATTGTCTGTTGTGGGTTTTCTGGGCTGTGTGATTGTGGTACGGTAGTTTTTGCTCCTGTTACCACTGCTGCTCGGGTAACATTAAACGATCGTAGTTCAGGCATCGTAGTGAGGCGCAGGAAGCCAGTGTTCTTTGAAAGCAGAATATTTTATTCGAAAGTGATTGATACAGCTCAGGCAGGGGAATCGCGCTCTTGTAGTCAAGCGCAGGAGTTTTTATAGACAAAAATCAAAAGAGGGCAAGGGGGCAGGTAAGGGGGCGGGTCCCTTACTTTGCAACAGTAAGGAAACATCAACACATAAAAGAAAAGGTACAATTACAACTTTGTGAATGGGACCATGAGATCTCGCTGTCAGGCGTCTTCCCACGAGACTTTATGATAGTGCCGAAACAGGGAGCAGAGAGTGTCCGTTCATAAAACTGGGTGAGGGTGTTAACGCACTCAGGTTTCTGGTTATCAGATGGGTTTCTTCCTTGAGTTATGTCCTGAGGCTCCCACGCCTCAGTCCCGCAATAAAAGAAAGTTCAAATGGTCCAATGGTGATCTTAGTTCGTCCCTCAACAGCTGGGACCTCTGGCGTACCGTCATCAGAATCAATTTGTTATCCAAAAGGGTCTTCATTCTTGCTAAAGAGATCTACCGGGTGTTGGCCCAAACTGAATTCCAAGACTAACTTCCTTGGGACTTAATATCAGCTGCTACAAGCTATTGCTTTTACTAACAGATACAAATTTCTAAAATAACATTTCCAAACATTAGATGCAATCCTACAGAACTTATGATACAGTAAAAACACCCATATATATAAAAACAAGAATATCCTACACTAACATTAATAAACCTTAAATCAACTGGGGAAACCTAGGCTCATTCCGCACATGCAGAATAATGCACTTTCAAACTGCTTTCAGTGCTCTTTGAAGCTGAGCGGAATAGCAAAATCCACTTGCAAACAGTTGTGAAAGTGGTTTGAAAATGCATTATTTTGCTTGTGCGGAAGGGGCCCTAGTTAGGACATAAGCCTAAACATTGGGCAAACCATAAATCCAACACTGAGGGGCTTACATTAAATCTTAAAAGGGATAAAAGCAAGAAGAAAATCCATGTGAAACATTAGTACATTCATATATACATGTTCTTTCCAGGCCTTATGGAGACTTTTGGATAACACTGGTCTCTTTGCTCTGGTCCTTAGCCAGTGTAGTGTAGCGATAGGCGGTAACACTCC